>NC_052614.1:9820687-10171538 GCF_016545825.1 Eucalyptus grandis
TAGCTCGGAGAGCTTTTGTAGCCCGGAGAGCTTTGTAGCCCGGAGTCTTCTTATGACACGGTGAGCTTTGTAGCCCGGAGAGCTTTTGTAGCCCAGAGTCTTTCTTCCTATGACTCAAAGAGTTTTATATCCCAGAGGCTTCATCTCTTCTAATGACCCGGAGGGTTTCTGTATCCCGGACTCTTCCTCTTATCGACAAGACACACATCCATAATTATGAGTCCTTTTTGTCGACCTGATACGTGCTTGTGCACTCAGGATCCCTCTACCATTGAAATAAATTAGGTGTCTTCTGTCTTTGAATGCAACATCTTCGATGCTACATTCAAATAGGGGCAGCTATTGACACATATTTTTACAAAAAAAAAAAATCAATCATTCAAAAAGTCAATAAAAAAATCAAGAAAATTAGAAAAAAAAATCGATCGGGTCAGGCCAGATCTGGCTTTGGCCCGACCCGCCCACTTCTCTTTTTATGTATTTCTTTTCCCCCTGCGGCCCAGCCTCCTTTCCCCCCCGTCGGCCTGGCCCACGCCCCATCCTTCTCCCTCCTCTAGTCTTCGCGTAGGACCAGAAGGCGAACGGGAGGAAGCCGAAGAAGGATCTCGCAGAGGATCGACAACTGCGATTTCAGAAAAATGGAAGCAATGAACGCTTGGCTGCAGCGTGGCAGCTCCGCAGTTGACGAAGCCCAAGAAAACCGGCAGCCGTTGTAGCTGAAAATAGGCGAACTCGGTCCCAAGGAGAAGACTGACTGCAGGCATACATAGAGGCAAGAAGGCTGGACTGACCGAGGAAAATTAGAGCTGAAGATGGAAAAGAAAGAGAGCTGGCTTCGTGGGCTAGCAAAAGGCATTTCGGACAGAGGCAAAGGGGAAGGAACCAACGACGGTTTTAAAAGAAAACAAGAGAAGCACAAAGAGAGGGGGTCAGGCGGGGAAGGGGAGCAACGAAAAACACCAGACAAAGCGAGAGAGAAAAGGAGAGAACGGAAAAGACAGGAAATTGGCCGAGAGAGATTGGAGACGGCCTTTGGCGAGAGAGCTTGAAGGAATGAGAGGGGTAGAAACGGAGAGTGACCAGGAAGAAGGAGGCCCGGAACCCACCTCAGCCCGAACATCACTCACCACCCCCGATGCGAGCTCGCGCCTCCTAGCCGGAACCACCAAGCCGCGGCTTCCTCTTCCTTGAATTCGAGATTTTGCGGTGAGTTTCCTGGTTTTTGGTTCAACTCATGTCAATTTCCCGAGGATTCCGGCTCGGGGGTGTGCGAGGCGATCGGACATTGTCCGATCTATCGATCTCGCCCACCGTTTGCCACCCTCGAGCCGGGTAGGGATGTCTCGTGGTCAAGCACTTCTCTCCGGGAATTCCATTGTTCGTTTTTATTTAAAATGGAACTGAAACGATGGATGGGTCTCGTTTTCTTGGTCTACGAGCACGCTCTGTTTGAATGAGCTGTTCCTTTTGTCGAGTTTGAGCGTCGCTTGGTCCTCTTTTGCATCTAGACGCGAGCTAGAGTCTAGGATGGGCTTACGACCTCTCTTTACCCTATGCTCATCACATAAATAATGCCTCAGTGTTAGTGTTGTTCTGAAAATGAGCCCGAGGTTTTGTTTGTTTCCGTGAAAGCGCACCGTGGATCTGTTCAACAAATTTTCATCGACTTGAGATGTCGTAGGACGAGCTAGATACCAAAGCGGTGGTTCATCGGTATGCTATATTAGTTTAGTAGAACGCCTAAGACTTGCTTGATGAAATGTTTCTGAGAGAATTGTTTAAGGAATGGCCCCTATTTTTGATCAAATGCGAAGGTACCATTTAATGCGATTTGTGCGTTTATTAGTTGTTAAGCTCGATTTTCACCAGCAATGAAGTCACTACATCTTTGCATTTCATTCGAGATGCGCTGTGCATATTTCAACGAACATGATGAGCGGCAGCGTTGGGTGTTGTCGATTCGTTTAAATTTTTGATGTGGGTCCGTGGGGCGAAATTCCAGGGTGAAGTTCATTGGTGGGAGGCTTCGGTAAAAGACGTCGCTAGAGAGTAAAGCGTGAAAACGCACGGAGGAAGAAGGTCAAGGGAGGAGGGAAAGAAATGAAAAAAAAAAAGAAGAAAAACCAGCAAAGAAAAGAAAAAGAAATATAAAAAAAACGAAATAAAAAAAAATAATAAAAGAAAACTATGGAATGACAAAGGAGCTTCGGGTGTTTAATGGAAGCTTCGAGCGGAGAAGAAAGCATCCGGAGAAGACAACCTAAAAGAAAAGCTTAAAAACAAAAAAAAAAAAAAAAAAAAAACAGCGAAAAAGAAATAAAGAGGGTAGTGAAAAGAAAAAGAAAAAATACATAAAGTAACTTCGGGAATAGGAATCGCTGAAAAAGGGGAAGTGCAGAAGGAAACGACAGAGCAGTGATAGGATACATTTAAAAAAATAAAAAAATAAAAAAAAATCGAAAAAAAAATTCAAAATATTTCCGAAAATTCAAAAACTCAGAAAGCATTCAAAAAAATTCGGCCTTTTCTTAATTAAAAAAATTAAAAATTAAAAATTATTTTTATTAAAAAATTTAAAAAAAATTTCAAAAAAAAAAAAAAAGCTTAGGGTTTGGTTAGGAATTGTTGTGTCTTGCCTTTTTAGCGTAATTATGCCTTTCTTTTTCTTGTACCTTGATTGCATGTTTAATTCGCATATTCGATTACGTTCGTGGATGTTTAATCGCACGTGCTCAATTTTACTGCAATTAGGGTCTTAGCAACTATGATTGTTACTTTAATGATTGCGCACCCGCATGATCACCTCGCATGTTAGTGGATAAGTATAAAATTAATTCAAACTGCCTGACAAAAATTTGTACTCTTAAAATAAACAAGATTAGGTACCAAAATGGCACTAATTAGTCAATTAGTATAATTAAGTCCCCGATTCTAGATTCTCTGGTTGCGTAGGAAGTGAGGTATACTCCAATGCCTCACTTGGTTTCTAGCCGACCCCAATAGGCTAGTGGCGACTCCTTTTGTGCAAAATTTCTTAAGAATATCCCAATGTCACGCGGGGTATGGGCTTGGGAGAGCTCGCGCCTAATCATGGGCCTTAGGCCCGTCCTTTAGGCAATACCCCTAAACCTGTTCCCTCCCCCCGAGGGATAGGTCGCGACAGAGGGGGACCAAGAGAGGTGAGCAAGTAAGGAGAGGCCAAAGGTGAGCAGTGAGCAAGGCGAATGAGGCCAAGGGCCGAGTTGAGCAAACGAAGTGAGGTGAGTGAAGAGGTTTCTATTATTTTGGTCAAACTAGGGATAGGTTTCTACTTTCTAGTTTACAAGGCATAGCTACATAAGAAAGAATAGAGGTGGAAGCGCTACGATTTTGAGTAGACCAAAATATTTAATATATTATATATTATAAATTGCACATATAATATGGACATGATTGGTTTAAGTTGGACCAAGCCTAAAATCACAGGATTGAGGATCAATCCACACAATGCAGGATCGATGATCCTAGGACCAAGGACTGGACCAGTGAAAGATTGATTTTGACATTTGTAGTAAAGAAGCTTTTGGGTGAAACAACTTTTTTTAATTTGGGCTTAACGAATGATGGGCCAATCAGGAATTATAAGGCCCAACTAAATGGTGCCTGCTTTCGCATGCTAAGGGTTTTTCTTTATTAAGGGTTCATTATTTGCCTGATCATGTAGGATCATGCATCCTAACTTCCCAAGTGCATTCATTGCGTAATTATCATCAGCCATTAAGAATTTTGTAGTTTGCATCACGCACCATTACGGCGTAATTTTAAAAGCTTATACATCTCGATTAACAATGCACCAAAGACCAAGTTGAATGATCAAATTGATTTTGAACACGAGATATCGGAAAATTTTCAAATAAGGACATAAAACGTCTTGTTGCTCGAATAAGGGTCCTAAGTGAACCTTATTTTAAATAAGGGCTTGAAATGGCCAAATGTCTCAAATAAGGGCCTTTGGCCAACGGGTGACTATTTCGATAATTGGAGAAGGGGTATTTAAGTAAAAAAAAAAATTGCAACTATATATATATTATTCCTTTTTTTTTCGTTTTCGCTATCTTTTTTTTTTTCTTTTTCTTCTTCCCTTCTTTGGTCATCGTTGTCAATGGCTGACAAAGGTCACCCGTCTCAAGTGAGGCTGCCCTCGCCGGCGTTGGGCGAGAGTTGCCTCGCTTGGGTTGGGCGAGCGAGGTGACCCACACTAGATCGGGCGAGGGTGGCCCTTGCTCGACATTAGTGGGGGCTGCCCTCCCCCGAGTCAAAGAACCTTCACCATGGTTGGTGGAAGGAAGAGGGAAAAAGAAAAAGAAATAAAAAAAAGGAAAAAAAAAAAAGACGAAAATACGCTTCATTATGAGAGGTTAAGCTTTTTTTTTATTTATTTATAAACTGATATGGCCACTTCAAATCTTTATTTGAAAGAACTTTCACTTTAAGCCCTTATTTAAGATAATTTAGTCATTTCAGACACTTATTTGAAACAAAATTTACTTCAGCCTTTATTTGATAAAATAAGGACACTTCAGTCCTTATTTAGAATTTTCCCCGAGATATCAAAGTTCATATCAAAGTCATGATTTTGACTTTAAAAAAAAAAAACCAAAGTCATAATTGCAATTTCAACACTTTTTTTTCCTAGTGGTACGTCCGATCCATGTGGGTTTTAAAATGCTTAAACACTAATCTCATGTTCATCCAATGGCTTGATTTCTTAAAACAATCGACAGTAATCTTACTGAATTATACCGTGGTTTTTTATATTGTATGTTAAATCGGCATTCTTGTATTATATATGTTCATGCAAAATATCATAAACTAAGGTGTTGAATATTCATTTGAACTTTCAAGAGAACGTAAATGTTTCATTTCAGATGTGAACGCTCACAGCTTAATTTACTTGTATAATCTCGGGGATTGGGACCATCGCCCTGTGGATGGAAATCATATATCATTTTGTGGATCAAGATATTTGTGAAACAAGAGGTGTGAATCTCTTGCTAAGCTAATTCCAAAAAAAAAAAAAATTAAGTTGAGTGACAATTATAACCTTAGTATTTTTTTTTTTTGTCTCGTAAAAATCACAAATTTTCACCTTATCCCAAGTTTGATTCCCACTGTTAACTTCTATTTGAAATCAATCTTGTTTCAAGAAAAAAAAGGTTCTAGTCGTGAGTTTGGTGGATCACATCCATGGTGTCTCTTGACGAGCGATGGTCTATAGTTACAGATTACAACAAAATGGTGAAATCTGGTTAGAGAAATTCAATCAAAAGGTCTTTTTGACTTGCTAGTAAAGTGTCGGAGACCATGAAGGTGAAGTGTAAGAGACAATGAATGGTTTCTCCAAGTTGTGGCTCAAGAAGAAGACAACGAATGGTGCTTTAAATCCAACCAACAAGCGTATATGGATTTATTGCCAAGGACAATCAATGATTCTAAATTAAGAGATCAGATTTGATATTTAAGTGAAAATTAGTGATTTTTTTCAAAACATAAGATAAAAAAAAAGTTAAGTCAAAATTGTCACTCAACCAAAAATTGATATTTTTTTTTTTTTATTAGGCCATCTCTTGCCATGAAAACTTTTATTAGCAATTTACTTTTAAACTCTAGAAGTGTTGATTAAAAAGGAAAAAAAAAGTTGACTTGGACAAGATTAAGCTATTCAACTTGCAAAAATAAAATCTTTGAAAATCCCATTTATAGGAAGATCATATCACAATTCCCAAGATGGGATGGGCGGAAATTCCGGCTAGCAATAATTACACGATTCCGATCCACAGAAAGTTCTGTTGCTCTTAGCCGCCTACCACGTGTGCCAAGGGGAAACATGACCACCCCACCTCAACCCAACCCAAAAACAAAAATCTCATAAATTTCGAAAAAATTACATAAATAATTATTGGGCTTTGATTCAAAATATAATATTTTTATTTAATTTATTCGATATAATTCTTGAATTTTAAATTTAATGGGACTTGAATTTTGATAAATATTAAATCTTGAACAAATTTAAATTTCAAGGATAATATTAAATATTAAATCGAAGTTCATTAATCATTTTTTATACTTTTATGACGCATGCACTCTCGCATCAATGCTTTTGGTGACTTTTGTGAAGAAAAAGATAAATGTCAAATGGGATTTTTATAATATCCATTTTATTCGTAATTCATTCAAGTTATTGATAGTGTAGAAATTCTATAGAACCCGGTGTGTTTTATTTGCGGCGCTCAACATGCATTTCTGAAATTTGATTCATGAAGAATAGTTGATTGAGAAATTATTTTCCTAACTTAAAAACAATCTTTGCATCATTTAAGAAAGCGGGCCAGCAAAAAATATCTTTTTCGTTAATATAAAATCTTCAAGTAAAGACTGTTACGATAACGCAAATATTTTCTATTAACTAATATTTTTGTGCAATAGAAATGGTCTTTTTTAAAAAAAATATCCCTCGAATCATGTAACTTGTCGCATAATATAATGGGTTTAATCTAATTGAGCGAGCCTCCCCAACATTTGCTAGCAAGGAAAAAAAAAGACAGACTGATGGTTGGGTTCATAGCGGTACAATGAACTCACTCTCCTATATTCCATTAGAATAATAGTTCAAGAATGCTTGGCCTAGAGATCGAATTGCACCAAAAACAGTAAAAGCTTCACTGCAAATTGTGGCCCAAATTCATCCACTCGTCTGCCATCAAGAACGGAACAGCTGCTATATTTATACCCGAATTAAAATGGTAGTTGAGAGTCGGGGGGTGTTCAGCCTGAAAAAAGAAGGGCATGTGCTGCTTGAACAGAGCAGACTTAGATGGACCCAGCATTTACTCCTGAGTGATGTACAATCGCACCCAGAACTAAAAAGAGCACACTCACGCAGAAAATTCTAGGCCGACATGATCATATCATCAACTTGTGGCTCTGCCCTCTTCAAGTACTTGAGCGAACTCCTCTAGATACTTGTGCTGCAGCTCTACGTTGCCGAATATCTCCCTCATGGCCCATGCGTTTGCCCTCAACTCCTCTCCCTCCGGCTCCACCATGACCCGCCTTATCGTCTTGGCTACCGAGTCGCCCGTGAACGACCCGTCTCGGTCATTTCTTGGTACCTCTGACCCGACCCGCCTCTCGTCCATCAGCCTTGCCACAAGTCCTTGGTCTGAGTGCCCCTCGGAAAACAAGATTAGCGCCCGGCCCTGCCCGAGGGCCTCTATGACCGAGCTCCACCCACAATGCGTCAAGAACCCGCCGACCGACGGGTGGGCTAGGATGTCTAGCTGAGGAGCCCAACCCACCCAGACGAAGCCTCGACCTGACACCCGGCTTTCGAAGCTGGAAGGGATACTGCCGGGACCGGCCTTTCGGCCTACCACCCAGACGAAGGGCAAACCTGACTTTTCAATTCCACATGCCAACTCGTGCATTAACTCTTGACTCAAAGCCACCTCAGTGCCGAGGGCGATGTAGAACACCGACTTCTCTTCCCTATCATCCAACCATTGCTTTAGCTCACTCCACCTCCCGTCTCCTTCGTGCCGGCTTTTATTCTGGGGCGGCAAAAGCCCCATCGGAACCACGGCTCTTCCGTAAAGCTTCTTAAGTAGACTCAATGGCTCGGCCTCAAACTCGCTACAGGTTCTTGTGGCCACTATTTCACAACCCTGTATCAACCTGCCAAGCCTTTCGAAAACGGACATGTTAGTGTCAGAGTCCACCATATCCTCTTCGTTAATCACCTCGTGAAGCCTAAACGCGACTTTAGTGGGGTAAGTAACCCACTGGGGAACGACCGTCAAGTCCTCTGCCGCCTTGGCTCGGACCTGACTGTCGATCAAAAGGGATGGCGGGCCGCCGAAGACGAGGGTGCTAGCACTCAATATGCAGAAGAACGCCGATTTAACACCCAGTCGTCTCGCCTTTTGGGGTAACCAGAAAGACATGAAGTCTTGGATCACCCAGTCGACGTCCGAGTTCGCAAGGAACTCGGCAACAGCTGGCTCGAGCATGTCGTATGCCTTCTTAAGGTAAGGGACCATGTTATGCAGCAGCTCGGAGGTCGACTCGGCAGAGTCGGGGAGGCCATGGACGCGAGGCAAGGGAAGCTCAACGAGGGTTATCGAGGGAGGGAGGTTCGCGGGGAGCTTTGGAGGTTTTCGGGGTGGAGATGAAGGAGACGCGATGACCCTTTCGAGCTAAGAAGGTGGCGACCTCGAGGAAGGGCATGAGGTGGCCGTAAGCGAGCCATGGGAACATCGCAACGTGGAGCTTCTCTTTGTTTTCCATGGCAGTGTGTGGAAGGAAGACGAAGTGGAGAGAGACTTTAAAAGAGAAACCGGCTATCGGTGGAGCGCGCACGTGCCTCTACTAGGCGCACGTACCGGGAGAGAGTGAGATTAGTCTCCTTCCTTGCGCACGTGCGAATTTTCACGTGAATGGCATTGTGACATCCGAACGAATGTTTGTTATACGCAAAAGAAGAAAGCAAAAAATCTTAGGCCCCCGTTCATTTAGCCGAAAACTACTTCTAAAAAAAATGTTTTTTTTTTAATTTTTCGATATTGGTTTCACAAAAATGAACTGGTTGGAAAAAATATTTTCTATCAATAGAAAAAAGATCTCTAAGATAGGAAAAATGTTTTTAGCTTTTCAAGAGGGAAAGCATTTTCAAGCAGAAAATATTTTTCATGCTCATTTTCTCTTATCTCACACCTTTACTAACCCCTTTTTCTTTCCTTTTTTTCTTTTTCAGAAAATTCTAATTTTTAGTTCTTTTTCTTCTTTTTTTCTCCTTTTATTTTGACTAGTTGCCAAACACAACAATAGCCGACAACCAACCATCGTTTAACTCGAGTTGGCCGCTTGCCAGATTGGCGAGTGTAAGCCTTTGGCAAGCCTGAGTGCTCGAGCTCCACTTTGGCTGATCGTTGAGCATCATCATGGTTGGTGATTGACAAAAGAAGAAGGAGGAGGTAAAGAAAAATAAAAGCAAAAAAATAAATAAGTTAAAAAAGTAAAATTTTGAATATTTTAAGAAGTAAAAAAATTATCTAAAAGAATGCACGGAGGAAAATTAAATCAAAATTTTCATATCGAATAGAGAAAAATATTTGTTTAATTCATTTTCAAGTTTCAATTAAATATAAAAAAAATATAATCATTTTTCTGAAAAAAAAAAAAAAAACCTTTTCAAAAGATAATTTCTAAAAATGATATGTTTTACGTAAAACGAGCGGAGCCAAGTCTTGTTAATTTGCTATGCGGCCGAAAGAAAGGGTTCATTTAACTTGGATGTCTTAAAAATAAGGACTCACCTCCCTAGGAATATTGATTGCTGTACTAAGTAGTTCGAGAATGCCCCGGTCTTTAGATACTTGAGTCGGTCTCTTGATATTTATTTTCAAAGCAACGCTTGCACCAAAATCGATGAGCTGCCCCGGAAAGTGCGTCTTGTTATTTATCACATTATCCCACAAATTTTAAGGATTTTCCCTCTCGAGCACAGTTATTCTACTATACGTTTTTCACATTTATGCCTTTTTAGGAACAAATATCCATTCAGAAATCGCCTCATTGGAAGGTAGTTAAGGGCATAACAAGGTCTAAGCCAAGCCTTATGTTTCGGAAATACATTATCAATATGTGAGGGAATTGAGTTAGTATAATTGTCATCGAATCTCCGTGGATTTTTTATACACGCAAACTCGAATAATGGGTGGAGGTCAAATTTATTTCACGCAATGTTTTCTGCGTACGATTCTAATTGGTACTTGAATTCTATTCTTTAATGTATTATTAGAATAGTTCGTTTTTGTCATGCACGGCGTCATGCACGGCCCTTCTCTAAGTGATGGAGCCGCTGTTGCCCCTTAATGGCAAAAATAATTGAGGATGGCGTCTTAAATGAGTTTGGCCCCATTCTAGGATCACAAGTTCAACGACTGAGGGCTCTGCCCCTTTCAAGTACCCGAGGGAACCCATCCAAATTCTCAAGTTGCAACTTCATGTCGCCACATATCTCCCCACAACCCATGCCCTCGTCCTCAGCTCCTCTCCCTCTGGCTCCACTGACCCGCCTTATCGTGTAGGCTACTAGGTCGCTATTGAATGGCCCCCTCTCGGTCATCCGTTAGCACCTCTTGTTCGACTCGCATCTCATCCATTAGTCTCACCATCAGCCGATGGTCCGAGCTCCCCTGGTGAACAAGATTGGCGCCTAGCCCTCCGCGAGTGCCTCTACAACCAAGCTCCAACACGACGACGCGCCAAGAACCCGACGATCGACTAGTGGGCTGGGATGTTGAGCTGAGGAGCCCAACCCACCTAGACAAAGCCTTGACTCGATAACCGGACTTCCAATCATTTTGGCAAGAAAGAACAATCAAGTTTTAGCTTGAGAAGTGATTGGGTAACAGTTTTTAATTTATTGTGAAAATAATAGTTTATTCCGAATCACAAAAAATCCAATAATAAATAATTTTATTCTCAAGATAGCACAAAAACTGTTATATTAGCCAATTCCTTTCATCTTTACTCATCCCCAGGTCTATGCATAGTAATTGATCCATAATATGCTAAGAGTGCGAGGGAGTCGGTAACACTAACATTGAATTTCTTGCTTTCGGGACTTCACTATTTTATCGGTAGCAAGTTATGGTAGAAGAGACTTCTTACTTTTTGTCTTTTAGTTTTTAGAGTTATGCTAACATAATAATTTTGAGTTATCGTAACAATAACAATTGGTTATGAGCTCGGATTTTTGAAGAAGTAGGCTCCACAATAATTTATAATTATTTGTTATTTGATTTTTTTGTGATTTAAAATAAACTATTATTCTCAAAGTAACTTAAAACTATTATTTAATCATTTCTCTAACTTTTACTAAAAATTAGTATTTTGGCCTGTGCAAAGGGCTATTCCTCGATTTGTCATATAATTTTGTAGCACTAACCAACTGGAAGGAAATACATAAAACTTTATAGGGTGCACATATAAACGGATAACCATACTGAATATCTGCTTCTTGTATGAAGTCATTAGTTTAATTTCAAGCCACACAATTATCTTATCTTGTCCCGTACCCGGGGAACAAACTTGGCCCATCCCACATGCTCCCAACTAAACTAACATGACCTGAGGAGCTTCTCCAAATACTTGTTTAGCAGCTCGAAATTGTCAAGTGTCTCCCTTGTGGCCCATGCCTTTGCCCTCACCTCCTCTCCCTCTGGCTCCACCATGACCCGCCTAATCATCTCAGCCATTGAGACTACGTTTGGTAACGCTCTCGAGAATAAGTGTTTGTTTTTTTTGTTCCAAAGAGTATAAATAGAATAGAAATGCGTTTGATAAGTTTTTTATTCTCGGGAACAAATTGGTTCCCGCGAACAAATTCGAAGTAAAAACAAGAAGCAAAAGAAAATTGCTTATTATTTATGAGAGCAATTCCAAAAATAATAATCAAAATACAAAAATCAAGCTTATGTTTTTCCCTTTTCTTTTCTTCTTTGTTTCTTTTTTTTTTTTTTCTCTTTCTCTCTTCTTCCCAAGCCGGTCGTTGGCTCGGTGTCAACCGGCAACTAGCCAGACAAGGCTCTAGCGAGCCAAACGAGGCCCAATGACTTTGCTAGAGCCTTGCTGGCCTCTGGCGAGGTCACCCTGAGCTTATCAGACACTGTGAAGGTGATGTCGACCTTGCAGTGGCTAGGCAAGGCTCGACCTCACCTTGGCCAAGCAAGGTCGCCTTGCCCAGTCACAGTGATGCTTGTGATGACCTTGCCAGCCCTTGTCTGGCCGGTCACCAACCAACGACCGGCTGAAGGAGAGAAGAAAATGAAAATTGCAATAAATTATTAATGAATTAAAAGAAATTTTAAGTTACAAAAATATATGGGATCGTACCAAACGCATTTCTCTTTTTGGTAGCAAAAATTTTATGTAATTACTAAACGTGTTCAAATGCTTAGAACTATTCCCAGGAGTAGAAATGAAAAAAAGTATTTGAAAAAATTGTTCCCCAAAAGCATAAACGTTACCAAACTCACTCTGAGCCACTCGAGAACAACTTGTCAAGCTCGTCCCTTGGCACCTCAAACCCCCTCTCTGTTCAAGCAGCCTTGCCATCAACCCCTGGTCAGAATTCACTATGGAAAACAGAATCAGTGGCCGGCCTCGCCCGAGCGCCTCAATGGCGGAGCTCCAACCACAATGGGTCAAGAACCCTCCAATTGCCGCGTGAGCAAGAATTTCGGCCTGAGGAGCCCAACCCATCCACAAATAACCTCGGCCCAAGACCCAACTTTCGAATCCGGAAGGTATAATCTCCTGGCCTGGCCTCCGACCCACCACCCAAACAAACAGCAACCCCAACTTCTCGATCCCTGCCGCGAGCTTCGGCATCATCTCCCGACTGATGTTAACCTTGATGCGAAGCCCGACATAGAAGACTGACTTCTCTTTCTTATCGTCAAGCCATCTTTTCGGCTCGACCCATCTCTTGTCTCCGCTGCCGCATTTGCGGCGGGGTGGCAATAAGCCCACAGGGACCACAGGTTTTCCATAAAGCTTCTGAAGTAACCTCAGCGGATCAGCATCGATCTCGCCCCAGCTCCTCACGGCCACGAACTTGGAACCCCGAATCTACTCGGCAGCCCGCTGAAAATTAGAAACTCCGGTGTCCATGCAATCCTGGTGAGTTACTATCTCGTGGAGCCTGAATCTGACCTTGGACAGGTAATCTATCCACTCGGGAATGGCGGTCAAGTCCTCAAGCCTTCAGCTCGGGCCATTGATCAAGACGAAAGGTGGTTCGTGGAAAGCGAGAGTAGTAACACTGAATGCACTAAAGAATGCCGAGTTCACACTCGGCTCGCAACTTGGGGCAACCAGTGACAATTTGTTTAACGTGGTCGTGAACTTTTGTAATATACAATCTTGAACAAATTTAATGTTTACAAACGACATTAAATAGCAGGCCAAAATTAATGAATCATTTTTGCCAATTTCCTTTTTTGGTTCATTTGCACTTGTCACGACCTCCCCAAAGGAAGTTGAATCCATCTAAGAGTTTAGCTAATGGATTAGTCAACCTAAACCTAGCTCGGCTCTTGTGACTTAAGATTCAAGTATTTAACATACAAAAGATTCTTATATATGAGTCACAACTAATTGGTTTGTAAAGTATCGGGAGAAATACCTTACTTTTATGAAGTAGAGAAATATGGTCTTGATTCTTAGATTTGTTCTCGGGAATAAGAATCAATTTTTTTATTATTATTCTTGATTATGTTCCAAATCTATTTCCGAGAACAAAAAAATAGAAATTTGTTCCAGAACAAAAATTTTACCAAATGCGATTTTGTTCCCAAACCGCTTCCGAGAACAAAAATCAGAATCGTGTACTATTTGGATAGTTAATGAGACAAGCTCTAACTCATCACTTCGTAAGTCAATTTTTGACCATCGAAGAATAATAGGCTTGGGCCAATTCCTTTTCTCTGTGAACTTAGTCCAACTTGTCAAATTAAAACTCAAAACCATTTATTAAAGCTCATACATCCCGGCCCAATGCAAATAGAATAATAAAAAATAAATGCTCTTAAAAATATATGCTATGCAACTTAATTCTCATATTTTTGTTTAGTAGTTAAAAATTAATTCCTAATTTTTATGCGATAAATAAATAGTTGGATTGCTAAAATTTAGATATTAACATCACTCTCGCATCTATGCCTTTGGTGAATTTCATGAAGGAGATAATTTCGAGTAGGGTTTCTACAATATCATTTTTATCAGTAGTTTATACAAATCATCGATAGTGCATGAATTGTAATATTTTCCTACCTTAAAAACAATATTCGCATCGTTGAAGAAGATGGATTAACGAGAAATATCTCCATCATCAGTAGAAAATATTTAGGCATGAACAATTATGACGATACAAACATTTTCAACTGACTAATATTTCTGCTCAATAATAATGATCTTTTATTTTTTAGGAAAATATTTATCAAATTATGTAACTTGTCGCATAGTGCAATCGGCTTGATCTAATGCAGCGAGCCTATGCAACACTTCCTAGACAAAGAAAATACTGTAATTTGTCGCATAACACAATTGACTTGATCTAATCAAGTGAGCCTACGTGACATTTGCTAGGAAAAAAAACTCACGGTTGGGTTCATAGCGGTGTAATGAACCCACTCTCCCACATTTCTTTAGAATAATACTTCGAGAATGCCTAGTCTAGAGATCGAGTTACCTCTTGGTATTTTACTATTTATCTTCCAAGCAACGCTTGCGCCAAAAACAATAAAAGCTTCATTGCAAAGTTTGGCCCAAAATTCATCAACTTGTCTGCCGTAATGATCGAAATAACAGCTAGATTCATCAAACTAAAATTATGCAGCAAAAATATCCCAATTTTTTTTTATGTCACCGAAAGCCCTAATCTTATACTATGACAGAAATATCACAAAAAAACTCAAATTTATGCATGCGTGATATATGTACCATTTATTTCAATTACATCCAAGATATTCTTATCATACTAGTATAAATTTAGGTTTCGTAACGACACAAAAAAATTCGAGATATATGTGTCACGGTGGGCAAGTTTAGTGGTTTTAGTAAAACAAAAAAAAAAAATTGAGGTATTTGTGTTACGGACAGTGAGTACATGTGGGTTTTTCTTTGTGGTGTTAACCCTATAATGTGATATTGCCTTAAAGAACAAGTCAAGGGTTGGATGGAGTCGGGTCAATCCATGGTGCCCGAGAGTTGATCCAGCCCGAGCTTTCCATCTCTGTAACCCCATGCCCAACCTGCCTCTCTCTCTCTCTCTCTCTCTAAAAACTTCGCTCATGCTCGACTCACAACTAACTCTGCTTTCTCTGGTCCGACGAACCATCGCTCATGCCCGAGCAATGTTTCTTATATGCAAAAGAAGAAAGCAAAGGTTTTAGTTTTAATGGAAATGTCGATGACTTAAGTCTTGTTAGGATAGATCATTACTGGATATTAAATAGGAATCACTTAATTAAAGGGTTGATTTAGGGCGTGTTGTGTTAATATATTGATATAATCAAATCGATTTTGATGGACATAGTAATAATCGAGGTTGGTGCCTCAAACGAGTTTGGCCCATTCTAAGACTACGAGTTCATCGGCTCAAGGCTCTGCCCTTTTCAATCGCCCGAGCAAACTCAATTAAATACTCAAATTGCGACTCCACATCACCAAATATCCCCTCATGGCCTGTGCGCTCGTCCTTGGCTACCGAGTCATTTGTTGTTGTACTTAATTAGTACATCCATGATAGGATGCGATAAAAACGTACTGTTTCGTCTTAATATGTTACGATGAAAAGACACCATTTGAAAGAGTATGAGGGAGTCATATAAAATACTCTTGAAAACAACCGTTGAGAGGGTTGACAGAACGTACACTTAGAAATTCTTCTCATTTTATTGTCCCATTTCCATCAAAGAAAAAGAATGCGTTACATTTCTCCTTTACGAGAACAATTGGCATTTACGCTGTAAAAATCGGATGTTTTCCTCGTAATTACATTCAAACCAACATGAAATATTTTTGTTCGTAATTCATCCGCAATTCAACGATAGTTTCGGGGTAAATTGTTCACTGCGCATTGGAAATAGATAAGTCGTCCTCTGCCGACTTTCATCTTACATTTGTGAATGGCTCGTCTCAGTCATCCCTTGACACCTTTTATTCAACTCGCATCTCATCCATTGGTCTCGCCGTTGGCCATTGTTCGAGCTCTCCCCCCCCCAACTAAACAAGATCAGTGCCTACTGCCTGGCCTGTTCGAGTGCCTCTACGACTGAGCTCCACATGTGATGCGCCAAGAACCCACCGATCGCGACAAGTGGGCGAGGGTGTCGAGCTGAGGGGCCCAGCCCACCCAGACGAAGCCTCAACTTGACACCCAAACGTTCGGACCCGGAAGGGATTATGCCGGCGCAAGCCGTCCGCCCTACCACCCAAAACGGACAGCAAACTTGACCGTCCCATTCACTGCCCGGGTATGTTTGAGGAACCTCTGCATTTTATTTTTCATCAATCCCTTATCATCTTGGCAAGAAAGAATGACAGAGTTTTAGTTTTACTCATCCCCAAGTCTACGCATAGTAATTGGTTCGAATATGCTAATTGCTAAGAGCGCGAACAATTGAATTTCTTATTTTTAGGCTTTATTATTTTTTTGTTAGCAAGTGATGATAGGAATGAAACCCTAAAATTTGTCACAGAAATAAAATTGAGTGATGAAACTTTTAAAATGTGCAATTAAGTCTTAAAATTAATCATGCAGATATGATCAATAGTAGGTAAATACATAAACTTTATAGAGTAAATGCGTGAACGGATAACCAAGGTGAAATATCTGCTTCGATGGCAAACTACCATGTCCCTGCAGTACATGATTAACAACTAGAAAGGAGCTTATCGTACAAGCCCTTTATTTAATTTTAAACCATAATATTATCTTTCTCGTACACGAGGAACGAACGTGGCCCCATCCCATATGCTCCCGACTAAGCTAACATGACCTGAGCGAGCTTCTCCAGATACTTGTTTTGCAACTCGTAATTGCCGAATATCTCCTCATGGCCCATGCGTTTGCCCTCACTTGCTCTCCCTCCGGCTCCACCATGACCCGCCGAATCGTCTGGGCCAGCGAGTCGCTAGTGAACGACCCATCGGCCTCGTCCCTCGGCACCTCGAACCCGACCCCTCTCTCTTCGAACAGCCTGCCCATCAAGCCTTGGTCGGAATTCGCTCCAGAGAATAGAATCAGCGGCCGGCCTTGCCCGAGCGACTCGATGGCGGAGCTCCAGCCGCAGTGGCTCAAGATTCCTCCGATTGCCGGGTGGGCCAGGATTTCGGCCTGAGGAGCCCAACCCATCCACATATAACCCCGGCCGGCGACCTGACTTTCGAACCCAGGAGGTATGTTCTCCGGGCCGGGCCTCTGACCCACCACCCAAACGAAGGGCAAACCCGACTTCTCGATCCCTCCGGCCAGCTCCACTATCATCTCCGGGCTAATGTTGACCTCGGTGCCGAGGCCGATGTAGAAGACCGACTTCTCTTTCTTATCGTCAAGCCATCTTTTCAGCTCGACCCATCTTTCGTCTTCGCTGCTGCGTTTGCGGCGGGGTGGCAATAAGCCCACGGGGACCACGGGTTTTCCGTAAAGCTTCTCGAGCAGCCTCAGTGGATCGGCCTCAAACTCGGGGCAGCTCCTCACGGCCACGAACTTGGAACCGCGAATCGACTCGCCGATCCTCTGAAAATCCGACACTCCCGGGTCCATGCCATCATGGTTTTGGAGCATCTCGTAGAGCTTGAACCTGACCTTGGACGGGTAATCGATCCACTTGGGAACGACGGTCAAGTCCTCTGGCCTTGGGACCGGGCCCTCGATCAAGAGGGAAGGCGGTCCGAGGAAAGCGGGAGAAGTAGCGCTGGTTATGTTAAAGAATGCCGAGTTGATGCCGATTTGGCTTACCACTCGCGGCAACCAATGCGCGGCGAAGTCATGGATTATCCAGTCCACGCCCGACCGTTGAAGGAACTCCGTGATGGCTGGCTCGAGCATGTCGTAGGCCTTCTTAAGGTATGGGACCTTTTTGATCGGCAGCTCGGCAGTCGACTCGGCCAAGTCCGGGAGGCCATCAACGCGAGGCAAGGGGAGCTCGACGAGGGTCAGTGAGGGAGGGAGGTCAGTGGGGAGCTTCCGGAGGTTTTTTGGGGTGGAGATGAAGGAGACACGATGGCCCTTTTCAGCTAAGAAGGTGGCGACCTCGAGATAGGGCAAGATGTGGCCGAAAGCGAGCCATGGGAAAATCGCTACGTGAAGCTTCTTCTCTTTGTTGTCCATGGCGGCGGCTGTGAACTCTACTTTTGCGTTGGACGGGCGCGGTGCTGTTTGACCTGTGAGTGAAGTCTAATGCAGTGGAGAATGAGCTCTCCCTTCATATCGTATAAAAGCAATAAAGATTTGGCAGGGCCGGCACGCCTCAACGGCAGCTACCTTTCCCGACTGGCCAATTCCATCTAGTGTTGTTTTGAAATTCTGACGAATGCTGGCATAAGCTAAATTGCATCTGAACAGATCATTATCATATGGTTTTTTATGGTTTAGAAGAAAGTGCTATTCTCATGGTAAATTAAGGACTATCGTCCAATCATTTCTAAGAAAGATGCAATTCAGATTTCACAAACTCTAACAGCCTAATATTATTGACGTTTGCCTTTGTTTGTTCTGGTGGCAGGTTGATGGCCATGGACAATTATCAAACAAGGTACAAGTTGCAAATTTGTTAGGTAGAGGAAAACAAAAGGCCAAACAAAGAGGAGGAGGAGGAGGGTAGCCTGTACGTAGGGCCAGTGATTCGTGTTCTTTTTTTTTTTTTTTTTTTTAGTCAGTCCTACTCTATTTCTACTTTACACTCACTCTCAGACTTTTGCCTTACCTCTTGCAGGCGTGGGAGTCGAAGCCCACTCTTGAAACTCACGCGTCCCCACCCCATCCCCCCTTGAGAAGGTGGGGACTTGAACCCTTCACCTCCCCCTTCCATGTTGGAAGGGTGGCTACTGGGGGCGAATCCCAGTGATTGCCAGTGATCCGTGTTAGGGGGATAAGTACACTAATGGTGCTATAAGTTGTGTACGGCGCTTACTTTGGTGCCAAAAGTTTCCGTCGGATCACTTAAGTGCCAAAAAATTGAAAACGCTCACTTTAGTGCCAACTCCGACGAAATTGGCCGGAAATCCGACATGGCCTTTTTTATTAATTTTTGACGCCGACGTGGCTCGTCGGAGAGTTGAGTCAGCATCCAAATACCAAAACGACGCCGTTTGGTGTCTCCCCCAATTCAAAACCCTAATCTCCAACCGTCGTCGTCGTCCTCAACGGTCCTTGCGCTTGGCGGCCACGGCTTCGACCCCGACCTCGACCCCAACCCCGACGATGGCCACTCAACGGCAGCGGCCCGACCTCAACCCCAACCCCGACCCGACAATGGCCACTCGGCGGCCGTAGCTCCAACCCCGACCTCGACCCCGACCGCGACGATGGCCACTCGACGGCCGCGGCTCAAACCCCGACCCCGACCCCGACGATGGCGACTCGACGGCCGTAGCTTCGACCCCGACCTCGACCTCGATGATGGCCACTCGGCGGCCGCAACTTCGACCCCGACTCCGACCCCAACCCCGACGACGGCCACAACTTCAACCCCGTCGAAACCCTAATTTCTTCCCCGTGTAAGCTAAATAGTGTCGTTTCCATGAAGCCATCCACGTAGGACGGCAAAACGACGTCGTTTTCTTAAGGAGGACCGAAAACGACGTCGTTTTCTTAAGGTGGACCGAAAACGACGTCATTTAAAGGCTTATCGATTTTATTTTTTTAAAAAAATCATTTTTGCTGGAATCTTTCGCCGAAGGCCGGAATCTTTCGCCAGTGGCACCAAAGTGAGCGTTTTTCCTCCAATTTGGCACTTTAAGTGATCCGACGGAAACTTTTGGCACCAAAGTGAGCGCCGTACATAACTTATGGCACAATTAGTGTACTTATCCCCGTGTTAGGTGTGTTATGATCGTGTTTTGTGCATAATTAATGTCGATCCGTCTTCACATGTAACATCTTGACTGTGATTGTACATACCAAATAATTGAATTAATTATGGTGAAATATGTTTTAATTCAAGTCAATTCATGTTGACATCTAAAATTAGATGTGTCATACAGTTTGTACTTGGATTTTCTCTCTATAATGCGGGTTTCACCTCATGTTGTGAAAACGAGCCTTGTTCAAATTATTAACCGAGCCTATTCGTCGACTAATTACTTTTAATTTATATTAATGACATTCCCTCCACTGATGAAAAGTAAAGTATTTAAATTTATGAGAAAACTATATACATAATCCTACATGCCAATATCTGGATTTTATGAGCCAAATAGAGAGAGAGAGAGAGAGAGAGAGAGAGAGAGAGAGAAGAGGAGTTGAGTTTAAAACGATATGTGAGTTGCGCAATATTAGTAAAGTCCAGAGTAGAAGGGCCCGCAACCAAGTTAACTAATTATTATTTTTGGGACTTCATATCTTCTCTTCACGTGTATCGACTTAGATGATTCATGGGAGATGTGTTACTTCTTATACCATTAAACTTTTTGATGTACCAAAACAATTATCACGATGAACAATCGAGAACACAAATTATGATCAGCTGGAAAAATTCAGGTACTTTACCTTCCAATGTGGAGGGAATGTCATTAGTATAAAGGGAAAAAGCCACGAAAAACCCTGAACTTTGCCCAAAGTGACACATTTACCCCAAACTTTTTTATGACGTGAAATACCACAAATTTTGCCAATCGTGACACATTTACCCCAAACTTTTTTTTTTTTTTTTTGTGACACGAAAAATCCTGAACTTTCGTTATGTGACACATTTACCCCAAAATTAGAGGGCATTTTGGTCTTTTCATTTTTTAAAAATTTTTTAAAATTTTTTTACTTTTAAATTTTTTTTCCTTCTCTCTTTCCTCCGCCGGCCGGCCGGGCGAAGGGAGCCGGCGTCCGGCGAGGGCTGCCCTCGCCGGCGTCGGACGAGGGTCACCCTCGCCGCCTCGGCTTGGGCGGCTCGCCGGCGTCGGGCGAGGGCCGCCCGCTCGCGCGTCGGGCGAGGGGTGCCTCGCTAGATCCGGCCAAGGCCGCCCTCGCCCGACGCCGGCGAGGGCCGCCTTGCTCGCGTGCCGGGCGAGGACGGCCCCGGCTCGCGCGGGCGAGGGTGTCCCCGCCTCGCCAAATTTGGCAAGGGCCGCCCTCGCCCGTCGCCGGCGAGGGCCGCCTTGGCTGCGTCGGGCGAGGGTGTCCGCCTCGGATCGGGCGAGGGCCGTCCTCGCCCGTCGCCGGCGAGGGCCGCCCCTGCGTCGGGCGAGGGTGTCCTCGCTCGCCGGATCTCGGCGAGGGCCGCCCTCGCCCGACACCGGCGATGGCCGCCCTCGCTGCGTCGGGCGAGGGCCGTCTCCCGACACCGGCGATGGCCGCCCTCGCTGCGTCGGGCGAGGTGTGTCCCCTCGCCGGATCCTGGGAGGGCCGTCCTCGCCCGACGCCGGCGAGGACCGCCCTCGCCTTCGTCGGCGAGGGTGTCCCCGCCTCGCCCAACACCGGCGAGGTCGCCGGACGCCGGCTTCCCTCCGTCGGCTCCACCATGGCCGGCGGAGGGAAGAAGAAGAAAAAAAAAAAGGAAAAAGGAAAAAACAGAATAAAAAGACAAAAATGCCCTTGATGGGGTAAATGTGTCACGGTTTGGAAAGTTTGGGGTTTTTCACGTCACAAAAAAAAGTTTGGGGTAAATGTGTCACTTTGGGCAAAGCTCAGGATTTTTCGTAGCTTTTTCCCTAGTATAAATTGAGTGTTAAGTATCTATTGAGGAATGCCTTTTTTCTTTTTAATTTTCGTCGACACAATAAATTGAGTGTTATATCTATTTCAGAAGTGAAGATAGCATGAGTCTTTCAATATAGAGCAAACATGACCTTTTTTCAATATCAAATTTTAATTTATATTAGTCCACTCTATAATCCAATTATAAACTAATTCATAATATTAAAAAAAAAAAAAAAAAACTATCTAGGTCAAGCAAAGTGAATTTAGAGTTTGTCATTCCTAGAGTTTGTATAAGAATTTGTGATTTTTATTCGAACTCGACGCGAATCTCATGAGCTTCAGAAAAATTAAATTCACTTGTTCTAATAAACCCACTCTACACCGTAAATGATTCGGACAGCTTTTGACTCTCCTACCTAAACATCCAAGTTGGACCTAAGCAGATCCTTAAACTGCTCCATCCTAAAATTGTCATCCCAGGGTGTCTCCCCCACAATCCATTTACAGGGAAGTGAGGGGAGAAACACGAGATAAAGACCCCACTGGGCTCTCTGGCCATAGGGTTACTAACCCTGGGATCCCGTCTGGAGGGAGGTCACTGTCTTCTCCTAGCATATTAGGCTGGTAAACCCCCAATGAAGGGTCCTGGAGGAGGGCAACAGGTTGGCCGGCCGGTAAATGATTCGGACAGCTTTTGACTCTCCTACCTAAACATCCAAGCCGATGTAAAGAAACACGTTCCCCTTGGAGAAAGTGGGTCCCGTTCTATGACAACTCCCCAGGATGAACGGACTGATTTCGATGGAGCCCAGTAATTATGTGGGCCTATATACCAAGTGATTAGGTGGGCTATCATTGACCCTGGCATAGGGTCCCGTGTTCGATTGTTTGGCCCCCATGCATGATGCATGCCGCCGACGCAACACTACTACGGTAGCTCTCATAAATTCTACACCAACGTGTCCGCCCTCGACGCCTCTCCCCCTGCGTCCGCCGTGACCCGCCTGACGGTCCCGCCTAGACGATCCCCCGTTCAATAATTCGATAATTTTGAAATACTAAAAGCCATAATTATTGTAACGATTTTCAACCGTCATCAATTTTTAGAATGATTTCCATCTCCCATTAATATATAACAGTTCTCTAACGATTTTATAACATTTTTAATTATTTCTTTATAAATTATTTATTATTTTATAACGGCTATATAACGTTTTTCTTTTATCTATACTCAAAACGTTTTTAGAAAACGATGCTGATATTATCGAAACAAGAATGTTCCTATTCTAATTACATAACTTTCTTTCCTCCTTTTTTTATTGGGTTATACACATAATATTGTCCGTGTTCCTTCTAATATGGAATACGGAATGTGGAAGAATATCTATTATATACTGAAAGGATAACTACTAGAGCTTATCATATAGAATTTCATACTTTGAAGAGGAATTTTTTATCAAGATTCCTTTTCAAATTCGCTCCACCGTCTACCTATCTGGTTTCTAATTCCATTTTAAAGGTTACGTGTGGACAGCCCGGCGGCTCTCTCATCCTCCACCAAAGCCATCTACATTGCCTTTCACTGCCACTGTCACCATCACCGCCGTCTTCACCACCGGTGGTGCTCATTTCACACCAATGGGCACGCTGGTTTTGCTGGGGATAGAGAGAGGGAGAGGGAGGACAGTGAAAGACCGATTTTGACTAACTAGTAAGGGTTCATTAGCAAAGTCAAAAGTAGAAGGGTCCGCAACCAAGTTAGCTAATCATTATTTTTTGGACTTCATATCTTCTCTTCGTGTGCATTGACTTAGATGATTCATGGGGAAAATGTTATTTCTTACATTGTTAAACGTAAAAATATCACATGAGATGAACCATCAAGATCACAAATTATGATCAGCTGAAAAAATTTAGGTACTTCACTTTCCAATTGTGGAGGGAATGTCATTAGTATAAAATTGAGTGTTATACATTGGTTGAGGAATTTATTTTTGTCGAATCAATAAATTGAGTATTATATCCATTTCAGAAGTGAAGATAGCATGAGCCTTTCAATATATAGCAAACGTGAGCCTTTTTCAATATCAAATTTTAATTTATATCAGTCCACTCTATAATCCAATTATAAACTAATTCACAATATATATAAAATAAAATAAAAAAAGTATATCTGGGTTAAGTAGAGTGAATTTAGAGTTTGTATAAGAATTTGTGATTTTTAGTGGAACTCGACGAGAATCTCATGAACTTCGGAAAAATTAAATTCTCTTGATCTAATAAACTCGCTCTGCATTATAAATGATCCGGACAGCTTTTGACTCTCCTACCGAATAATCCAGACCGAAATAAAGGAGCACGTGCCGCTTGCAGAAAGTGGGGCCCGTTCTATGACAACTCCCCAAGATGAACGGCCCGATTTCGATGGAGCCGAGTAATTATGTGGACCCATATGCCGAGTATTTACGTGGGGCTATGATTGAACCTTTTATAGGATCTTCTGTTCGATTGTTTGGCCAGATGCGCAACAAAAGGCTCTCCCATCTGAAGCGGCGAAGTCGCGGAGGACCAATTGAACTCATCCACGTCAGGGTTCATGGCCGCCCCCCACGACTCCGCGATCACTATCGAAGCTAATATCATCAGGAAGGGTCAGAATCTCATGATGGGCGCGGCAGTGGCCGCGATTCCCAGGCGGGTTATTGGGCATCCGGCTATTATCGTGTCTGAAATCGGGGACCAGGTTCTTCCGAGCCCCCGCCGGGCGCCGGGCGCCGGGGGCGGGGGCGGGGGACAAGGAGCTCGTCGCCGCCGACAACTCCAACTTCATGAAGAAGGCATTTCATTGGTGAGAAACGCCGCCAAACGACCCGAGGGAGGGGGGCAACCCGCTACTGTGACCTGACAATTTATTCTTATTCATGGCAGTGGCATCAAAGAAATCCCCCAATCACACTCAATCCCCAATCCAATCCGCCTTGAAGTGAAGCAGAAAGCAGAGGATAAATATATTATAAGGGACAAAATTTTGGGGTTTTGTTGGCTTTTTTTCTGAAAAAAAAAAATTACTTTTTTATTCTTAAGAACTACTCAAGAATCAAGCAATTTTTTGTTTTTCTTTTTTTTTGTTTTTCTTATTCTTCCTCTAGCCAGTGATGGCGAGGCCGCGACGCAGTGGCTAAGCTCCCCCAAGACCAACGAGGTAGGGGGCGCTCGTTTGGCCTATGATTGCCCAGAGGCCAACAAGGTAGAGGGCTCTTGTTTGGCCGGCAATCGTCCAGAGGTAGAAAAAGAAGAGGAGGAGGGAAAAAGAAAAAAGAAAAAAGAAAAACAATAAAAATGTAAAATAAAAAAATTTAAAAAATAAAAAAATTTGAAAATCATACCAAACGTATTTTTATTTCAAGAGTAAATACTTTATATAATTACCAAACGCTTTCGAATACGTAGAAACTTGTCCAATATATATATTAATAACTATTTTTTAGTAAAAATTATTCTCATAAATAGAATGATTATCAAATAGACTTGAACTCGAGGTGAATCCCATGAACCTTGGAAAAATTAATCTACTTGATCTAATAAAGTCACTCACACCGCAGATGATCCGGACAGCTTTTGACTCTCCTACCTAATTACCAAGCCGAAATAAAGGAGCACGTACCGCTTGGAGAAAGTGGGGCCCGTTCTATGACAACTTCCCCAAGATGACCGGACCAATTTCGATGAAGCCGAGTAATTACGTGGGCCCCGATTGAACCTTACTTACATAGGATCTTCTTCCTGTGTTCGAATATTTGGCCCTAATGCACGATGCATTGCCGCCGACGTTGCACCACTACAGACTACAGTAGCTCTCATAAATTCTACGCCAACGCGTCCGCCCTCGACGTCTCTCCCTCTGCGTCCGCCGTGACCCACCCGTTCGTCCCGTCTCGATGGTCCCCTCTTGGATATTAAAAGCCCTAATTATTATAACGATTTGCTACCATCTTGGATATTAGAAGCCCTAATTATTATAAAGATTTGCTACCACCATCAATTTTTTGTAACGGTTTCGTCTGTCATTAATATATGACAGTTTTCTTTTACCTATAAATTGTTACTCCAAACGTATTTAAAAGGTAATGCCAATATTATCAAGACAAGAATATTCCCGTCCTCGTTACATAACTTTCTTTATTTTCCTTACTGGATTATACACATAACATTATTCGTGTTCTGTTTAATAATAACCGTTAGAGCCTATGGCATAGAATTTCATACTCTAAGGAGGAATTTTCTATCAAAATTCCTTTTTAAATTTGCTCCACCATTTTTTTATCTGGTTGCTAATTCTATTTTAATAGTTACATGTGAACAGTCCCGTGGCTTCGGGCTTCCTCATCCTCCACCGAAGCCGCCTACGTTGCCTTTCACAGCCACCGCCACCGCCATCGTTACCACCGGCGGTGCTCATTTCGCACCAATGGGCCCACTCGTTTTGTTGTGGACAGAGAGTGGGAGAGGGAGGATAGTGAAAGACCAATTTTGATAGTGAAGAAGTTGCTGTGGGAAAATGGGCCAAGAATTACGAAACGAGCTTGTGATTTGGGCTTAACAAATGCCTGGCCAATTAGGAACGATAAGGCCCAAGAAAACGAGCTTGTGATTTTCAATTGTAAGGGTTCATTATTTGCCTGATCGGCATTTTATGATAACTTGAGTATGGAATACGAATTCATTTGCAATTTAATGATGAAATGATAGACAGTTGTAGGATCGTGTATATAAAACTTCTTAAGTGCATTCATTTCTTAATCATCATCAGCTGTTAAGAATCTTGTAATTCGCACTTCACACCATTACGATGTAGAATGAAAATCTTATACATCCTAATTAACAGTGCACCAAAGACAAAGTTCAATGATCAACTTAATCTTGAACCTAAGAAATTAAAGTTCAAAACTAAAGTCACGATTGAAATTTCAATACTTTTCTTTTTCTAGTGGTACATTCAATGTATGTAGTCTTTTAAATGTTTAATCATTGAACCACATATTTATCTAATAACTTAAATTTTCAAGAGTAAAAGCCACCAAAAACCCCCAAAATTTTCCCACTATAATACATTTACCCCAATTTTTTTTGTGACACAAAAAACCCCAAACTTGTACTCATGCAACACATTTAACCCAAAACTATGTACAATGTGACATATTTATCCCCAAATTTGTTTTTTTGTCACACATAAAACTCCAAACTTTTTTTCGGTGATATCAAAAAACCCCAAATTTGTAACTTTATGACATATTTATCTAAAAAATTTGGTGTCACAAAAAAAAAAGTTTGGGGTTTTTAGTGTCTATTGATACTTGAATTTTGAATATTTTACTTACTTGTTCGTCATATAAAAATTTTAAAATTACATTAAGCATTTCATAACATTGCATTTATGTAACAATAATATTTAGGACTAAACTTATCCAATTTAAATTTTTCTTAAAAATTTTTTTCTAAAAATAGAAAATAAAAAAGAGAGAATTAAAAAAATATTAATAAAACAAAATAATTTGGTTGCGGAGGGAGATTTTGAAAGATTTTAAATTTTGAATAATTGAGCATTTTTCTTGTTGAATGTATCCCCTCTTTTCGGAAGATAAATGGTTGAGTGAATATATGCAATTATCTTGAAAAATCTTCACTTGCAAAACAAACTCTTTTCTCTGTAAATAGAGAGTGAAAGGGTCTTGAGAGGAGAGCTTTGTGGAAGGGGAAAAAAAGTGAGGAGAAATTTGCGAAAGTGCTCGTGAGGCTTCGTTTAAGGGGAATGAGAGAAGGCGAGAGAGAGAGAGAAATTTGCAGAGTGTTCATGAGTGACACGGAGAGAGAATGAGAGAAGGAAAGAAGGCGAGAGAGAGAGAGAAATTTGCAGCCAAAAGCAACGAGACTCCTAGCATGTTGCAACCTCCCCTTTGCGGCCACCAATTTCCTAGCACAACTCGTAACTCCGGCGAGCTACTGTTCTCTGCTCAGCATGGCCCGATTCTGGTGAAGACCCTTTTGGCCACGCCAACGAGTTTCCTAGCGTTCTTACATTCCCATTTGACACACCAATCGTGCCTCCAATCATCGTGACCGAATTTATTCTTGCGCTTCCAATTGCTGCGCCATGCGTTCTCGAAGCTCACACCGACATGAACATCATCTTCCTCGATAGCCCTGACCAATGCTGTGCAACATCCTCAAGCCATCCAAGCGAGATCTTGATCATGCCCAGATGGTTCTAGGTTCTCAGTTTGCCTCAGCATTGTGTTTTGCCACACTTGCCGAGCCGACTAGCCATACCAGTCCACGACGACTTCGCACCAGTTAAACCGGCGAGTTCTAGCTCAGTCCCGACGTTCCTGCAGTGACTTTACTCGTTGCAACATTTCTAGTGTAGTCTTTCGACATACCCTGCACATCCAGCCACATTGCAGCTCTTCATTTGCGATAACACCATTGCCAGTTACACACATACGTCTTCCAAGTGTGTACTATTGGAACCATTTTTCTTGTGCAGGTTACTTGGCGTTTGAGAAGGTCCACCTTGATGTCTTGTATTCTCAGCAGAATTCTCACGTCAATTGTGAATTCAGCAGTGTGAGCTTGGCATCATTCCTTGCTAGTCCAATTCTCGGAGATAATTTTTCCGAGTTAGGTAATCTCTTTAACCGAATTTAATTTAGTTATTTTTTTACTTAGTTTACAATTATTTATTTCTAGTCGTGATTGGGGATTTTGTTGGACATTATTTGATTAAGAAGATCGTCATGTCAAGGATCACAATGATTAGAAATACTAAGCCGAGAGACGTCAAATTATATTTTTATTATTGTGATTTTCTATCTTGAGTCAAGGTGAATTATCTTTTATGTGGCTAATTACATTTCTTGTGTTAATTTTTACAAAATTTTCTTATAAAAGTTGCATTACATAAAATGTCAAATTGCGTTTCATGTTAGAATTGCCTTCTTAGGATAATATAGGAATGTAGGAAATTTCATGGTTAAGATAGATTTAGTTATTCCTTAGTTTAGATAATAACATAATAAATATGGAGTAACTTCTTATTCTAAAAAAAGTGACAAAAAAAATTAAAAAAAATTAAAATCATAAAAAGAACATGCATGCATATAGAAGTACCACGTCATTCATTCCATATCATGTAGCACATGCATATTTAGGATCATGTAGATTAGATTGCATACGTTATGATGGTTCAAGTTACGTCATATGAACTGCATCTCACATGTTATTAGAGTAAAAATCCTTGCATATTAAATTTAGATTAAGGCTGCACATAATTAACATTTTAAAAAATAAAAAAAGTTAGGTATTATATCATTTAAAAATCATGTTTAGGGCGTGTTTTTTTAATTAATGTTTTGTGTTTTTTTTTAAGAAAATAAACCTTAATAAAGTCGTAGTTTGTTCTACCTAAGGTTAGTCATAATTTATTTTACAATTTATCACTTGGGTTTGTTGAATGTTATTTTATTGATTGCGCACCCTCATAACTAGCCTTTGCTTGTTAGTGGTTTAGGTTAAAAATGAATCAAGATTGCTTTCAAAATATTTTTGAAATTAAAATGAAAATGTAGCGAAAGGGCATTACATTAATCTAGTGTAACCATATTCCCGAACCAATTAAATCTCTAGTTCGCAAAAGTAAAGTATTTTCCCATACTTTACTTAGGTTTCTAATAGATCCTAATCAATTAGTGGTGGCTCCAAAATGAGTAAAATTGCTTGTTTAAATGGATAATTTTTTTAGTGTCGAGTTGCGATTGGCAGGACATGGAAGGGTTCGTGCTAAGTCTTCAAGCTTAGTAATCTTTTAGCTTTCTTTTGTATAATTCACCTTCGGGAAGGTCAGGGCAATGTCACAAAAAATATTTGGGATAAATGTGTCACACAAGCAAAAATGTTGTGTTTTTGGTGCTCATAGAAAAAAATTTGGGATAAATATGTCACAATGAGCAAACTATGGGTTTTTGTGTTAGAAAAAATAGTTTATAATAAATGTGTCGCTCCATTCAAAGTTTAAAAAGGTTTTTTGTCACTTTTTTCCCAATTTTTAATACAATTGGCAATGATCTCACTAAGTTACGGTGGTATTTCCTATCGTATGTTAAATCAACATTCTTATAAAAATATTTTCCTCGTGATATCAGTTTAAGGTGTTAGATATTCATTTGAACTTTGAAGAGGTTAATTAAGTGTTTTATTCCAAATTCCTACATTTGCATCACAACTTAATTTACTTGCATGAATTTTGGGGATCGAAAACATCACCCTATGAATGAATTCATATGTCATTTTGTGGATGAAGAGACTATTGTTGAGACTTGTATACATATGTAAAAATTGGGATAAGTATATTGGAATTTATAAAGGTTGTTACTAAAGTGTAATGGAGTTCTAAATTTTTCAATAATATAATCAAGTCCTAAAACTTGTCAATTTATGTAATCAACTCATTCCATTAACTCTATCCAACTCCTCAAACAAAAAATACTAACAAATTTTAGGATCTAATAACATCAACTTGACAAGTTTTAGGAGTTGATTGCATAAATTTAACAATTTTTTTTATTTGATTGCACTGTTTGAAAAACATTTTAAAACTCAATTATACTTTCGTGATAAATTTTAAAACTTATAAAACATTTACTTTTTCACAACCAACATGTTGGCTTAAAAAGGAAAAAAAAAGTCAACTTGGACAAGAGAAGCTATGCAACTTGTAAAAAGAAACAAAATCCTTGAAAACCCATTTATAGCAAGATTATATCATGATTTCCAAGATTGGATGGGCCGAAATTCATGCTAGCTTAAGTAACATCATCACACTACACACAACAAGACACGACATGACATGATACATAACACGTCTTTAAAAAAAAAAAAAATAGATAATTCTGATATTTTGAAACACGTTCTATATTAAATGTATATTTATAATTATTTTAATCAAATTAATTTAATTCAAATTCACAAATAAATAAATAAATAATAGCCTAGAATGAATTACATTAAAAAATTAATCCATCATTTATTAATATCATTCATTTTTTAAATTTAATAAATTCAACTCCACTCTAATAATCCATAAAATTTGGAGGAAAAAAACAGGTAATCTACATTTGGAACTTGCATGTCAAAGTGTGTCGAAAAGAAGACAAAAAAATAAACTTACAGAGTGAATTATGTGTCATGAAAGTGAGAATCGAAAAAAAAATAAAACTAGAATTTACTTTTTCCCTATTCATTATTTTTATTATTTTTTATTTTCTTACATATTTATATTTTTCTTTATTGAAAATTTTTAAAATTGATATCGGGTATGTCGGAATCATGTGCCATTTCAAACTTCCAAACTTGCATGTCAAAAAGTGTTGGGAGTGTTGACCAAGTGTTGGACTTTCTTATACGTATTGATCAAATGTTGAATAGTGTCAGACACGTATTGGAGTATTCGACACAACATAAAGGCTCTCCAAAGTATCAATTGCTCTCAATTGCCTACCATGGGTGCGAGGGCTAACATGGACTGGCATCTAATAAATTTTGGGATAATTACACAAATAATTTTTAAATTTTGATTTGATATATAATATTATACTAGAAATTTTAATTTGTTCAATATAATTCATGAACTTTAAACTCAACATGTAATTTGTTCATTGTGGTCCTGAATTTTTGGTAAATGTTCAATCTTGAACAAATTTAAATTTCAAGGATAATATCGGACATTGGATCAAAATTTATGACTTGATTTTAGCATTTTCCCTTTTTAGATTTATGCACTCCCACGTCCATGCTTTTGGTGAATTTTGCAAAGAAGAAAATAAATTTTGAGTAGGGTTTCTTCTATATCATTTTTATCAGCAATTCATACAAATCATCGATAGTGCAAAAATTGAATAGAACCCTGTGTTTTATTCATGAAGAATCAATATGCATCTCAAAGATTTGTTTCGCAAAGAATTAACGATTCAGAAAATATTTTTAATTTAAAAATAATTTATTACATTATTTAAGAAAATGGATCGGCAAAAGATGTTCTGCCATTGATATAAAATGTTCAGGCATGTACTACCATGATGATGTAAACATTTTCTATTGACAATTATGCGCGATAAGAACGGTCTTTCCTTTTTCAAATCACATAATCAACATGATCTTATCGAATGAGCTTGCACGACATTTGTTAGCCAAAATGAAAAAGCAAACTGATGGTCAGGTTCATAGCTGTGCAATGAAGTCACTCTCCCTTTTCATTTACAATAATAATTTGGGATTACTTGGTCTATACATCGACTTACACCAAAAACGATAAAAGCTTCAATGTAAAGTGTCGCCCATATTGATCAACAGGCCTGCCAAGACTGCCATAATGATCGGAACAGCTGCTACATGTACGCCCGAATTAGAATAATAGTTGAAGTGCAATCACGCGTCCAATTCTACGTAGACCTGATCATCGACTTGAGGCTCTGCCCTCTTCAAGTGCTCGAGCGAACCCCTCCAGATACTTGCGTCCCAACTCCACGTTGCCGAATATCTCCCGCATGGCCCACGCGTTCGCCCTCACCTCCTTTCCCTCGGCTCCACCATGACCCGCCTTATCGTCTCCGCTACCGAGTCGCTTGTGAATGACCCGTCTCGGCTGTCTCTCAGCACCTCCCACCCGACCCGCCTCTCGTCCATCAACCTTGCCATCAGCCCTTGGTCCGAGAAGCCCCCGGAAAACAGGATCAATGCCCGGCCATGCCCGAGGGCCTCTATGATCGAGCTCCACCCGCAGTGCGTCAAGAACCCACCGACTGACGGGTGGGCCAGGATGTCGAGCTGAGGAGCCCAGCCCACCCAGACGAAGCCTCGACCCAACACCCGACTTTCGAATCCGGAAGGGATAGTCCCGGGGCTGGCCTTTGGGCCTACCACCCAGACGAAGGGCAAATCTGACTTTTCAATCCCACACGCCAACTCGTGCATGGACTCTTGACTCAGAGCCACCTCGGTGCCGAGGGCGACGTAGAACACGGACTTCTCTTTCCTATCATCCAACCATTGTTTTAGCTCGCTCCATCTCCCGTCTCCTTCGTGGCGTCTTTTGTTCTGGGGCGGCAAAAGCCCCATCGGAACCACGGGGCTCGCGTGTAGCTTCTTGAGTAGACTCAACGGCTCAGCCTCGAACTCGCTACAGGCCCTCACGGCCACGATATCACAACCCAATATTGACCTGCCTAACCTTTCCAAACCGGACGTGTTAGAGTCACTGTCCACGATATCCTCTTCGTTAATCACCTCGTGAAGCCTGTACGCGACTTTGGTGGGGTAAGTAACCCACTCGGGAACGACCGTCAAGTCCTCCGCCGTCTTGACCCGGGCCTGACTGTCAATGAGAAGAGACGGTGGACCGGCGAAGACAAGGGCGGTGGCGTTGAATATGCAGAAGAACGCCGATTTAACACCGACTCGTCTCGCCTTTTGGGGTAACCAGAAAGACACGAAGTCTTGGATCACCCAGTCAACGTCCGAGTTGGCAAGAAACTCAGCAACAGCTGGCTCGAGCATGTCGTATGCCTTCTTAAGGTAAGGGACCATGTTATGTGGCAACTCGGAGGTCGACTCGGCTGAGTCAGGGAGGCCATGGACGCGGGGCAAGGGAAGCTCGACGAGGGTCATGGAGGGAGGGAGGTCCGCGGGGAACTTTTGGAGGTTTTTCGGGGTGGAGATGAAGGAGACGCGATGACCCTTTTGAGCTAAGAAAGTGGCGACCTCGAGGAAGGGCATGAGGTGGCCGTAAGCGAGCCATGGGAACATCGCTACGTGAAGCTTCTTCTCTTCGTTGTCCATGGCGGTAGCTATGAACTTCACCTTTTATTTGATGGGTCTGGTGAGCTGTGACTTTTTGAGGGAACATGGAGAATAAGCTCTCTCTTTATATACAAGGATTGTTTGGGAAGGTCGGTACAATGGCTACCGTTCCCAACCGCGGAACCACGTTGAGTTTTTCAGAATTCTCATTGATGCATGCGGGCGTAAGCTAGATCTCATCTCGATACGTTAACTGGATTAAGACGGGTTACGCTGACTAAAACATTGTGAAATAAAAAAAGGCTTGAGTATCTTATACTATTGATGAATGCTTCTCAAGCTAAGATCTCATCTCAATACAGTAACTAATTACTCGGGACTAAGACAAGTTATTCATGAACCTGATTTGTGAAATAAAAAAAAAAGGCTTGACTATCTTATACTATTCATGAATGCTTCTCAAGCTAAGATCTCATCTCAATATGGTAACTAATTACACGGGACTAAGACGGGTTATTCATGAACCTGATTTGTGAAATAAAATAAAAAAAAGGCTTGACTATCTTATACTATTGATGTGTGCTTCTCAAGCTAAGATCGCATCTCGATACAGTAACTTATTACACGGGACTAAGACGGGTTATTCATGAACCTTATTTGTGAAATAAAAAAAAGGCTTGAGTATCTTATACCATTGATGTATGCTTTTCAAGCTAAGATCTCATCTCGATAAAGTAACTTATTACACGGGACTAAGATAGGTTATTCATGAACCTTATTTGTGAAATAAAAAAAATAAAAAAAAAGGCTTGAGTATCTTATACTATTGATGTGTGCTTCTCAAGCTAAGATCTCATCTTGATAAAGTAATTTACTACACGGGACTAAGATAGGTTATTCATGAACCTTATTTGTGAAATAAAAAAAGGCTTGACTATCTTATACTATTGATGTGTGCTTCTCAAGCTAAGATCTCATATGGGACTAAGATAGGTTATTCTGAACCTTATTTGTGAAATAAAAAAGGCTTGACTATCTTATACTATTGATCTTGATAAAGTAATTTATTACATGGGACTAAGATAGGTTATTCATGAACCTTATTTGTGAAATAAAAAAAGGCTTGACTATCTTATACTATTGATGTGTGCTTCTCAAGCTAAGATCTCATCTCAATACAGTAACTTATTATGCGGGACTAAGACAGGTTATACGAACTAATTCATGAACTTGATTTGCGAAATAAAAAAAGGCTTGAGTATCTTGTACTGTTGATGTGTGTTGCTGAAGGACTAAGTGTAGCCCAGCGACAATTTGTTTAATGTGGTCATGAGCTTTTGGTAAATATAAAGAAATTTAAAATTTATGGACGATATTAAATATTGGGCCAAAATTTGTGAATCATTTTTGCCAATTTCCCTTTTTTGATTCATTCACACTCTAGCATCTATGCTTTTGGTGAAATTTGTGAAGGAGATAAATTTCGAGTAGAGTTTCAACTTTCTACAATTTAATTCTTATCAGTAGTTTATACAAATCATCGATAGTGTAGAAATTGTAATATCTTCCTAACTTAAAAACAATCTTTGCATCATTGAAGAAGATGGGTTAATGAAAAATACCTTTGTCATCAATAGAAAATTTTCAAACACTGACTGTTACACCGATGCAAACATTTTCCACTAACTAATATTTCTGCACAATAGAAATGAAATTTTTATTTTTTAGGAAAATATTTCTCAAATTATGTAACATGTCGCGTAACGCAATCGACTTGATCTAATCGAGTGAGTTTACACAAAATTTGCTAGTAAAAAAAGAACCGATGGTTGGGTTCATAGCGGTGCAATGAACCTATACTCCTACATCTCATTAGAATAATATTTTGAGAATGCCTGGTCTAGAGATTGAGCTGCCTCTCAATATTTTACTGTTTATCTTCCATGCAACGCTTGCCCCAAAAAGATAAAAGCTTCACTACAAAGTTTGGCCCAAAACTCATCAATTTGTCTGCCACAAATACCAAGAAAAAATTTGTCACTAAAAACCCTAAACTCATACTGTGATACAAATACCACGAAAAAAATCAAATTTATACACATGTCACATATGTACCATTTATTTCAATTTTATCCATGGTATACTTATCATACTGATATAAATTCAAAGTTTTTAATGGAAAAAAAATCGAGATTATATATTTCACAGTAGACAAGTTTATGATTTTTAATAAAACAAAAAAAGCAGTTCAAATTATTTGTGTTATAGACAGTGACTACAGTTGTGGTAAAACTCAAATTTATACATGTGTCATATATGTACTATTTATTTTAGTTCCATTTAGGATATACTTATCATACTGGTATAAATTTGAAATTTTTAACAACACAAAAAATTGGGGATATATGTTTCGCAATGGGCAAGTTTAGGGTTTTTAGTAAAAAAAAAAAAATGAGGTATTTGTGTTATAGTTTAGGTTTTTACTTTGGGTTAATACCCTAAAAAACCCCAAACTAGTACACATGTAACAAATTTACTCTAAACTATTTTTTCGACTACCAAAAACTCCAAACTGGAATACCTTTGACAAATTTATGCCAAACCGATACACTTGTGACAAATTTAACAAAAATTTACCTTATGTTAGTTTTCATTAAATTTTACTATCAAATTATTAATTTAAATGACACGTGACAGTTGATTGATATATCAATTTGGGATTTTACGCTCCGTTTGTTGTAGTTTACAATTTTTGTGATTTTTTGGTGGTATTGATCCAATTTAGCGGAGGGTATATTTGTCACAAATTTATCAGTGTGAGGTTTTTTGCTATCGAATAAATTAGTTTAAAATAAATTTGCTATAAATGTACCAGTTTAGGATTTTTTATGGTCAGTCAGGGTAAATTTGTCACAGGTATATCAATTTGGAGTTTTTCATGGTCAAAAAAATAGTTTTTGGTAAATTTATTACAGGTGTACCAGTTTGGGGTTTTTCAAGGTATTAACCATTTTTTATCTTTTTTGGTATTAACCTTGTAACGTAATATTGCTTTAAGAACAAGTTACGGGTCGGGTCAATCCATGGTGCCCAGGGGGCACTCACCCAGAGTTGATACGGCTTAAGCCCAAGCCCAAGCTCGGGTCCAGGCCCAAGACCAAGCCCAAGCCCAAGACCAAGCCCCAGAAATCTACCAACCGAGCCGACGTGCTCCCCGCAGCACATCAGGCAAGCCTTCTTCATCGCCTCGACGGCGGCACACGCGCACTCGCTCTCCGCCGCTGCTCCCGCAACCAGCGCCCGGCGAGAGAGATGGGGAATCCGAAGCAGAAGTGGACCCAAGAGGAGGAGGAGGCGCTGCGCGCCGGCGTCGCGAAGCACGGCACCGGCAAGTGGAAGGACATCCAGCGCGACCCCGAGTTCAACAAGTTCCTCTTCTCCCGCTCCAACATCGATCTCAAGGTCTCTCTCCCCCCCGCCCCTCCGTTCTCTCTCTCTTTCTCGCCAATTCTCGTTGCGAATCCATCGAGCGGCGAGCTCGCAGGGATGGCGCGGCGAGCCGCTGTCGTCGTTCTCGCCGCGCGCTCCCGGTGACGAGAAGCGAAACGGGAGCACGTGTCTCAGTGGGGAGGACGCGGTGCGCGTCCGTACTGTGAGAGCGCGCTCGAGGTGTTCGTGAAAATGTCCATATGGGCTCGATCGCTTCTTAAGGCGACTGGAGTGGGCGCGCTTCGTTCGCTCATCGAGACGCCGGCATGTCTCTGTCACGCCGGTTTCAGAGGAGTTGTAAAAGATGCCCGTGATGACATCTCGATTTGCGTAGATCACGCTGTTGTTTTGACGCCGGCATGTCTCTGCGCTTAGGATGTCTTTTTCCCCCCTCCCCGGAAGGAATGCTGCCCGGTTACTTAGAATTTATACCTTCGAAGCTGTTTCGGTTTTCATTTGATTGTTAATTGCCAGTGCTGGACGTTGTTTGATGCAGCTCATGTTATGTTATGTTATGTTATGTTATGTTATGTTATGGTGCTTACGATTGTACTTATGCGGTGCTGTGTGGCCTTGCCTTTAACTTAATTTAGTGTTGTAGAGATGGCCTTAGACGCGTGTAGAGCCAGTTAGCGAAAGGGTGGGATATTGCAGTGCTCTAGGAATCAGCACATGAGGTGTCTTCTCAAATAAACAAACTTAAAGGGTTTTTCCTACCTGTAATGTAATGCCCGTAAGAACTTCTGTTTTGAATCGTCTCCTTCATGCTAGTCTTGATTGGTTTTCCAAGAAGCGGCAGAAGTTAGGTCATGAAATCAAATTGCTCCGTAAACTCGATGGAAGATGTCACAATATATGCACAAATCAAACTATCTTTAATACCAGCTTGAAGAAAATCACTCCTTTTTCCCTGCCTAAAATTGCTTAACCAGTTACTTCCAGACATTTTTTCACTCCAATGGATGTGAAAGGTGTACGCATTTGAAACAAAGTTGCTTGTCTAAAAGGAAAGCGATAATTTTTTGAAGATAATGAAAGTTTGTTTCTTCTGATGCCTTTACTTCTGTGCAGTCTTCCCTGAGTTACCTGAGAGTATTAAAAAGATATTTCTTCTTCTTGAAGGTGTTTGGCACATACTAAAATTCAACACGCCTTACTGAAAACTTTTCTACTGCACAGGATAAATGGCGGAATATGATTGGTGGTGCCAGTGGCCAAGGTCAAAGGGATAAATCACGGGCAAAAGCTAAAGCGAGCTCAGATGCTCCTTCTACCTTGCCCAGTTTGCCAAATGCCCCTAATGTTCCCGTTTCAGATGAAGCAACTGCAGAACCAGCTACTGACGGTGCTCAAAGAATCGCAGATGATGGAAAGAATACACCCAGGTATGGGCTACGCCATCTTCTTATATTTATTTTCTTGAAAATGATGCAGGTGTCTCCGCTAAACCAGTATCTTCATTCAGTGTGGAGAAAGTGCAATGGGCAAGAGTGTCTGACACTGTCATAATTATTGTTTTTCAAATTTGAGTTAATAGTTTTATCTTCACATTGGGAAAAAATATTTTGGCAGAGGCGGCATGTCGTCATTTGAATTAGACGTATGTTTAGCTCTTAAAGTGTTCTTTCTAAAGATGGGTCAGTACCACTCTGTACAAATTTTTGAGTAAGAAGAGATGTGGAAGGAGGAGGATAATATTATCAACACCGTCACTAAAGGTAAATCATAGACACGTGGTGATCATTCCTTTATCCTGTTTGGAAGGTCGCATGCCAGCATTAGAAGCAGGATTAACAAAAAATTAAGGTAGACTGGATTCAGAGATTGAGGTGCTGTATAATGTCATTCGTATTACGTCTGCACCCTCCACTCGGTAGTGTGGAGTATCTGTTTTAGCGCAGATTGTTGTAACACTGTCCAAATAAATTTGTCCAATAGTCCGCAGCTTCTTCACGATATATGTAGAGTTATATATGGTAAATTTCCGCCTACTTCTTTGACTGACTTGTCAGTTATTAGGTACAATGCAATGATATTTGAAGCACTTCAAACATTGAAAGACCCCAATGGATCAGACACCGCTGCAATTTTCAACTATATCGAGGTCCGACAGCAGCTCTCTGCATTATAACAGAAGTGTGTTAATTTTCCTTTTTCCTCTCAAGAGTAAGAATTTTTTAGATATGCATCAGTGTTGAATATGCCAAGAATGACTATAAATATTTTCTCCTTTGTCCATCTTATTCCTTGCAAGTCAGAAGCCAAGTGAGAAAGATGACAGTAAGGCATCAAAATTCTTTACTCTGTTCATATTTTTTGGTGTATTATTTTGTTGGCACTTAACTTTTGAGAAGTAGACTGGAATCGCTTTCCAGGGCGACCTTTTTGCAAATTCAATCTGCAAATATTTTCCAAAAGAAAGAGGGATATGTTCTGTCGTTCTTGTATTAGTCAACAATATAAAATTGTCAAGAGGTGGCTGTTGTTTCAGGAGTTGTGCATCACCTTTATTAATCTCAGCTTGATATTCTGTGTTCCTTGATTAGATCTTTTTTATTTCTTGTTATGAAACTTGAGTTTTAAGCAGGTATGTGTTTTTTTAATTATGCTTCCAGAAAAGACAGGAGGTCCCACAAAATTTTAGGAGGCTGTTGAGTTCAAGATTAAGAAGGCTGGTTGCGCAAGAAAAACTTGAGAAGGTTATATTTTTTCGTGCAATTGTTTGTGCATAATATGTGATTTTATCAGGCTTTGATCTCATAAATTACTAACTCTTTGTTGCAAAGTTTCACCGTTAATAGGATTATCTCTCTAATCTAGCTGTCCATGCCGTCTTCAATTGGCTTGCTTTGTGTTATCATTTCTTCCTAATCAAAGAGAGAAGCTGCAATATCTCAGTTTAAGTCACAGCAGGCTGGGCTTCACCCTTCTTATCATCACTTAAAAATTTAAAGAGTAATCATTAGAAGACATCTACTGACTTGAAAATATAAAAACTAGAACTAAGCTCCTGCATTCATTATTCTAAGAAGAGCTTTCTTCTGATGAACAATTTCAATGCCATGAATTTTCTGGAAGGTCGACTGATGATGTTCTTTCCCTTGCATGGGACTTAGGCATATAGCATTTGTTGATGCAGTGATGGTGGGGAAAATGCTATATAACGCTCAGTGTGGACTGTGGAGCTGCCACTCTCATGGTTTTTATTCCAGTAATGTTGGTTGCGGTGTTAAAAAGGGGGATATGTTAAGATTGATATGTTGACAAATTGCACCATATTAAAGTTGGTAACGCCACTACGAAATGATCATGCAGGTTCAGAATTGCTTCAAGATAAAAGAGATCGCCTCTTTTGAGACCAAAACGCCAGCCCCTAAGGAGCAAGATGTCCGACCTAAGCAGCTGCAGCCTGTTGTCAATGCAAATTTCCTTGAAACAGTAGATGAGGCAGCTGTAGCTGCTGCATACAAGATCGCGGATGCAGAGAACAAATCCTTTGACGCAGCTGAATCAGTTAAGGAAGCAGAGAGGATCTCAAAGATGGCTGAAGATGCAGATGCAATGCTTCAGATGGCTCTAGGGATATTAGAAAAATGTAATGTCAAAGGTCCAGATGTTGAATTTTTTTTTCTTTTTCCTTTTCCTTCTTGTGGCTTGTTTCGGTTCTTTGTTAACTCTTTTGCTTACATTTCAGGTTCTAGGGACGAAATGGTGCTCGTCGCATAAGATGATACATAACTCATCAAATAAACCGATGACTTGACTTTGTATGTGTAGATATATAGCTTGCTCTCATTCTGACTTTGTTACGAAGAATCAAACCAATGTTGTACCCATATGCTTTCTTAATAATAACATTGCCATTGTCACTCCCAGTGTTATGCCTCTTACCATTTGGTCTGTCAAATTTTTTTAGATGGCCGGACCTTCTTGGATGGTTGTAGAACCAATTTTCTGCTTGCTGTTACTCGGAGTTCTATCCTCCACTACATCTATCACGATGTGAAGATGACGGAGAACTTACATAGGTCACCACCACCAAAAATTTAGCGATTTGGCCCTTTAATCTTCTGGTTAGGTTTTAGCCATTTACGTCGCTTGTAGTTTAACTGGAGTGAAGATGCGATTTTTGATAACCCATCTCGCAAAAACTTGGATGATCCATTCGGCCTTATCCCCATATACCGGGCATTTGTGCCAAAATAGCCAATCGCGCAATGCAGACCGCAACTCGATTGTAAAAGTAGAACTGTCTTCAATTATGTTGAAACGATTTGATAAGACCACGTTCTATTGTGGATGAATTTCTCAAAAATCCCCTAGTTGCAGAGACTCCCAACATCCTTAACTTGCTAGCACCCAAAGTTCGTATGCTTTTTCATCTCCTACATCGAATACCCAAATAGGTTGATAACAAACGGCGTCCAACTTTGACCTTGCACACTTCCGGGAAAGAAATAGGTACCTGGAATTCTTTTTGTTTGACAAGCTCTAAGAAGCGTCTGTGTAATTCATCTCTCTCTCTCTCTCTTCTACTTCTCTTGCAAGACGAACTTCTTGTAAAAAATGACCAATGGTGCAAAAGGAACCATCTATCCAATAATGTAGAAGTAGGACGCTGCAATGCAGCCATAACTGGCCACAGCACCTACTCATTTAACCGAATACGCAGACTTCTCGTCACCCTGCTCCTTGTCACAGCCAAATATCATACAGAGCATTGGGGGCTTAATCTACCAAGTTAAAGAAACTAGTCACCCTGTTCCTTGTCACAGCCAAAAATCACAAAGAGCATTCGCAGCTAATCTACTGAGTTAAAGAAACCAGCAGTCAAATGATGCGACGCATCATGAGCTAAAGCTAAATCCATCAGTCATGACAGCTCAGAACATAAAAACAAGCTGCTGAGAAGAGAAGTAAAGAATGAGTAAATAGAATCTTCGAGGGGAAGAATAACAAGCCAAATGAAATTAAAATCAAGTCTCAAAAGTTAGATCTTTCAACAAAATCAAGAACAACAATAGAAAGCACCGTAGAGTCCCAGTTGCACTGCAAAAACACATTTCTCAGGTCCAAAGGCGCAAAACCACCAACAAATTGAGCAGTCCAACGGCAAAAGCAGTGCTGATCTCTTCCTTTTCCACTCAAAGTCTTCAATCTACCATTTATAAGAGAACAAGGCCAAGCTCTGAGGACTTCAATGCATCTCTTAACCGGTAATTATAAAGATAATAGTGGAGTTGCCCATCACCAGGACCAAATTTAAGCTCTTTGAGAAAAGATTCGTTTTGCATGACATCCAAAGCATTAAAAACGTCATAATCGTTCCGTTTTGCGACAATAAGCACATCATTCATCAACTGCAGTAAAGGAGTCTTGGTTGAAACATTATAGTAAGAATAAGCAGCTTTCAAGGTCGAGTAATTCTGATTCCCAAGTATAGATGAAGGAAGAGTGTAGAAGCTGCAGAAGTCAGTAATATCATGACTGTCAGGACTTTCCACCACGTAACTGTCAACCACATTTTCAGTTGGAAGCAGCCAGTGCTCCACATCATCCTCATCAAAATCAGGGGCAACCACGAATTGGGCCAAGTAGTCCCTGAGCAAACGGGTAACAGCAGGGACATCGCAAAGCTCCATTTTTCTGAAACCAGGGGAAGCTGTTGAATCTGGCAACTTATAAAGCTTTATAGTTCGACTCATAGTCATCCTAGCACCAAGCCTCGAAAATCCAACATCAATGAGTTTCTTTGGATTCAAGGACCTATGCCAGTACTGGCAAGTTGTGATCGGGGTTGGAAGAACCACACCAGCTGTATAAGCTGCCTGCCAAATATTCTCCAAGTGGACTCTTCTTGTAACCTCCTTAATTAGGACAGGAGCTAGTCTCTTTGATCTAAGCTTCTTATGAACACACAAGAAGTTCACCTCAGCCATCTTAACCACTTCATTTCGCACCCTAATTCTGGCAGGCACACCAGTGATGAAGGCGACGAGCTTCTTGGAAGATTTAGCACGAACACCAATGTGCCAGCTCTTATAATACCCCGGAGGATGCAAAGCCCAGCTGAGGAACTCCTTCGAATAGTTAAACCTAAACATGTTCTCATCGTCTTCTACATAGTTGTTCTTCAAAAGGTTGTAGACCTCGGTGCATGTCTCCTCGGAGCCCATGTCGCAGGTAGTCCACTCATACTGAGTCGGAAGATTATACGGCTCCTGCTTGACCTCAGATAATGGGGTTGGGGGCTCGATCGGGCCCTCGGACAAGCTCGAGTTCCCGAGGTCCTTGTACTGCCCCACCGGTTGGGTCTCCCAGAATTTGTGCTTCTTGCCAACAGAGACTGAATCATTGAACTCCCTGATGATACTATCGAGTGACTTCTCAATATTGTCGGGCGCAACCTGGTTGGGATTTTGATCTGGGTTCTCTTTGGGAGAATCTTTGGGAGAATCAGGAAGTGACTTGCTATCGCCCATATTTCAGAAGACAATTTCAGCGCTGCCACTCAACAAACAATCAAGACAATGCAAATCCCATTAAATCTTCGGAAACTACGACGCGAATCAAAAAGGGGTTTTCGGGCAAAATCAAAATCCCAGAGAAAACAACCCCTCACTAGGTTAGAAGCTACAGGAAACGCCAATGAATTCTATCAAATACCCACGAATCGCAGCCGCCGGCAGACGGGTACGCGAAGCTCTCGCGGCAAATTTAACAAGTGGGCTACGCTACTATTGCTTTTCGCTACACACCAGAACAAAGATCAAATTTTTTCGTGCGGAATACGCAGAGGAGCCGAACAGCCACAAACCCATCACGCGATTGTGTAAAATTTTACTGGGAGCAGCTTCGCATGCGCAAACGAATCACATAAAGAATCTTCTAGGAAACAAGACGACTACTACTCACAGTTTCAGTCCCGCAAGATTTCGATACGAAGCGGTTGACCCTCGAACCGATGGAGATTCGGACGATGCCGAGGACGGAGGAGGAGGAGCAGATCTGGGAGGAAGGAAGGCGATCGAGAGGCGCGTCGATCGGGTGAAACCTCCGAGGTTTTCCTCTCTCTCTCTCTCTCTCTCTCTCTCTCTCGCGACGAAGACGGCTCTGGAGTTGCCGAAGGCAGGCCAATGGGGTTTTTCGCGAATATTAACGAGGCAAGTTTTCTTTTTTTCGCTTTTTTTCTTTTTGACGGGGGGTATCGAGTGCTGGAAACCATGGTTTGATGCCTAAATTCTGACATCGCGTTGTGCCCACCAAGGTTACTTCGAAATGATGGCACGAATAATTCCCGGACTTCTGATTTAACACGCAATATCGTTCGTCAATTTTTAATTTATTTCATATAGTCTCCAAATTATTAATAAATATTTAATCTAATTTCTTAAATTATATGAAAATATATAATGTTATTGTCATGTCCTTTAATTCAAATTAACAAAGTCTACTGATTTGATTTTCTATTCATTATGTCTGATGGTGGACAAAAAAAAAAAAGCCATCCTCAAGTTATCCACGTGAATGTTCATATCAAATCATAATAATAATATAATAATATGATCAAATAATGATGGACATGTTAATGCTCTAATTTAATTTTTTTTTTTTTAAAGATAGATAGATGAAAAAATTGACATGTTGACTTGTCATTTTTAAATATCAAAATCAGCTTATGATAATTCACGTCGTCAAACTTATGATAATTAAACCCCACGACACGTGCTAGTCACCACACACGTCATCAAACAATTTTTGACTTTGTGATTTTAGCAAAGTGAAGTACTACACTAAACTTTTACTAGCACACTAAGGAGTAAGGACCATATTGAATAAATTAAAAAATTCAGAATGACATTCCGCATTTGACTAAATTTCAGCGACCATTCTTGCCATTTCCCCTTTTTCTTTATGGTAGAGTGACTAGAACAACCGAATAGAAAACTGCAGTGCATTGATATTGGCTTCAATTCAAACATGACCGTGAATGGCCTTGCGCCAATAGTCTTCTACGAATCCCCAATCTTTCTTGTCGTAGCGAAGATGATTGTGCAGCTTCTTTTCTCCTTTTCCTCAATGTGTTGAAGTCCATTTTTCGAGGGTAGATTCCAAGTGCATATAAAGTACCTCACTCACCTCATGAACTGGTTAAATCGTAATGTGAAAACCCACGTGAAGTTGACAATATGCTTTGTGAATTTTCGGATTTCTACATCGAAGTCCAAATCAGAATATAAGATAAGATACCCACGTGAAGTTGAAAAGACGATTGATTCTATTCCTAACATTATTTACGAGAAAAAACTCTTAAATTAAAGTTTAGGATAGCATTTGTATCATACTACCTGGAAAACATTTTTAGAAGAGATAATTACTTTTATTGCTTATAAAAAATAATCAATGAAAAATATTTTTATTATAAAATATTTAAGCATAATTATTGATAAGAATGATGATATCATTTACACGACATAAGTAATTATTTTTAAATTGGGGTCTTTTCGAGCTTTATGTCTATTATTTAAAACTTTCACCTTACAAAAATGCGATCTCCGTCAAAAGTAATCATCAAAGGTGTGTCGAATGTATGGGTCATCCGAACTTGAAACCGTTGGGTCCAAACCGTTGGGTTAGATCTTCCCAAGGTTTAACCTCAAAATTCATGTTCAGTTTAGCTAGATGTCAAAAAAATTATTGGGATAACTGAAAACCCACCTAGCAATAGCGAATTTATGATCCGCCATGGGTTTTGAAAACCCAACCAGGATGGCCAAACCTTGTTTTGCGGGTTTGGTCGGTTGGGGTCGAAGGGTTGGGCTACGTATACAAGGATTGCGGTCGTGATCTTGGGCACGAGGTCAAAAAATCCAAATCTGATTCGAGATATGCGAAAACCAACAACCTTATCCAAATGGGTAGGCTAGGCAAGGCGAGCCCGTCTAATCGTTAGACCCATGATCAGCTGCTCTTAACTCCAATCCTGCATTGAGGGATATTACCATCTCCAAAGACCCATCATAAAGTAAGTCTTGTCAACTTGTGAATAGGACTAATGCAAATGAACCTAAAATTGATCGAGCTCTTGCTAGACAAAGTTTCGCTGTCATGATGAGTTGATTACCACGATTTGGCGTCAGAAAGACCGAATCACCCTAGCAAACACTTGACTATCATGTGACGGCAGATGAATATGGAAGCCCCTAAATCCCGTCGAGGATGCATGATTTGTGATGTGGCTTAGACACATCCACAACCGATAAAATACGATACTCCGTCGGCTCCTCGCTAATCGATTTCCACACGGCACGTAAGACTGCGAGGTATGGCAATTCGAAAATAGAAATATATTGGGCCGGCATGCATCCGGATAAACCGAAATCCTCGATGGGGCTGAGAGTTATCCATCCTCTTCAATTACACATGAGCAGAACGTTGGCTTTAACAAGAAATGTATTGGACGAGGGCTATAGCTTTCCTTCTTTCTCCCGGAGGAGTCCTGTCGGAACTTGAAGGGGCCGTGCTGACTGCTGGAGACTAGAGCGTTGTCGACTTGACGCTGGCGACGCATGCAGCGCGACAGCATTTATGGGTCGTAGAAGGAAGAGCCGCACTTGCACTTCCAGCCCTCGGGCTCGTAATTGGCGTACTGGACGCTCGCTCGGTCGGTGGTCGCGGGGATCTGAGTGGCCTCGCATGGCTCGCAGCCCCTGCACTTGCGCTCGCAGTTGGGCGGCCTCGACCCGAGCCTGCTCATCCCCCGGCACTTCTCGTCCCCGCTCTCTCCCACTGCCTTCACGCTCGCTCCCTTCAAAATCAGAGTCACGAGAGGGAGACAGAGCAGCGAACGAGATGTCAACGACCATGTTGAGAATGTTTGCGGAATGATCGGCGGAAACCAAATTTAAGATGCGATTGGCACTAGAAAAGTACCTGCTTGATGTTCAGCGTGGCCCGCGAAAGAAGTTGTCTTGCATCTGTTTGACCAAGAACGGGACATCAGGAAGTGGTAAAGAAGATAGCGTTCGGTGATTTTGGTAGTTTAAAGGAACGATAAAACGAGGCGAGAGGAAGAGAGGCCATCAAGGGGCATCGTTCTTGGAAAAGTGCGTGATAATCTGATGAACAAGTGAACTGAACAGCAGGAATCAAATACCACTGACCTTGCTTGTGAGCAGTGACGAATAATGAGGAGGGCGAGCTTGTCATGGACACCATAAGACCCACCATCTGCACAGTGGCTAGAAGCAAACAGTACCGAATCATTACTGGCTTCGTCATTCTACTCATCCCCCTCAAATTTCCCAAACGATAATGACGACAAGGCCGAATGGGATGGTCTTCAAGAAGGAGCGGCGACAGAGAGATGAATGGGGTTGGAAGTGAGTGATTGGCAGGGACAAGAGGCCCATGCAATGATGACGCTTTTTAAAATGAGTGGATGGCGATGGTGAAGAAGGACACAGTGCAGCAGCTCTCTTCTCTCTCTCACTGCTCCCTCCCTCTCTCTCTCTCTCTCTCTCTCTCTCAGCTGTATCTGTGGAGGCTGGAGAGATATTGCTTTTTGCACAAGTGATTCTGCCTTTTCACTTGTAAATCTGAGATGGGATTCTCCCTTTTTCTTTTCTCCACTGATGGCTAATTCCGTCTGCTGTCTTCCAGGCTACTGATCAACGCGGAAACGACAGAAAGCACCCAAAAAACGTATGCACATAATATCTATGGTCTCCCTGCTGCGCAAACGAGCTTATCTCTGCCACACGACATACCCTTCCAAACGCGCGACCGAATCGAGAAAACGTCAAACTGCATATGCATACAAAAATCAACTCCGAATTGTTTCTCCTCTGGCCAGAAGAGAAGAAGGGGGTGGGGAATTCAGCATTGTTGGATCTCGGACTTTTCATGCTGAAGAAGAAAACAACTGAACGCCCGACGGCATTTAATGAACGTGTCAGGAGGGCAGTGGATTTTTACTAGGGGTTAGGCCTAGTGCCTTTACAGTTCACATCTTGTACTCTTCTTGCAGGAGATGAGCAATGACATAACATTTCAAAATTTTCTTTTTATAGTCGAGAAGAATTATTATTTCGACGTGGATTTTGTTAAAAAAATGCCTGGTCTTTTGTTATGTGATTAAAAGAAGATTTTACAATTTTTATTGTATACAAGTTTCATATGACATAAAAAAGACATAAAATGAACAATGAGTTACCTCTTAGAGTGCCAAATCATTTCACTCTAATTTTAATGATCGAGCCTTGCAAAATTACTCGATAAGGTTCAGGAGATACCCAACTCAATGCATGCATACTTAAGTGGTCATACACAAGATGGCAGCTCTACGAGTTATGTCGATTTATCACGCTAAAAATTTGGTATGTTTGTGTTGTAATCATGCTTCCGATACAAATTTATATGGAGTTAGTAACGTTTCAATTCAACATTTAGTTACATCTCAGTTCAACCTTAACTTCACTTAGAGTCATAGCAATCAACAAGTCTCGAGTTAATCAGAATCTTTTCTATAGTTCCTTGCTCCATAGGAAATTGCCAAAGTAGGATTCTCCCTCTCGCATGCCCTTTAGTCGCCAATGAATATGTGTTCACGATGGCATTTTGTTACGAGGGTTGAAGTCATGTGAGTGATTCGGAACAGTAAATTTGCTGCTGCTTTGATGCCATGTTCGAGTCAGTGAGTTAATTAAGATTGACTGACTCAGCATCATTAGTTATCACTATTGTTTTTTTTTTTGTTCGTGGAGCGGTCATTGACTCGTTGGGCTGGTCTTTTTGGGTGGAAGACAAGGACACCATTTAATTATAGCCAGTGTCTAGAATCTGAGGTACTAATTAAATGTGTCTATTTTAGATATTATGCAAAGCACATATCCAACCAGCAATAAGCAAGTTTTTGATGAGGACTTCCAGCAATAATTTGATAACTCGGCACTCAGTCTAGATATGTGTTTTTATTTTAACATATTAATACTTGTATGCCATATTTCTCTAATTAAAAATAAGAAATTTATTCTCTCATCATTGAAAATACTTTCAAATTTTACGTTGTAAAGTTTAAATGAAACGGTTTTAAGACATCCTCGTATCCACAGCATCATTAATCATTGCTACTGTGTTTTTCTGGTTCGTGGATCGGTCACTGACTAGTTGGACTGGTCTTCGTGGGTGGGAAACAAGGACAACATTTGATTATAGGCAGTGAAAAGGCCTTTGACCACATTAAATGCTAATTACATCTCGTCGTACTAAATGTCACTCTTGCCTTCATTGGGACTTGCAAAATAACAAAGTTGGTGAACCTCGGGCATGATCTATTTAGACGATTCCACCTGTATTTTCTATATTTATCCACGACTATTTGAAATATAATTCAACAGATTCGAACTCGTGTAAGTAGCCGTGCCTTGTGAGTCACACAACGGCTCCGTTTAGAAACCACTTCCCAATGCCCTTTGGAGACCTAAGGATCATTGGGCAAATGCTAGCCCGTTTGGCATTCATTTTTGAGTTGGCATTCCCCAAATGCAAGCTTCACAAGGCTGAAAGCCCAAGACAAGTTGGGAGTTGTCTTGGGCTTTTAGCTTACCGAAAATGCTGAGTTTGAGGGATTAAAAAAAAATTTATTCCCAAATTACCCTCATTGATTTTTCATTTGTCCGGTTTCGCCCTTACTATTCATCATCTTCTTCCACGAGCTTCTTCTTCTTCATCGACCAGTCGCCGGCGAAGGGCGGGCAGTTGCCAGCAACCGTCGCCCAGATGACCATCGTCGGGGGTGGCGCAACTGACGCCAGGGGGTGGGTCATGGCGAGGTCTGGGCCGCTGAGACCCAGATCTGGGGCGGCGGGGTGCGGGAGGACCTTGCCGCCCCGACCGGGTTGCGCGACCTGCCGCCCCCGGGCCTGATCGGGGTCGTCGGAGGTCGCGACGTCACGCGACCTCGCCACCCCAGATCCGGTCGCCAGGTTGCCGATGGCCACCGCCTCGCCGGTCAATTTTTTTATTTTTTTCTTTTAATAAATTTTTTTACCACAAAGATACTTTGTAAATATAATTCTCCAAACACTATTTTGCTCAAAGTGCTTCACAAAGAGCTTTCAAAGTACAATTTACGAAACACAAATGCATTTAAAAAAATACCTTTAACTCAAAGATGTTTGCAATTTCCTAAAAACTTTCCCTAAAAGTTTTCCTAAACGCACCTAACATTTCTCTGTCAAGACCGCTTTCACTGTAAAGCCGCGGTACTTATTGTGAGTGAGGAAAATGGTCAAATGAGTAAAATGTCTTAACACGTCATTTAATGTAACTATTCTGTCGTTCTTCATGCTCAAAACACTTGAATTAAGCCGCGAATAATTTTAGAAAACAAACAGATGAAAAAATAACCTCTGAGGCCATAAATGCAAATAACTAATCTATTTGTAATATTTTTAGAAAACAAAGCAAAAAATTCGGGCTTGGCGAGAACCCGCTCCATCGAATGCCTCAAGATCCGGCTTACTGGACCGGTACTCTCCCTAACAAGCACCGAAGACGGTATCCTAGGAGTAACTCGATGAAATCATTGCGTATGCTAGAACGTCACCGCAGTCCTTCATCATGCTGATTGGCCTTCGGGCGAGGAAGAGGATTATAGACTATCCTTGTCCTGCAAGACCTTGCAGTTCGATGATAATTCAGAAAACTCGGGCAGACTTACGATGGAACAACGTACGTTCGCGACGTCATCAACAGTCTGATCATCGATCTGCTCTGCAGGCGCACAGCAAAAAGCGATGAATTCGACACGGCACGGGAGCCGAAGTCTCTTCTTGAAGTCCGAGAGGCACCTTTTTTTCCATTTCAGTAATTGAAGTCCGAGAAATGCTTCACCAAAACCATATAATTTCACCCGATCCGGAAAAAAAGAGAGAACAAAACAGATCCAGTCGTGCTGCTTACTGTCACGTCAAGCTTTGATTTTTCTCGAGTTGTCGCGTTCAAGTTTATATTTTGGATTGAACTCCGTAACGAGAGAAGATTAGAAGGCCTTCTTTGTTGAATGGATCAGAGCTATTCTCAGGGCCAAGGTGGCAATCAAGGAATGTCTTTCGGTCCTGAAAAGAAACCAACAAAATAATTTGATTTCGCCACTGCAGCACATACGTACGAAGCTAGGAGACTGTCCTCGAGGTGGGTATCGCGCGTCTAGCCCTTGTCGTCGTGCAGGCTTTGAGAGACAAAGGAGAGGGTTCCCTTCAAACTCCGGTGCGTTGACTGAGACTGATATGATGCTTCACTGCGTGGTATTGAGTTCCAAAGTCCTGGATCTTCCAGACTGTCAAGACCCTCCAAAAGTTTACATCTTATTTACCGGATACTTTTTCTCTTCTGCATAGTTGTAATATCTAGGTATATTGTGGGATTTTAAATGACTTCTCTCCATTTTCGGGGAAAAAGAACTTAAAAATGTTTCTCTGGCTATGATGATTGATATTAGATTGCATCTTAAAGTTACAAGATCAATATGATAATGCAATTACATAATGCCCAAAACAATTTTCGTGTCTCGGTGCCATTTCGGTGCCATAACAATGTCACGAGATCCATGCATCGGAGCTTGTGAGCAAATAACTAGATGGCAAGTCTCTCATGTTTCCCTTCTTTTATGTGGTTTCTCAGTAGTCATTTTGATCTGTTATTAAATAGTCGATCTGGGAGATAGATGGATCCTCGTTTCATATCTGAAAAAATAGTCAATGAACTTGCAAACGGATTTCAAGCTTCTTTATCAACTGCACTTTTACAGCCCTAATCTTGAAAAGTAGAAAAGGAAGTGCGGCATCGATCGGGTATACAAAAAAAGAATTGGAAAAAAGAGCCACAATTGGGTAAATAACACTTGAATGAACAAAGAAATTGACTAGATACATGAAAAAATGGGGTTAGTCCCTGAACTCTCCTCTACTATATAGGCTCTTCAGCCGTCTTATTTTTCCCTAGAAATTAGAAATCTCGAGCCGAGAGCAACAGAACTACAAGTGCCTCAGCCATCAAAAGTTATCGGACCTTGGCCCGGCCTGATGCCTCCACAATCGAAGCCCGCCCCGGCGTCCCCTCAATGAACGAACTTAGCTAGCTGAAGCAGACACAGTCCTTGGGCTCGGGAGGCCCATGCCAGTAAGCCGTGGGGACAACCTGACCTTTGGGCTCGGCCGCGGGGAAGGGATCGGACCGTAACCCCCGAAGGCTCCCGGGACAACTCTCGGAGAGAGGTTGACCTGCTCCAGCGCCCGTGACTGGAGCTCCGTGGGGTAGTCCCTCACGCAGCCGATGCGAGGCCCGGTTCCTGTCGACCACTTGCACGACAAGCGCCTGGCAAAGTCGAACACCGGCGGCTCTGCCTTGGCACGGGCATTCGTGACATTTTCTTGCGGAAGTCCAGGTTTGACGGTGGGCTTCTCTGGCTCAGCAACCAAGTCAACAGCTCCCAGGGCATCCGATGGGGCGGCTTCTGCAGGGTCCTCGCTTGTTTTATGTTTTGAGCCCTCATTGGAGGCTGTGGATGAAGGATCATCATCATCGATTGCACACCTCTGAGAAAAATAATACATATACTATGTCAGTGATCGGCTGGTCAAATCATTTGTTCATTTTTTAAGAATACAAAGACTTTCCCATCAATTTTATACGTACGCAACCAATCATAATAACAGCTAGATGGTCATCTTATCTACCTAACCATAGGAACTTGTTCACTACAATACTTATATTTACAAATTGATACCTTGACATTGCTGAGATCTACATGATGCTCCTCCAAGAAGCTGATGAACTCCTTGAAGTTCTCTTCTGTTGGGTGGTAGTGCCCACTGTATGGCCAAATAGCCTAAAGACAATCACAAAATACACACTAAGTGAGAAAAGAAGCCAGCTGCAGGAGACTATCGATTAAGAGCGGACAAGATGCAGACAAATACTTTGTTTAGAAATGCAGGGAAATGTGCCATACCTCTAGAATCCCATTATGGGCGACCAATCTTCCGGCTGCAGTGATGGCTGCACCAGCAAGAAAACTGGAGTGCTGAAACACGCCTTTCTCCTTTTTACCCACATACAAGGCCCTCGACGTGCTAAGTACAAATATCCACTTTGAACCTTCCATGGTGTTTACAAGCTCGCTGCGTTGCTTATACATGAGTTTTCCATTTTCGATAATCACCTCATACGCTTCTCTTTCGTTCTGCAGAAAAAACAAAGAGGAGTTAATGACAGCTCGAAGCAGATGCTTATGAGACATTTGATTTTGCACTACAAAATATAACAAGACACTTCCTCTCACATGTCCGCTGAACATTTTGCTACAATTAAGGATGTCCCAAAGTTTCTTTAACTTCAGTTTGTCCGAAGTATGTTCGGATGGGATGGATATTGACAAAAATAATCTGCTAAGGCATTCACTATAAGTCGAACAAAGAATGAAACTTACAGGTCCGAGATACTTGATGCATTGCTTATGCAGAACATTTCTTGGGCACTTTTTGAGATTCTCATCTTTACCACGTCCAACATCCAACCTGCATTTAACATGGTCCTCATTATTAAAAAGTCTTTTGACATTTGATGAATGTTTGCTAGCTCTACAATATTATGGTAGGCTAGAACAGGACATAACAAACACAACAAAAGATTTCCACGTTCGAACACTAACCAGTAGAAGAAAGGCTCTGTACTCTCGCTGTTGAACCACACGTCATAGTAGAGATGCAAATTGTGGCCATAACGATGCCGTGGGTCAATCTGTTCAAGCAGGAGACTATCAGCAGTATTCTTTATTTTTAGATCTCCTCTTCTTAGAAAGAAAAGTGACCTTGCTGTTGCATGTCTCAGGAGTTTAATTGACTTACAGCTTCAAGCCAGTGCTGTAATGCTAGCTTTTGAGCCTTCTCGTCTTTTGACAAACCTTTTCCTACCTGAAAGATAATTTATCAGCGTCCTAATGATATTGTTAATTGTCACGTAAGTTGAAAGCAGGAAAACAAAACGGGCTCTTTCAAAAGATTGTCTTTTATGTACCTTGGCGACTCTAGTTCTTGCCCTCGACCACCGAGAAACAACAGTTTCAGGCTTATCATCCTTGTAGAATGATACGGAACTATGCTTCAGGGCTGCAAAGTCTATCGCCTTCCACCTGAAACATTTGCAGTTTTGCACCAATTAGCCATTTAATAAAAGGGCACATCAGAAACAATTCGATCAATTCAAATTAATTTAAGAAAGACTCACCAGAGCTCCTCGACAACGACGGCGCAATCTGCCAAGTTTCTTCTTGTTCTGTAACTCTTGTACACTTTCTGCACCTTAACTGCCGCAGCATCGAGCTCGCATTTGGGTCTCGGCGAGAAAAATATCACAGGTTTAGGAAGGGACAATCCTCTGGCCGGTTTAGATTTCGGACCATCTTTGACTGTTAAGTTACCCGAAGCCCGGTTGGCTTCTTTACCTTGTAAGAAATTCTCAAAGGACAGGGTTCGTTCGAGCACCACGTTTTCGGGCTTGCAGTCTTTGTGTTTGATGGAATTCTTAGAATTGGTCTTGTCCGAGGCAACTGAATTGGTCATGACTCGTAAATTAGTTCTCTTCAAGCTACCTCTCCTCGAGGCAATCGCTTTTGGTTCCTTGGGAGATGAACTGATGTTGTGGGCCAATTTGACACACCAATGAGCAACGATTTCGTGCCAAGCAGATCTGAGCAAGGAAAGTGATACACCCATACAAATTTCAGCACTGACCTGCTCAAACACAAAAGAACCCAAATAATCAGGTGACAAAATTCCCAAAATGAAAGTAGAACTCATTGAAGAAAATGAAAGAGGAAGGGCAGAGAAAGCAAAATCCATCCATTCGACTGCCATAAAACTTCATAAAACGCAAACGAAGTCCAAGTCTTGACACGTTATCCCGCCCAAGAAAAGGGTAAAACAAGATTATCAGAGACAAAACAGAGCAAGAACATGTTTCTCCGCACAATCCTACCCAGCTCCGACATAAAAAAAGAATCTCGAATGCCCTGCTTTTAGCTGAAGAAACAAATTCGAAAGATAAAAGGTCGAAACTTTATCATTACCTGTCAGTCCACAATCAAGAACTGAGCCCAGAAATCCTCTCCTCTTATATTTCCTTTTCCCTCGCGAACAAGTTGTTTTTCTGAGAGCTTAAAGACGATTTTCACAAGATATGCCTGAGGCAGACCCCAACTCCCCCTTTATATACGGGCGCCCCAAAGGGTAGAAGAGGAGGGAGGGTCTACGCGACCTTCAAATACGGACCGTGATTGCGAACTTTGAACGGGGGTGTTCCTTGTTGATTTCAACGTGGGGGACTTTGAACAGCACGAGCGGTTTGAGGAATTCAAAGGTCGGAATGGAAACTCCGCAAGACTTTTGGAGGAGTATATGCAACAACCCCTTCGCAGACGGAAGGGAAACCAAGAAATTTGGTGGGTGGGTTGTTGTTCCTTGCCGGAGAACGAGATTCTGCAGGAAGAGAGAGGCTCAAGAATGATTTATATGGAAAATGGGATTTGGAGAGAGAAGGGCAGTCAAAGAAAGTAAGCCAATCCGTGGGCTCTTACAGAGAGAGAGAGAGAGAGAGAGAGAGAGTATGCGGGAGACGAGGGGGAGGTTTCCATGAAATGACACGATTGACCTGCTGCTGGGACTGTGAATCCCAGCGCTGGGAATTCCTCTCACGTCTCGTTCCAAGTTTTAATGGTCAAATTGGCATTGCCCTTAACCGACGACATTAAAATAAAGTCAAAATAGGGAGTTAGATAGTCACATGCGTCGTGCAGCAGCGGTGAAGGTGCTGCCACTGCGAAAAGTCCTTACCCTCTTGGACGTATTTTAGTAATCGCTCCCCGCGCTTATGTATGTACGCTGTAGTCCCAACTTCACGAGTCGCATTCTAACTGGTTCCAAGATAGAACTTGGAACAAAAAAAGTGGATCAGTGGAGATTCCAAAATATGTAAAGATAGATTTCTGATTTTTGAAAATTAGGGAACTCATTTTAATGGGAAGGTTTTAGATTCTAGGTACGTGAAATTTAGAATCTAGAACCAGAAATAAGTTCTTGTGTTTTTTTTTTTTTTTTTTTAATGTTTTCGATAGCACCGCTAATCTGAACTTTAATTTTATAATTGAGACTTTTACTTTGTTAATATTTCATATTTTTCATATATTTAAATATAAATTATGATTAGTAAATTATAAGAACAAATGATGGTTATTTAAAATGATGATTCATTACAATCGTTCAATTAATATTTTGAGTAGAACCTACAAACTAACCTCAAAACTTGTGACAAGATAGGTTCTAACTTCTAGGTATGTATAGTAGGTTATAGGTTCTAAAAAATAAGAAAATCGTTCTAGTATGTGGGTTCTAGGTTCCAAGTAGAGCCTATACTGAATTTAAAACCGCTTATTTCCTAGTTCTAATTTCACCGAAGTTATTCGATTTAGATGAATGTTTAGCCAGATTCTGGCGCGTAAATTGATCTTTCCTGTGGATCTTGCGCAGTGTATGTCCAAATGGTTCTATTCTTGATTCTGCAACTGTTTGCCACCAAAAGAATAGTTAGTGAAATGACACTGTAACGGCCCGGCCGGTCGGCGCTGTGTGTGTATTGCATCTAGTGCGTTCATTTCCCCATCGCTTTTATGATCTTTTAGGTCGTCATCTTTCTTCTTTTTCTCATGGAAAAAGTTGGGAGGGCCACGAGGGGCAGTCTCCCATGCACGATTCCGTCCACCTCCGCGTCGAGTGGGCGTGAAGCACGATGGGGTTAGGGCCCCGACTATGGTCTGTGCTTCATAACAGAGGTGCCCATTGAACGAGCTCGGATTGGACTCGAAAATCGAATTTAGTATGTCGCCTAAATCGCCCGTGACCTAAAGTTTATATAGGAAATTTTGGGCGGACCGAGCTTTTTTGTATAATACGTTTCGTCCAAACTTGCCCATTTGCCTTTCAGGCTTGGATTGGCCGAGTGAGTCACCCACATGTTGATCACCTCTATGTATTCATGTTGAGATATCACTGAGTGTGGTAACTCATTGGTAAAGATGATGTGTTATTTTCTCTATGATTTCGAGTTCAAAATGACATCGTGCCTTTAGCATTTTCTACTACATGCTTATAGACCTCCTAGCTTTTGGCCCCATGATTAGGTTGCCGTTATAGGCCCATCAGCTTCTTCTTCACTCTCTGAAGTATGAGTTTCAAGTAAACGAAATAATTATAACTCAAATCACATATTTCGTAACGGATTGTGAGACTCTCATACTAACGTTCAAAGAAGATTGATAAGATGATCACCTTTCCACTCTTTTCCAACTAGAAGGTCGAACCCTTTTTTGAAACTAACATAGTCACTTCAAATCCATATTTGAGAAAATGATGGCATTTCAGGCCGTTATTTAAATATCCACTTAACACCTTTATTTAAAAAATAAGAGCACTTTAAACCTACAAAAGCTTATCCTACACAAATGAATTGAGAAGTCTTAAAATTCTGCCAAACAAAAATACAAGATTTGTTGAACAAAAAACTTATATGTAAATCCACATTTCATTTTAATAGTTTCAAGCATCTTGGACTAAAAAGTGGTTAAAGCGGGCGAGTTGCAATATTTTGATTAAGTAACAAATAAAAAGTGAGAGGACTTACTTGTTTGTGTTTTAGCAAAAAGCATTTTGTTTTTCTGCCAAACTTTAAAGTATTATTTAAAATTTTAAAATTATGAAAAATGTATATGTGAATTTTCACGTTAAATTGCAATTCTATAAAAATTGATACTTTTTAGACTTGTAAAAAGCTCAAAATTTAATAGCCACAGATTATGAGTGTGAAGAAATGAAACACAAAGAGTAAAAGTCAGTTTGGGCAAAACAATCGGCACAGCTCTTTATTGAGGCGTGACAACATTGGCATGTGTCTCGTTTCACGAGGTTTGTAAATAATGTAATTTGGCAAAATGATCTTATTAACAAGTATTCTTGCGCATGAGTTAAAATAACTGAAAGTGGAAATGACACTTCCCAAGACACTTTTGAAAATGGTCGAGTATTTATACATTATGTTAAAGTCTTTGCTTCAAATAATAAATATCAAATCTTTGAGGCACATTTATCAAGACGATGTTCTTTGGCCATTTTCTCGCCAAAAGCAAAGATTGAGAGGAAAGTAGAAATATCAGCATCACATTGAAATCGATGCATCTACCTCTCCAAGTTGAGAATAAATGCTTTTGCTGTGGACACGGGGCAGTGGGGACTAGGTGTTGAGGCACCTTTAAATAGATATATTCTAGAGCATCGTGGGTAATTTCCCTGCTTGATGTTGCATATATAAAATCAAATTATTCAAATACAAAATCTTGGATTTTAGTGATTATAAAAGGGTGATTTGTTTCATGAAGAATAAATTATTTGGAAAATATTTTTTTAAATAGCTGCTTCAATATAAAATTGATAAATGTTTTCATTATCGGTAACAATTGATCATTAACTATTTTCATGGACGATGAAAATACTTTTCGTTTGTTTATTTTTTGCGATCAATCATTTTTAGTAAAATATTTTGTAAATTATTCATTTTTCGCGAAATAATTTTTTTATTACAATTTTATCGTGCCAAGCTTGGTTGATCACACTCATGAGGTCGGGGGAAGTGGGTCTACATGGAAAGGAACTTGGCATTTGGCTTGGTCCACATGACCATGATATAGATCAAAAATATCCATTCGGACGTGTCCCTCTGGGCCCCTTGATTTTAATCATTATTGTGCTGATATAACCCGTATAATCGAACTTGGTAGGTAGTCCGATTCAATACACAGAACCATTCGCACTTCGATACCGCTGGACAAGGGACGTGTTCAAAAATGCGATTTACTTGTAAGCAGGATTTTCTTTTCCTTTTTTTTTTTTGTTGTAATTCTGATGGCTAAAACTAGGAGTAAAAACGAAATGTAAGCTTAATTAGACCATAAATGGGGAAATAGAAAAAAGTGTCTTCTTTACGATCATTTTAACTTTGGTTATGTTTAATCGGTTTATATGCATGATACACATGGCATAGAACAAAAATTATACGATGGAGTCAACCGCTTGAAGTGGTAATAAAGTTTTCTAATGAAGCAGGTACTGAACAAGTCAAGTTCCCTTTATAATTCTGTACTTTTCACATGGCAGGTACCGACAATATAATTTCAAATTTAAAACACAAGTGACCTACTTGAGAGTTGAGATCGTAAGATTAGAAAAAAAAAAAGGCATATTTCTTTTCTACTATTTTAAATCTTACCTCGTTATAAACCACGCGTTGAACCCAAAAAGAAAAATTTTATTATTTGGATAATATTGCGTATGCATTTCTTGGGAATGACATCTTATCCCGTAAGACTCGGATCGAAAACGAGGGCAGGCAAAACCGTTTTGCATGTGAACAAGAAAAGACGTGTGATCGATTGGGAAAAGTGCTTGCATGGGTTTTCCCCTTTTTATATAAACAATGCATGGGACTCGTACCTTATATTATTATTTAAGCTCGCGATAGCTGTAAGGATTTGCCGAAAGGACAAGCGATTTCCGGCGACTCTCGTGAAGAACGCACGTCGTCAAAGTCGACGGCATGCCAACCGGTTGCCGCGAGTTCGCACATTGTAGGCGGCTCGGAGCCGGCGCATGATTTGCTATCCCCTACTATGCGTCCGCTCACGGTCTTCAGGTTAAGATCGCGACACATGTCTACTTAATTCTAATTCTCGTTGCACTCAACTCCAAATCTTACAAAACCCTTATTATTGCCTTTTTTTTTTTTGTTCCCTATCTCCTTCTCTATGTATTGCCATCTCTAAGCCCGATTTTCCTACTTGTTGCTATTATCCCCAATGGCAGATTGTCGTGCCGTGCCGCTGCTTGCCATCATTTATTTGAACATGATATGAAAAGGACAAATTTGAGACCTCGGGCTTTTGCATTTATGAGATTTGACATGATGTATAAATACTCCATCTGTTTACGAAAGATAAATGATTTGAAGAATATCTTTTTAAAATGATTATTCATTTTACTTATAAAAATGAATAAATTTAAAAAAATATTGTCATTATTTATAAAAAAAAAAAAATTCAAGCAAAATTATCTTCAATAATAAAAATATCTTTTATTAATTAATTATTTCAAATCATATAGATAATTCATATTTCACGGAACAAACCAAAATCAATTCAATAAATTTTGGTCAACGCACGCTCAAGCGACGCGAGATGTGTCCGTACCGTGGGCCCCGCGGCCTGTATTTAAGAAATGCAACATGGGCCACCTGGCACAGCGCTGGGGCACTGACTTTTCCACGTGACTCACGCACGCGCAACCCGGGAAGACTGCTCGGCGAATGGGGCCACGCGCGGGTTTTGGTCTCTCGCTGTCTGTGGTACGATGCCCCACGGCGGGTCAAACCCGAAGCGGGGGCACGGCTTCCTTACCCGGTCAAGGGTCGAGACCATCTCCCCGTGTTCCCCAAGATCGCGTTGACCTTTCAATCTGGCCATTTTCGTGTACGTACGAACAAATTCTCCAAGGCGAACCGGTCTAATCCTTTACTTCCTCTAAACTCCTCTCGCCCTGTTTATAAATTTTCATAAGTCTCGCATCATTGTGAACGCACGGCATGTGTAAACCATGCATAAAACCAACCTTAATCTACAATTGGTTAAACATTGCATGAAGTACCATGTAAACCCTTAAATTGTTATAGACCCATCAAAATAATGGGTTAGAGCCGAAAATGATCTGATCCAAATTAGTTCATTTAACCCGTTTTAACCCATATTCGTGTAATCGAATTTAGTGATCTATGACCGGCACGGCATATATTGTTAAAACACTTCTATATGTAACCAAATCTTTTCTTCTTCTTTTTTTATAAAAAAAGTCATGCACAAACCGAAGTAAGAGTAAAGAGCGAGCGAGCGAGCGTGAGACTAAGTAAGAGTAAGATAAAGTGAAGAAAGAGCCATAAAGATTAATTGAATTCAAATAAGTTACAAACTCATTTAAAGTTCATATTACTTTAGGTTTTACCGTACTAAATCCATAGTGAATATAATTGGTTCATATAATAACTCAATCCATTATATACGGTTAAAAAATGGGTCTATGACCCGTTTTGACATATCTAAATTAATAAAAGAGGATGGTTAATTTTTAATTTGGCTAAGCTCTCATCTCATTTTAAAATCTATAAATCCCACGTCGTCGTAGATGCACGGCATGGGTATCACAACCGTGTGTAAAACAATTCTAATCTAGAATTGATTAAACATTATTAGACCATGCAAAACCCTAAATTATTTGAGGACGATGGAGATTACGGCTCGAGCACCGGTACCCCCCCTTTCCCGCGAAAATTTGACTGGTCGGTGAAGGCCAGTGAAGCGACCGAGGCATTAGATGCATGCACCGAGCACATTTCGATGAAAGAACCCTACAGATCCAGGACATTTAAAGGAGAGAAACATTACCATAATAAACTTGGAGTTCCTAACTGTCGATTTAAAAGTTCAATATGTTAGATAATGTTGCGCATTGATACGGAGCACAAATTCACATATAGACATGTGTCTACTTTTTCTCTTTTTGCATCATGAGTTTGTATCTCATAGATATACGTCCAATTACAAGAAATATAGAGAATCGAGTGAAATATCCTACTTATCTCCAATGTCATTAAAAGTCAACGTTTAATTTCAGGGGCTCGACATTGAGGTTTATATGCTGTTTATACGCATGCGACATCCTTCCGCCTAAAAGTTTTCGGGATAGATATCCCTAATTACTAGGAAAAAGGTGGTTGCGCCAAACTATCTAAGTAAGGCAGTTGAATTTTGTGGAAAAGAAGAAGAGAACTGGGGAATAAGCAAGTCTTTCGATCAAACGTTGGACTACCCTCCTTGGCGTGGCGACTATTCATAAACAATCGAACCAGTCGTACACGTTTTTAAAGAGCCTGTTTTGTTTTTGCCCATGACCGAACCCGTTGACCTTTCTTTCTCTTGCATGTGAAAACGCATCACGTTGCTGGAAAAGAACAAAACAAAATTTTTTAATGAAATTCCACGTGCTTTCTGCTAATGGAAAGCTCGCAGGGAAGAAAATGTGTGTTTTTCCGTCAATTTGACGAAAGACGACTGAAGGAACAAAGTCGCGGCCTCTCCTTCGTGGAAACTGGAAAGTAGGGTTTCGTAGACTTTACAGGTGAGCGAGAAAAACGACCGAGGCTAATTAATTATTTATTAAGTAAATAATTAAAAGTCTATGACTTTTTTTTTGGTTAAGCTAAAAAATAAGAAATGATATAATAATTTTGCAGCCTGCGTTCATTTATTATTATTATTATTTCCCACAGCTGTCATGGTAGTTGACTAGGACCAGTGCTGACACGTACAATCTCATCCAGTGGGATTTTTCTGTATTGTCGGCATTGAAGAGCTGCAGAAAACGCCCTAATCAATACGCCTCGTTCGATCCATGCCGTGCATTGGTAGTTGAGCTTTCGTGATTTTCACAATCATTGATTCAAACAATCGCAAACAGTTCTTATTTTGATCTCAACGCAAAATGATTTCATTTTTTTTAATGATTATGATAATGGATTATCACAATGATATTCACCTTGATGATCGTACAGAGGTATCTTGTGCACTCATTCACCTCAATTTCTTTCGAAAAATGAGTTTCAGGCATATGCATCATTGTGTTTACTACATCAAATTAAAACTCTCTTTTGTGATACCGCTTGCAACAAGCTATTTAAAGTCAATAAGCATAAAACATTGCTTGAACTAGATGTCATATGAACTACATGTGAATTCAACAATGATGTCAAAATGGGTTAAGAACCCATTTATATATGATGAGTTGGATTATAAATGGGTTAGCTAAATTATGCTAAATGCATTGATATGGTTTCAAATAATAAAATTCAATAAAATGTGATTTTTTAATGGGTCTAAAGCCTAACCCACCTGTAGTTTGGCTTCACTTGTCATCAAGTTTAGGTTGGAGGTTATTGAGTGGGGCAACTTATTTTATAGTTTTTATCTTCTACTTATGATCTTCATTTAAAAAAATAAAAAATTGAGAAATACTAAAAAGTTTATGATCTTTCATGCTTTAGAAAAATATTGAAAATTAATTTTATGATTTTACATGTCAATATTTATTGACTTATTGAATTTAAGAGGAGTTGGATGCTTCATTGTAAAACTTGAAAAATTTGCAATAAAGAGAAAGTAGCAAACTCATTTGGAACCTTATAAAATTAATATATATATATATATATATATATATATATATGTATGTATTTATCTTTTACAAACTAAATGCATAGCATAAATTTTTTTGTTTTTAAGTATGTATATGTTTTAGCAATGTGAGTTAGGTCGAACATGAATCATTGAATTTGTATTGTATATGTTAAATAGATCAATTTAGGTCGGGCCATTTTTGACTTGGCCCACCCATTTGACGGCCGTAGTATTTAGGGACAATATCATCATTGGGACGGAGATATATGTCTCGTATTCTTGATCTACGTTAAACATTTTGCTAAAGGAAAGACACTATGTTTTCTAAATTGGCTTACAAATTTCACGTGCTATATGATGTGGCCGACCGTTTTGGCCATTATCATTATTTGGATGGAAAAATATGTCTTGTATTCCTGATCCACGTAAAATGTTTCGCTAAGGGAGAGACACTATGTTTCCTAAACTGGTTACAAATTTCGCACTTTAAATTATGTGGCTGACAGTTTTGGCCGTTAAATATGATTCACTTTCGTTGCAGTCCCCCACATCATTTAATTAATTAATTTTTTTTTTGTAATCCAGGGAACCCACGCACCGTACCAACACGGACAGCCCGAAAGGCCCGGCGTAACGGTGGGTAAACCTTGGGGGCAACACGTGTTAGCCACTACACACGTGTTATCGGGTAAATCACCCTGCGACGCCCAAAAATCGAACTCCTCATCTTGCGTTAGGGGAAGAAGCTTGCCGCCAGCAGCACCACCCAGGTGTGTGGTCACATAATTTAATTTATTGCTATTGACAAAAAGAACAAACAGGTCTAACTATCTTCTTTTCATTTAAGTAATAATACCATTCTTGACTATGGAAAAGATCATGAGCAACGATAAATTATATAATCAGATACCTCTCTAGTTGAATAGTGTGTACCTTTAATATATATAAATAATTAGGCTCTCCGGAGGTGAACATTATCTATGAAAACCTCTAAAGTGAGATTCCATAGTCTTGCATTTAGTATTTCTATAACATCCATTAACATAATGATAGTAAATTTAGTACTCTGCTTAGGCCATAAAAAAAATTGTCCAGATTAGATCATTTGAAGGCAGAAGACCGTGATAAAGATGGTCGGAAAAGTGGCTAGGAGTAAGATGTCGGTCCTTGTCTTTGAATGCTTCTTCACACGTACTAAAGGATGGCTTTCAAGTCTTCTATCCAACTTGCAGGACCGTGAATGGTCTAGTCAGATCAGGCCACTCAATACAAAACCCAAGTCACTTTTTTTGCAAAATTGGAATAAAATATTCAGGAACTACAAGAAGAAAAAGGGCCTAATTTCCTTAAAAAGTATTAATTAAATCTCAATTGGGTGAAAACTTTTTGATTTCATAGATGAACACCAACTTTTTGTAGGGTCTCGATTCCGACCAAAACATTTTTATCTCATAAAAAATTAACTGTAGTTTGAATGTCGATTCTGGCCCACTCTTGCACCAATGGAAAAAAAATGAAAGTAAGTTCCTCGAAGCCACGCGTGGTAGAATAAGAAACCAGTTGAAGTTGTGGAACCCAAAATGGGTTTCTCCTTTTGCTCATTCCCAGAAACCTCCATTTGTATCCCTTCTACACCTCAAAGGGTTAGAAGCTTTTCACTTGTTCTATGGTCGTCGACAAATGGGTCATACGTTTGACGAATCCAGCTATTAAATTTCATATTTTTTGGGCAAAAGGACTCCTTACCAAACTCTTTCATCACCCACTCTTCAAGTTAGATTCGCCCTCTCATTAGGCGGGAAGGAAAATGGTTCATGAAAGCTGAAAGGAGTTGGACCACAATGTATTTCACATTACGAGTGATTCGTCGTCGATTTTGTCTTAACGAAGGAGAATGATTCAACCTCTAATTCAAGGGGCTCGGTCGGGAAACGCTCTTATAACTGGTCTTTTTCTTTTAGTTGAATCTATTGAAAGAAACCATAGTCAATTCTAAATAACAAGACAATTTTTGCTTTCATGGGTCTAAGGTTGTCTGTTCATCTATCTTGAATCTAGTGAAACCTCACAATTTTCATGGAAAACTTATGGGATTTCTCTTTCCATTGAAGGGTCTATATATTTTTTTTCCAGTCAAACTTGAGAACGTAAGATACGGTGAAAGAGAAATTAGTCAGTCTGGTGATGCAGTGGGGAGGAAATCATGAGTCTTTTTGCGCTTGTCAACAATGGAAATTTTCTCTTAGTTAGAATTTTCCTCTTGCAATAACTTCGAAAAAGAGGAAATGGGAAAGGGAAACCCAAGAATACTTCAAAGTTGGGCCTTGACAATTTCAAACGGTGCTGCAAAAGATGAAAACATTTGAAGAAAGTAAGGTGTGTCAAGACCTTTTTCATTGATTATACCGATACTTATGAAGTAATGTGATTACATTTGCAGTGTTTAATACTAACTAATCCACGTCTAAAAAGTTAATAGTAGTCATTTACCCATTAAATCCTTTTAAGATCCTATTATTCCTATACTTATATAATCATTAAGGATGTAATGCTCCGTTTGTTTCGCAAAAAGTTTGAACTCCAGAAAACATTTTCCAAAAGTTATTTTTCAGAAAAATGAAAATGTTTTCCAGTGCTTGTTAGAAAAATGAAGATGAATTGGAAACTAATTTCAGTCATTTCGATAGGAAAACTTATTTCTATTTTCTTAAAGGGACATGAACTATTCGCATTCTTACGCAAGCGGTCTTGCAAAGAAAGTTTTCATTGATAAGATCAATATAAATGCTAATAATCAAACTGCACTTTGGAGGAATGGAATTGAATGTAGTCCCAATGCACCAGATGAAAATTCCAAAAAATAGATAATTCTAAGTGTGTAAAGTATAAGTTTCCATTCATCGCACGAATGTAACTTCCTATCATGGATTCCATCCGTTCTACCGTCACACCTATTGCATTCGATGCATACATGTAGCAAGATTCCGTCGTTTCGTAAGTCTCCAGGCGTGAATTTAGTAACGATAAAAAATACAAACCGTATCATTCTTTGTAATTTAGACTTTGAACTAATTCGACATATTGCTTTCAGTGTAGTCATGAAGCCCATCTCACCTTATTTTATTATATCCAGCTTCGGCCGTCTGCGTCTCAATTACTTAGGCATGATTGCCATAGACCCAAATACGATTTGGAGGTCTTCGGCCCAGTTTCAAGTGACCCAGCTTGGCCGCCAAGGTCCTCGATGTAGTTGCTGAGGACCTCGGCTTAGGTGTCAGGGACTAGGCCCCAGCCTCGGAGGACTTGGGGCCACCTGTTGGGGTCTCCAAGTCCAAGCGTCGGGGTCTCGATCATGGTAGCTAAATACCCAGGCACGACTGGGACTCGTGCAAGGGCACCGGAGCCTCGGGCCCAACCTCTCGATGCACTCTGGCCCAGCTTTTGTGGACCCAGGCCTGACCTTGATGAACTCAGCTTGGACGCCCGCAACTTGGGCACAAGAATAGAGTACTGAAGCGTGGCCGTCGGGGATCGAGACACGAGCACAGAGAGAGTTCCCGAGCCCAGTCTCGAGGGACCTAGTCACGGTTTGCCTGAGGACTTGGGCACAGGCGTCAGGGTCCTTATGTCCACACACTGAGGTCTAGCCTTAACAAACAAAGTTTTAGGTTTCCCTTTCGTTTGCTGGAAAAACAAAGATTTATTACCAATTTATAGCAGATGTATCAGGAGATTTTGGTTTTGCATTGCGAAATATAACAACGTGTATCTTTCTCTGACATGTCCATTGAACATTTTGTTGTAGATGAAACCAAAAATTTTTTTGGGGGCTTTTTTGTCTTTTCTCTTAGATTTGCTTTTAGGTTAAAAGTTACGCATTTATATTAGCGATAATAAGATGCTAGCCATCAAGATGCCGAGAAAGAAAATAGAGAGAAAAAAAAAAGAGAAAAGAAAAAAAAATGAGTTTTCTTCTTTGTAAAGATACTGATATTAACAGAAGATCATTGTTGTATTCTAACTTTCTTCAAAGTCTAATGAATTAGTAGGGGAGATGTAACCCAAGTATGGATGAATTTTGATAAATAAAAAAATTGGCGTGTTCTTTTAATTCTGTTATTTTATTATTATATTCTGGTGAATTATTCATGGGTGTTATATTTTTTAGAATCAGTGTGCGATTTTATAACAACACATTTTGCTATAACTAGGGATATCTAAGAATTTCTTTACCTTCAGCTTATCAGAAGTGTGTTCTGATAGGATAATGATAGTGATAATTTGCTAAGACATCCACTATAGGTTGACAAATGAAGTATAATTACACGTCCAAGATACACGATACATTGATGATGCAGAACACTTCTGGGCATTTTTTGAGATTTATATTTTTGCCTTCTTCAACATCCAATCTACATCTAACATGGTCTTTTTGATTAAAAAGTCACTTTATGCTCTTATTTAAAATAATGTCTATTTTAAATTATATTGTGATAAAACGAGGATTCTTCATTGGAATTTTTCCTAGGAATAACATAGGCGGGCGATGTCATCACCGGTTGATAATCAACATGGCACACAGCAAAAACGACGAATTCAACATGGCACAGAAGCCGGAGTCTTCCTAAAGTTCGAGGCACTATGTCCTTTTTCACAATTGAAGCCCAAGAAATTTTAATAATTGAAGCCCAATCCAGAAAAAAAATATTTCATCAAAACTACGTCAAATTTGATTTTTCTCGATAATTTTCTGTCGTGTTCAAGTTTATGTTTTGGGGTCGGAAGAGTGGAACAGTAGGAAGCATGCTAACTCCAGCATTTCTTTTTTTTGGGGAACTCTAATGAGAAAGATTAGAAAGGCTATTTTTTTACTGAAGAGATCAGAGCTATCAGGGCAAAAGCGGCGATCTTTTGGTCCTGCAAACAAGCCCAGCAAAATGCAAAGCTGCATAGGTATAAATTGAGGGATGTGATATTTGAATTTTATACATATAATCTCTAAATTTCTAATTTGTTCAATGTTCCGAAATATTCTAATCCCCGATCTAGTTTTGAGGAATGTGATATTTGAACTTTAGCCTAATATGTAATATAGTATGATTTGTTCAATGTTCATTATGAAATATTCCTAATCTAGTTCAATGTTACCATTTCATTAATTCTAGATCAAAGACAATATTGAACAACTCCATCTAATTTAATGACTAAATTAAATATGTATAAGAAATTTAGTGACTATATCGAACAAATTAAAAATTAAGAGATCATAACACACATTGGGATAAAATTTAGGAAGAAAAATTAAAAAAACGTTTCTTTGGCTACGATGGTTGATTGAGAAGTGGGAGTTGTTAGATGTTCAGATTCTCGTAAGCCGAAAGTTACAAGATCAAATACGATTTATGCGTTTGTGTCTCAATCAATGAACTTGCAAACAGATTTCAAGCTTCTTTATCAACTCAACTTTTGCAGCCTAATCTTGAAAAGAAGAAAAGAAAGAGTGGCATCAATTTGGTACGTAAGCAGACCCCCCTTATTCGGAAAAAGAACTGCAAATGGGTAACAACAACTTGAATGAAAAAAATGGGGTTAGCCCCCGAACACTCTTCTCTACTATAGGCTCTTCCCTTCTGTTTTTCCCAGGAAATTAGAATCTTGAAGGGATCGGACCGTAACCCCCTGAAGGTCGGCCCCGGGGACAACTCTCGGAGAGAGGTTGACCTGCTCCAGCGCCCGCGACTGGAGCTCCGTGGGGTAGTCCCTCACGCAGCCGATGCGAGGCCCGGCCCCTGTCGACCACTTGCACGACAAGCGCCTGGTAACGTCGAACACAGGCGGCTCTGCCTTGGCACGGGCATTCGTGACATTTTCTTGCGGAAGTCCAGGTTTGACGGCGGTATCCTCTGGCTCGGCAGCTGATGAGGTGGTTCCTGCGGGGCCCTCGCTTGTACCGTGTTTTGAGTCCTCGCTGGAGTTTATGTATGAAAGATTGTCATCATCCACAGCACACCTCTGAGAAAAAGAGTACGCATATCATGTCAGTGATCAGCTGTTATACAAAAGTTGGTCAATGAGAACGATTTTGCGGACGATCATTCGTTCATTTTTCAAGAATACGAATACTTTTATACCCAATTATAAGAACAGCTGATGAGGTCTAGATGATGCTCACTACAATACTTGTATTCACAAGTTTATACCTTGACATTGCTGAGGTCTAGATGATGCTCCTCCAAGAAGCTGATGAATTCCCTGAAGTTCTCTTCTGTTGGGTGGTAGCACCCGCTGGATGGCCAAAAAGCCTTAAAGACATGCACAATATACACATTACACGAGAAAAGAAGCTGGCTGTCTACTAGAGAATGCCGATCGAGAGCAGACAAGACGCGGGCGAATGATTCGTTTCGAAGTGTAAGGAAATGTGTCGTACCTCTAGGATCCCATTATGGGCGACTAATCTTCCGGCTGCAGTGATGGCGCCACCAGCAAGAAAACTGGAGTGCTGAAACACACCTTTCTCCTTTTTACCCACATACAAGGCCCTCGAAGTGCTAAGTACAAATATCCACTTTGAACCTTCCATGGTGTCCACAAGCTCGCTGCGTTGCTTATACATGAGTTTTCCATTTTCGATTATCACCTCGTAGGCTTCTCTTTCGATCTGCAGAAAAAACAAAAAGGAGTTAATGACAGCTCGAACCAGATGCTTATGAGACATTTGATTTTGCACTACAAAATATAATAAGACACTTCCTCTCACATGTCCATTGAATGTTTTGCTGCAATTAAATGTTTCCATTAGTCTAATATAAAGACTTCAAGACTCAATTATTAAAGTCTGATGAAAAAATTCTGTCGTCAAAGTCTGAAGACTACAAAACTCAAGACTCAAAGTCAACCCACTGGCAGTTTCTTGATCAATGAAGACTTATCTAGATGCTAATTTATCTTGAAAGTATTCGGTTCATACAGTTTGAAAAACATCTTACGGCTAAAACGGCTGAAGATAGTACCTTGTGATCAATTATTCTTATTGGAATCAATTCGGATAATCAAGATCTTTTGAAAGAAGAAGTATATTTGTAAGGTTCTACTTATATGGGCAAATAGGATTGTCGGGGCTATCATCACATTCCTTAAATGACTCGAGATCTCATTGATTGATTATGTCCAACAGGTAAATTTGAAGAACTCATTTGGAAAGTGCCAACGGATATAACGGATATAGAGGCATGAAGAAATATATAAGGAAGACACTCAAATTGTTCGAGTGTATGCGTGAAAGAAAAATTCCAAAGTCTGAAACTCTTAATTCTTTATTTTCTCAATCACTGAGCTTAAGTTGTACTCAAAAGAGATTAAACACTTGTGAGGCCTTGAGGAAGTATAGTTTCTACACTGTGAAATTAAAAACGTGAGACTGTAAAAATCTCTTTTAATTCATAGTAAAATCCAGTTGGTGGGTGTCAATGCAGGAGAGTGGACGTAGGTTTGATCTAAGCCGAATCATTATAAATCTTGTATTTCAATTCTCTTTCTCTATACTCCTTGCTTTAATTCGTAACTTTATCTAACTGTTTATAGTCTTTTACATATTCAATCTGTTATTCTTGAAAGACGAGTTAACTTGTTAAAAGTCTAGCGTAAATTTGCTAGACCTATTCACCCCCTCTAGATGTCCTTACTAGATGTCCCAAAGTTTCTTTAAATCCAGTTTGTTTAAAGTACGTTTGAATGGGATATTGACAAAAATAATCTGCTAAGGCATTCACTATCAGTCATGCGTACAAGCTCATAATGAGAGATGTGATCTTGCTCGTTTGGATGGGATATTGACAAGAATAATCTGCGAAGGCATTCACTATAAGTCGAACAAAGAATGAAACTCACGGGCCCGAGATACTTGATGCATTGCTTATGCAGAACATTTCTTGGGCACTTTTCGAGATTCACGTCTTTACCACGTCCAACATCCAACCTGCATTTAACATGGTCCTCATTATTAAAAAGTATTTTGACATTTGATGAACAATTGCTAGCTCTGCAATATTATGATAGGCTAGAACAGGACATAACAAACACAACCAAAGATTTCCACGTTCGAACACTAACCAGTAGAAGAAAGGCTCCGTACTCTCGCTTTGGAACCACGCATCATAGTATAGACGCAAATTGTGGCTATGACGGTGCCGTGGGTCAATCTGTTCAAGCAGGAGACTATCAGCAGTATTCTTTATTTTTAGATCTCCTTTTCTTGGAAAGAAAAGTGACCCTGCTGTTGCATGTCTCAGGAGTTTAAAGGACTTACAGCTTCAAGCCAGTGCTGTAATACTAGCCTTTGAGCCTTCTCGTCTTTTGACAAACCTTTTCCTACCTGAAAGATAATTTATCAGCGTCCTAATGATATTGTTAATTGTCACGTAAGTTGAAAGCAGGAAAACAAAATGGGCTCTTTCAAAAGATTGTCTTTTATGTACCTTGGCGACTCTAGTGCTTGCCCTCGCCCACTGAGAACCAACAGTTTCAGGCTTATCATCCTTGTAGAATGATACGGAACTATGCTTCAGGGCTGCAAAGTCTATCGCCTTCCACCTGAAACATTTGCAGTTTCACACCAATTAGCCATTTAATAAAAGGGCACATTAGAAACAAATCGATCAGTTCAAATTAATTTAAGAAAGACCCACCAGAGCTCCTCAACGACGATGGCGCAATCTGCCAAGTTTCTTCTTGTTCTGTAACTCCTGTACACTTTCTGCACCTTAACTGCCGCGGCATCGAGCTCGCATTTGGGTCTCGGCGAGAAAAATATCACAGGTTTAGAAAGGGACAATCCTCTGGCCGTTTCAGATGTCGAACCATCTTTGACTGTTAAGTTACCCGAGGCCCGGTTGGCTTCTTTACCGTGTAAGAAATTCTCAAAGGAGAGCGTTCGTTCGAGCACCATGTTTTCGGGCTTGCAGGTTTTGAGTTTAATGGAATTCTTAGAATTGGTCTTGTCCGAGGCAACTGAATCGGTCATGGCTCGTAAATTAGTTCTCTTCAAGCTACCTCTCCTCAAGGCAGTCGCTTCTCGTTCCTTGGGAGATGAACTGATGTTGAGGGCCAATTTGACACACCAATGAGCAACGATTTCGTGCCAAGCAGATATGAGCAAGGAAAGTGATAAACCCATACAAATTTCAGCACTCGAACGCAATAGAACTCAAATAATCAGGTGACAAAATTCCCAAAATGAAAGTAGAACTCATTGAAGAAAATGAAAGAGGAAGGGCAGAGAAAGCGAAATCCATTCATTCGACTGCCATGAAACTCCATAAAACGCAACCAAAGTCCAAGTCTTGACACGTTGTCCCCCCCAAGAAAAGGGTAAAACAAGATTATCGGAGACAAAACAGAGCAAGAACAAGTTTTTCTGCACAATCCTACCCAGCTCCGACATGAAAATATCTCGAATGCCCTGCTTTTAGCTGAAGAAACAAATTCGAACAATAAAAGGCCGGAACTTTATCATTACCTATCAGTCCACAATCAAGAACTGAGCCCAGAAATTCTCTCCTCTTATATTTCCTTTTCCCTCGCGAACAAGTTGTTCTTCTGTTCTTCTGAGAGCTGAAAGACGATTTTTCACAAGATATGCCTGAGACAGACCCCAACTCCCCCTTTATATACGTGCGCCCCAAATACGCACCGTTATCGCGAACTTTGCACGGGGGGGTTCCGAGTTGATTTCAACGTGGGGGACTTTGAACAGCACGAGCCGTTTGAGGAATTCAAAGGTCGGAATGGAAACTTCGCAAAGACTTTTTGGAGGAGTATATAAAACAACCCCTTCGCAGATGGAAGGAAAAACAATAATTTGGTGGGTGGGCTTTCGTTTGCTGGAGAACGAGATTATGCAAGCAGACAGAGGTTCAAGAATAATTTATATGGAAAATGGGATTTGGAGAGAGAAGGGCAGTCAAAGAAAGTAAGCCAATCCGTGAGCTCTCAGAGAGAGAGAGAGAGAGTCTGCGGGAGACGAGGAGAGGTTTCCATGAAATGACACGGTTGATTTGCTGCTGGGACCGTGAATCCCAGCGCTGGGAATTCCCCTCACGTCTTTTTCCAAGTTTTAATGGTCAAATTGGCAATTTGGCCTTGAACGACTACAATAAAATAAAGTCAAAATAGGGAGTTAGACAGCCACATGCTTATGTATGTACGCTATAATCCCAACATCCCTAGTCGCATTCTAACTGGTAGAGATTTCAAAATATATACGATAGATTTTTGGTTTTGAAAATTAGAAAATTCATTTCAATGAAAAAGTTTGAGATTCTAGATATGTTGAATCTAGAATCTGAACTTGAAATAAGTTTTTATGTTTTTTTTTTGTTTATGTTTTCGATAGCACCGCTAATCTGTGTTTTTACCTCCTTGAGACACGAGAAAATGGAAAATTTTGCAAGGTGTTGTTGCTCTAGCCGTAATTCGAGACTGTGCAAAAAGAGGGTTTCAAAAATGTTTATATGGAAAACTGGAATTCGGAACTGGCGAACAAGTAAAGTCTTTCGATCAAACATTGGAGAAAATATTAATGAAGCAGCCATGCACTGTCTCAGAGAGTGTAAACGTGCATCATGTTGCTGGGAATTCTCTTTTTTTATTATAATCTTATGCGCTCACGGTGAGTTGGAACACGTTCTTATTTTTTGGTCTCTTCGAAGAAAACGAGAGAAGAGCAAGTCATGATTCAATTATAAATTTTTGATTTCCCCATCTCCTTTCTTTACAGCAGTCACGGTGGTTGAAAAATAAAATAAAATTGAAAGGCCCACTTTTGCACCTAATTTTCTATCCATTTGGCTAAAAAATACAATCGAAAGCAAGTTCCTGGAAGCCGCATATGATAATATAATAAGGAAAATAATTCATTGAAGTTGTGGAATCGAAATTGGGTTTCTCTTTTGCTCATTCCTAGAAACCTCCATTTGCATAATTTTGATCCTTAAAGGATTAATCATCTAACGTCTGTATGTTTGGTTTCTTGCCCTGTCGGTTATTATACTTCTTACCAAGAACATTGCCGAGCAATTCTAAATCAAGAAGGACTTAGACAGTTCCATGCATTTTACGACGTCACTGATTACCATTTCTTTCGTTTGAAGCCAGAAATAATCAAGATTGATGAGAATTCATCGGTCTGAAATATGCTCTCGAAACTCATTTTTTTTTTTTTCCTTTTTCTTTCTTGTTATATATGTTAATGTGGAGAACCATATCCGCAATATAAACAGCAAAGACAATTTTGCTGATGTGAGTCCGAGGCGGTCTAGAGGAAACTCCGCGACCGCCGAGGAAAAACTACGGCGTTTCTCTTTCACGTCGAACTTCAAAGTCGGGCCTCGACGTGCCCAGATGTTGAGGATCCAAGTCTCTGCAAGTGGGCCCATCTGTTCCTCTCTCGAAGCTGAGTAATGGGCCTTACTGTTGGGTCTCCAACTTTCTTAGGGCCATGGGCTTAACTTTTTTTTTTGGGCTTAATTTCACTTGTGCTAATAGATAGGAGTGTCAAGAACCGAATTGAAAACCGAACCGAACCGAAAACCGAAGTTCGTATTTGGTTCGGTTCTCATTAAAAATTAATATTTTTTTATTGGTTTGGTCTTTATCGGTTAACCGAACCAAACCGAACCAACAAACTGATAAAATCAAACCATTAACCAAACCCGTTTCTCTCCCATCTTCTCTGAGTCCTCTCGTCTTGGTCGATGGTCAACTTGGAGGTGCAACGGCGGTGGCGACGACGACGGAGACTGCAACGGCAACTGTGACTGCGACGGCGACGGTGACTGATTGTGCGAGAAGAGCGGGACGTGGAGGTGGCTGGTGCTGAAGACCCGCGACTCCAAGCCCTTCTTCCTGGCCTTCACCATCGTCCCTGGCGTCGTCCCTGGCGTCATCGGCTACTGCGTCATGCAGGCCACCAGCTCCCGCACCGAGCAGCTTGAGGCTCGCCTCCGCCAGACCGCCCGCCCCGACTCCCTCGTGCGTTCCTTCTCTCCCCCTTCCATCGCGATTCCACCTCTTTTCTTATGGGTTTCTTCCTTTAATAAATGGAGTCTTGCCATTGATCCTGAGTGGAACTACAATTACTCGAAAGGCTTCAGTGCAGAGAATTATCCGGCATACTGGATAGGTCTTAATCTGCACAAATTGAGGATCATATCATATTAAACGTGCTTACCAGTCTTTAAAAAAAAAAAAAAAATGCTTTTTGAAGATAAATCACTTGGACAGTCGGTGGCACATTTACCAAATCCGTGATAGAATGTCTGAGATCATTAATATCTGTTGTTCCTATCCCTCGAGGAGGAGCCGTCATGGAGAATCCCTACGAGTTTCGATCCTATCTATGGTCTCTTCAACAATGGCTTCCCATAATTGCTCCTACCTCTAAGTGCATCCCTCGCTCGATTATTCATCTGGAAACCTAATAGAGTGAGGAATTCCCGATCTCCTTTGCCGGCGGGTTTGTACGTTTCATCTCATTGTGCTCCTTCTCGTGTTACAGTTCATATTTGATTCTCCGAGGCTTGTGTCCATTTGATTATGTTTTGGCAATTCTCTTGACTTGAAATTTTCTCTGGTATCCAATCGCGAGATCATGAATCAATTTGACATTGCAATCCTTACTAGCCATGTCGCATATTGAATTTAGATTATTTTGAGTTGAACAGAAAAAAATAAAACGAAAAAAAAAAGAAAAAACGAAAAAAAGAAACCAAAAACCAAAAGCTAAAAATCAAAAACCGAAAAACCGATTCGATTTGGTTCGGAAGTTTTTTCTAATTGTTCGGTTTGGTTTTTTTTAAAAACAAAACCGAACCAAACCGAACCGTTGACACCCCTACTAATAAATCCATCAAAATGGATTACAAACCTATTTCTTAACCTATATATGATACTGACAAAAAAAAAACCTATATATGATGAACCACTGGGATTCACCCAAGTGGCCATCCTTCCAACATGAAAGGGGGAGGTGAGAGATTCAAATCCTTGAGAACCTTCTCAGGGAGAGATGGGGTGGGAACGCGTAAGTTTCAGGAGTGGGTTTCGATTGCAAGAGATAGGGCAAAAGTTTGAGAGTGAGTGTAGAGTAGGAATAAAGAGAGTGACAAAAAAAAAAAAAACCTTTATATGATGCGCTAAATTATTATATGTATTAGTTATATTTAATAAATGGATCATAAATAGGCTTAAACATAACATGAGTATTAAATAGGTTTACGACTTTTTTTTTGTAAGTGATTTACAACTTAGTTAGACCCAACCCGCATTCATTTTCTCTTGCCCTCACGAGATGACTCACTCCACACTCTTACCTCAGTTTGAATATGAATTCTCTTATATTGAGTTAAATATGGAAGTGCTTTAGTAATATGAGTCAGCTCATATATGAGTCATTATGGGTGTGTTTTGTAATATTTCTATTCCTAAGAACAATTTTTTTAGAAATAGTTTTTTTCTATTTCCTATTCCCTAAAATAATTTATAAGTAAAATAACATGTTTGGTAACTATAAAAAATTTCTATTTTTAGAATTGAAAAATAATAGGAATGCGTTTGGTGTGACTTATAAATTTTTTATGATGTGGATTTTCTTCTAATTTTTAATAATTTTTTGAGATTTTTCTTTTTTCTCTCTCTTCTTCTTCTTCCTTTAACCGGTTGTCGCCACCCGCCACAACAACTAGTGGACGACGGCGGTCAATGATCAACGGGGGGTGGTGAGGCTCCAGCGACCAATTAAAAGAGGAAGAAGAACAAAAGAACAAAAAAAAAGACTTATTTTTAGAAATTATTTTCAGGAATAAGAAGCTACTCTTGTTCCTATTCCAAATTTATTCATTGGCCATTTTTCTATTATGAGGAATAGAAAAATTAAGTAATGTTATCATTCCTACATTTCCTGTTCTAGTTGGAGGTCCTCCTCGGTTCGTGTAGCTGAAGAATGTGCTGGTTCGAATTTTTGGAAGCTTCTCTAGTGCAGTTGGCAAGCTGTTCTACCATTCCTACATTTGTATTCATCTTGGGATTTGGTATATTTTTGTGATCCCTATGTAGGTTTTTGCTTTGCCACTGTTTGGCTTTCCTCTGCTCTTGTACAATTGGTTTTCTTTTACCTTAGCACCCTTCCACTCACTCTGACTATTGTCCTTGTGAGTGCAAGTTCTTAGTGCCGAGTTTTTGCTGTATAGCGTTCTTGTTGCTTTTGGCTTAAGTCAATATATATCTCTTAATGTTACCGTACGAATTTATATTATTTTTTTATTCTAGAGAACAAAAGGACAGAAAAATAGAAAAATAAAAGTGTTGCCATGTGGACCTATATTTGTATTACACAAAAATAGATCAAAGTTAAATGAGTTTATTTGGTTTCAAGCATTTTCCCCTTGATCCAAATCCAACTCGACTCAACCCTTTTGACGGTTCTCGTTACTACCCTTGGTACTTGTTCCAATTTTGCCGGTCGCTCACTCAGACCTTTTCCACATGGTTCATTCCTAAAAGGGAAGGTCCGACGGGTGCTGATTGGTTACCGAACTGAGAGCAGCAATCTCTTCTAGTCAGATAGACGTTGCATGCGGAATGGGCCTCCTCGAGGCTCATTACCTTTATTTCAAGGACATAGAATGGGTTATTGTACTAATCGAGAGCATTCTTTATAAATAATTGAAAAAGCGCGAGATGGTCGAGTTGCTTATAACCCCGGTTTTGCGAATTCAAGAGTTAGATCCTTTTTTGGAACCGGCGTGTCGAGCCCTAATTCATTTTTCGGCTGGTTTTATTCGGTGTTACCCTTTTAATCCGGTTTAGCCACGCCCTTTTTAGGAATCCGATCCGGTCTCGCGAACGCTGTCTTATTTTAACACGATCCGTTGTCTCCGTGTTCACGTGGGCCAACCGGACCAAGGCGTCGTTTGGGTCGGGTCCGATCTGGCGTGCCTCCTGTCTGAAATCTCTCCCCTTCTCCCTCTGTATATTCCCTGCGTACGCTGACTTCTCCCCTGAAATCACATCAGAAAATCCAAGCGAAACACCAAAGACTCTCTCTCTCTCTCTCTGGCCCATCTCACCTTATTTTATTATATCCAGCTTCCGCCGTCCGAGTCTCAATAACTTTAGCATAATCGCCAAAAAGACCCACGTACGATTTGGAGGTCTTAGGCCCAGTTTCGAGTGACCCAGCTTGGCTACCAAGGTCCTCGACATAGTTGTTGAGGACCTCGGCTTAGGTGTCAGGGACTAGGCCCCGACCTTGAGAGACTCGGGCCTAGTCTTGAGGGACTTAGGATTGGTTATTGGGGTCTCCAAGTCCAGGCGTCGGGTCTCAATCATAGTAGTTAAATACCCAACCACGATTGGGACTCGTGTAGGGGCACTGGAGTCTCAAGCCCAACCTCCCAATGCACTTAGGCCCAACTTTTGTGGACCCAAGCCTAACCTTGATGAACTTGGCTTGGATGCTCACAACTTGGGCACAAGAGTTGAGTACTGAAGCATGATTGTTAGGGATCGAGATATGAGCATAGAGATTCCTGATCCAGCCTCGAGGGACCTAGTCACAATTGCTGAGGACTTGGGCACGGGCATCAGGGTCCTTATGCCCACGCACCAAGGTCTAGCCTCAACAAACAAAAGCTTTAGGCTTCTCTCTCGTTTGTCGAAAAAACAAATGTTTATTACCAATTAATAGCAGATGTATCATGAGATTTTTGCAACAACAGGCATCTTTCTCTCACATGTCCACTGAACATTTTGCTACAATTAGGGATGTCTCAAAGTTTTTTTGCCTTCAGCTTATCCGAAGTGTGTTTCGATGGGATTTGATAAAGATAACTTGCTAAGACATTCACTATAAGTCAATAAATGAAGTATAATTACAGGTCCGCAATACTCAATGCATTGACACTGCAGAACACTTTCGGGGTATTTTTTTAGATTTATATTTTTGCCTTCTTCAACATCCAATCTAAATCTAATGTGATCTTTTTGATTAAAAAGTCACTTTATACTCTTATTTAAAATAATGTCTATTTTAAATTATCTTGTGAGAAAATAAGGATTCTTCATTGGAATTTTTTTTCAAGGCGGGCGATGTCATCACCGGTTGATGATCAACATGGCACACAGCAAAAAGCGACGAATTCCACATGGCACAGAAGCTGGAGTCTTCACAAAGTTCGAGGTACTTTTTCCGTTTTAATAATTGAAGCCCGAGAAATATTTCATCAAAACTACGCATTTTCACCCAATCCGGAAAAAAAGAAAGATGTTGCCAGGAAAAAAAAATAGTTAGAATATACTCAGTTGTGCTACTTAAGGCGCGTTTAGTAACTTTTCGAAAAAAAATTGTTCCGAGAACAAAAATAGAAAAAACTATTTATTACGGGGAACAATTTTGAACAAAGAACGTATTTTAATCGTATAAAATTTATGTTCCGAAATTAAAAAAAAAAAAAGAACATAAACACATTTGGTAAACTTATATAAATTTTTGTTTCATTTAAATTTTTAATATTTTTATTTTATTTTTCCTTTTTTTTTTTTATTCCTTTTGCCGATCGCAGACCTCGGCCATGGCCGGTGACCGGCCGACGAGGGCCGGCGGCCTCGCCTAGATCCAGCGAGGTTGAGCCTCGCTAGGGGCTGGCGACATTCCAGTGAGGTCGCTGGCCCTCGATGGCCGGTTGCCGACCATGGTTGAGGTCAGCGATCGGCCAAAGAAAAAAGAAGAAGAAAAAGGACAAAAAAAGTGTTTCTCGGAATTATTCCTAAGAACAAGAAACAAATTTTTCTACTTCTTGTTTTGTTTCAAATTGTTTCCAAAAACAAAAAAAAATGATTTTTTTGTTTTCGAGAACAAAAGTGTAAACAAATGCGTTTCTGTTTCTTTTTTGTTCCTTGGGACAAAAGAACAGAAATTTGTGTTCTGGAAACAGAAACAGATTTAAACAAATAGGGCCTTACTTTCATGTCAAATTTTGATTTTTCTCGATAATTTTCTGCCGTGTTCAAGTTCATATTTTGGCGTTGGAAGAGTAGAACGACAGTAAGGATGCTCACTCCAGCATTTTTTTTTTTTTTTGGAACTCTCTAATGAGAAAGATTAGAAAGGCTCTTATTCTACTTGAAAAATCGAGCTATCATGGCAAAAGCGGCAATCTTTTGGTCCCGCAAACAAGCCCAAAGCAAAATGTGATCTTTGAACTTTAGCCAAATATGTAATATAATCCCTGAATTTCTAATTTGTTCAATGTAATCTCTAAATTATATAAAATACTCATTATTATCCCTGATCAGTTCAATGTGAGGAATGTGATATTTGAACTTTAGCCTAATATGTAATATAGTCCATGAATTTCTAATTTGTTCGATGTAATTCCTTAACTATATGAAATATTCATTGTTATCCCTGATCTAGTTCAATGTTATCATTTCATTAATTTTATATTAGAAACAACATTGAACAACTCCATATAATTTAATGACTAAATTAAATATGCATAAAAAATTCAGTGATTATATTGAATAAATTAAAAATTAAGAGATCATAACCCACATCGGGTTAAAACTCATGAGGAAAAACTCAAAAAATGTTTCTTTGGCTACAACGGTTGATTGGGAAGTGGGAGTCATTAGGTGTTCAGATTCTCATAAGCCGAAAGTTACAAGATCAAATACGATATATGCATTTGTGTCTCAGTCAATGAACTTGCAAACATATTTCAAGCTTCTCTATCAACCAACTTTTGCAGCACTAATCACGAAAAGAAGAAAAGAAAGAGTGGCATCAATTTGGCACTTAAGCAGACCCCCCTTATTCGGAAAAAAGAGCTACAAATGGGTAATAACAACAACTTGAACGAAAAAAATGGGGTTAGCCCCTGAACACTCCTCTCTACTACAGGCTCTTCCCTTCTATTTTTCCCAGGAAATTAGAATCTTGAAGGGATCGGACCGTAACCCCCTGAAGGCCGGCCCCGGGGACAATTCTTGGAGAGAGGTCAACCTGCTTCAGCACCCGCGACTGGAGCGCCATGGGATAGTAGTCCCTCACGTAGCCGATGAAGGGCCGGCCCCTGTCGACCACTTGCACGACAAGCGCCTGGCGGGGTCGAACGCCGGTGGCTCCGCCTTGGTGCAGGCACTCTTAACGTTTTCTTGCGGAAGTCCAGGTTTGACGGCGGGCTCCTCTGGCTCGGCAGCTGATGGGGTGGTTCCTGCGGGGCCCTCGCTTGTACCGTGTTTTGAGTCCTCGCTGGAGTTTATGTATGAAAGATTGTCATCATCCACAGCACACCTCTGAGAAAAAGAGTACGCATATCATGTCAGTGATCAGCTGTTATACAAAAGTTGGTCAATGAGAACGATTTTGCGGGCGATCATTCGTTCATTTTTCAAGGATACGAAAACTTTCATACCCAATTATAAGAACAGCTAGGTGGTCATCTTCTCTACCTAATCGGAGCAACTTGCTCGCTACAATACTTCCATTTACAAGTTTATACCTTGACATTGCTGAGGTCTAGATGATGCTCCTCCAAGAAGCTGATGAATTCCCTGAAGTTCTCTTCTGTTGGGTGGTAGCGCCCGCTGGATGGCCAAAAAGCCTTAAAGACATGCACAATATACACATTACGCGAGAAAAGAAGCTGGCTGTCTACTAAAGAATCCCGATCGAGAGCAGACGAGACGCGGATGAATGATTCATTTCGAAGTGTAAGGAAACGTGTCGTACCTCTAGGATCCCATTATGGGCGACTAATCTTCCGGCTGCAGTGATGGCGCCACCGGCAAGAAAACTGGAGTGCTGAAACACGCCTTTCTTCTTTCGACCCACGTACAAGGCCCTCGACTTGCTGAGTACGAATATCCACTTTGAACCTTCCGCAGTGTCCACAAGCGCGCCGCTTCGCTTATACATGAGTTTCCCATTCTCGACTATCACCTCGTAGGCTTCTCTTTCGTTCTGCAGGATAAAACAAAGTGGACTTAATACCAGTTCAAAGCAGATGTATTATGAGACATTTGGTTTTGCACTGCGAAATATAACGACAGGCATCTTTCTCTCAGATGTCCACTATTTTGCTACAGTTAAGGATGTCCCAAAGTTTCTTTACCTTCAGCTTGTCCGAAGTGCGTTCCGATTGGATATTGATAAAGATAATATGCTAGGACATCCACAATAAGTCGACAAAAGACGTAACACTTACAGGTCCAAGATACTTGATGCATTGCAGATGCAGAACACTTCTTGGGCACTTTTCGAGATTTATATCTTTGCCTTGTCCAACATCCAACCTGCATTTAACATGATCCTCGTTATTAAAATGTCTTTTGACACTGATGAACCTTTGCTACCTCTGCAATATTACGATAGGCTAAACCATGAACGTGACAAACGCAGCAAAAGATTTCCTCGTATGAACTACTACTAACCAGTGGAAGAAAGGCTGTGTGGTCTCGCTTTTGAACCACACGTCATAGTAGAGATGCAAATTGTGGCCATAACGATGCCGCGGGTCAATCTGTTCGAACAGGATGCCATCAGCAGTACTTAACATACTTAAAAATCCTTTTCTTAGAAAGAAAAGTGATTGTGCCATTGCATGCCTCAGGAGGATGTTGGACTTACAGCTTCAAGCCAGTGCGGTAATGCTAGCCTTTGAGACTTCTCGTCTTTTGACAAAGCGTTTACTATCTGAAAGATAATCATCAGCGTCCTAATGATATTGTTAATCGTCAAGTAAGTTGAAAGCAGGAAAACAAATCGGGCTCTTACTAAAAATTTGTCTTTCATGTACCTTGGCAACTCTAGTTCTTACCCTCGCCCACCGAGAACCAGCAGTTTGAGGCTTATCATTCTCGTAGAATGATACGGAACTATGCTTCAGGGCTGCGAAGTCTACTGCCTTTGACCTAAAACATTTGCATTTCATCGCCAATTAGCCATATTAATAAAAGGGCGCATCAGAAACAACTAGATCGATTCAATTTAATTTAAGGAAGGCGCACCAGAGCTCCTCGATCACGACAGCGCAATCTGCCAAGTTTCTTCTTGTTCTATAACTCTTGTACACTTTCTGCAACTTAATGGCGGCAGCATCGAGCCCGCTTTTGGGTCTCGGAGAGAAAAATATCTCAGGTTGAGGGAGGGGCAATCCTCTGGCCGGTTTATAGGTCAGACCATCTTCAACTCTTAGGTTATCCGAAGCCAGGTTGGCTTCTTTACCAGGTAAGAAATTCTCGAAGGAGAGGGTTCGTTCGAGAACCATGTTCTTGGGCTCGCAATTTTCGAGTTTGATGAAATTCTTAGGATCGGTCTTGTCAGAGGCAACTGAATCGGCCATGACTTGTAAATTCGTTCTCTTCAAGTTATCTGTCCTCAAGGCAATCGCTTCTGGTTGCCTGGTAGACAAACTGATGTTGCGGGCCAATTTGACACACCAATAAGCAACTATTTAGCGCCAAGCAGATGCAAGTTTCAGCACTGACCTCCTCAAACACAATCCAAAGCAAACACTCAGATGACAAAGTTACGAAACAAGAAGTAAAATTATCAATGCAAGAAATTCACATAAACATACTTAAAAAGGACATGACGCTGTTTTTATGGACTCAATCTAAAAATTATCTGAAATTTCTTTATCCGTTTGCAGAGTCAACACAGGGCAAGAACATGTCACTCTGCACAATTATACTCAGCGCCGAAAATATTTAAGACACTCAAATGCCCTTCTTTTAGCTGAATAAATAGATTTGGACGATGAAAGGTCGAAACTTTATCATTACCCGTCAGTCTAGAATCAAGAACTGAACCCAGAAACTTTCTTTACGCTGGCAAACAAGTTGTTCTTGCGAGAGCTGAAAGATATTTTCGACCGGATATGCCTGAAGCAGACCCCAGCTCCCCCTTAGCATACACAGGCCCCGAAGTGATTAAGAAGAGGGGAGGATCTACGATACCTACAAATCCGCACCGCGAGCAGAAGCTTCGAATTGGGTTCGAGTCGATTTCAACGTGGGGGACTTTCGAAACAACGGGTTGTTCGAGCAATTCAAAGGTCGGAATGAATGGAAACTTTGAACTTGTGTTTTTACCTTCTCGAGAAACGAGAAAATGAAAAAAATTCGTGGGGGCCTGTTGCTCCAGCCGTAATTCGAGACCGTGCGAAAAGAGAGAGTTTCAAGAATGTTTATATAGAAAACTGGAATTTAGAACCGTCGAATAAGTAAAGTCTTTCGATCAAACATAGGAGAAAATACGAATGAAGCAGCCGTGCACCGTGTCAGAGAGCCTTTTCCTTTTTCTCCTGATCAAACTTGCGTGTAAACGCGCATCACGTTGCTGGGAATTCTATTTTTTTAATATAATCTTATGTGCTCACGATGACTTGGAACATGTTCTTTATTTTTTGGTCTCTCTGAAGAAAAAGAGAGGAGCAAGTCATGGCCCGTGTTATTTTTTTTCAATTTGGTCTGCGTTCAACTATAATTTTTTGATTTCCCCGTCTCCTTTCTCCACAGCAGTCATGGTGGTTGGGGGTAAAAAACACCATTGAAAGGCCCACTTTTGCGCCTAATTTTCTATCCATTTGGCTGGAAAATACAATCGAAAGCGAGTTCCTCGAAGCCACGTATGATAATATAATAAGGAAAAGAATTCATGAAGTTGTGGAATCGAAAATGGGTTTCTCTTTTGCTCATTCCTAGAAACCTCCATTCGCATACTTTTGATCCTCAAATGATTAATCATCTAACGTTTGTATGTTTGGTTTCTTGCCCTTCTCTGTCGGTTATTATACTTTTTACAAAGAACATCGCCGATCAATTCTAAATTGAGAAGGACTTAGAGAGTTCCATGCATTTTACGGCATTACGTTCATTACCATTTCTTTCGCCTGATGCTAAAGTAATCAAGATTAACGAGAATTCATCGGTCTGGAATATGCTCTCGAAATTATGATTTTTTTTTCCTTTTTCTTTCTTGTTATATATGTTGATGTGGAGAACCATATCCGCATTTTAAACAGCAAAGACAATTTTGCTGATGTGAGTCCGAGGCGGTCTAGAGGAAACCCCGGGACCGCCGTGGAAAAACTATGGCGTTTCTCTTTCACGTCGAACTTCAAAGTCGGGCCTCGACGTGCCCAGATGTTGAGGATCCAAGTCTCTGCAAGTGGGCCCATCTGTTCCTCTCTCGAAGCTGAGTAATGGGCCTTACTGTTGGGTCTCCAACTTTCTTAGGGCCATGGGCTTAACTTGACTTGTGCTAATAGACCCGTCAAAATGGATTACAAACATATTTCTTAGCCTATATATGATTCTTATATATATTAATTATATTTAATAAATGGATCATAAATAGACTTTAACATAACATGAGTGTTAAATAGGTTTTTGGTAAGTGATTTATAATTTATTAGACCCAACCCGCATTCATTTTCTCTACTTGATCTCATGCTAAATTACTCCACGCTCTTACCTCGTTTGAGTATAAGTTTTCTTAAATTGAGTTAAATATTAAAGTGTTTTAGTAATTTGAGTCAGATCAGATATGAGTGCATTTGTAACAGTTTTGTTCTTAAAAACAATTTTCTTTTCAGAAATAGTTCTTTTTTTTTTATTTTTATTCTCGGAAACAATTTCTAAGTAAAATAATGTGTTTAATAACTACACAAAATTTATATTTTGAATTGAAAAAGAACATGAATGTGTTTGGTGTGACCCATAAATTTTGTATGACGTGGAATTTCTTCTAATTCTTTATTAATTTTTTTTAGATTTTTCTTTTTCTTTTTTTTCTCTCTCTTCTTCTTCCTCCTATAGCCTAGCCACCATCACCCACCATGGTTGACCGACGAACAGTGACGATCAACGACTAGCAGCGGGTGACAAGGCTCTAGTCACTGGTTAAAAGAGGAAGAAGAAGAAATGAACAAAAAAGAAAGAGAGAAGAAAATGACTTATTTCTAGAAATTATTTTTGATAACAAAAATACTTATTCCTATTCTAAATTTATTTCTTGGCCATTCTTCTATCATGGAGAATAGAAAAATTAATCGATGTTGTCATATGGATTTCTATTCTTTTTCTATTCTAGATAACAAAATAAAAAAAAAGAAAAACATAAGCATTACCATGCATACCCTCTATTTGTATTGCAAGAAAATAGATCAAAATGAGTTAAATGAGTTTATTTGGTTCTAAGCATTTTCACCCGATTCAAACCCAACTTGACCCAACTCATTTGACGGTTCTACATACTACCCATGTTACTTGTTCCTATTTTGCCGGAGATTATCTCAATCGAGTCGCTAACTCAGACCTCTTCCACATGGTTCATTCCTCATAGGGAAGGCCCTTCGAGTGCTGATTGGTTAGTGAACTGAGCAGCAATCTCATTTGGTCAGATAGACGATGCATACGCGATAGGCCTCCTGGAAGCTCATTACCTTTATTTCAAGGAAATAGGATGGGTTATTGTACTAATCAAGAGCGTTCCTTATAACTAATTGAAAAAGCGCGAGATGGTCGAGTTGCTTATAACCCCGGTTTTGCAATTTCAAGGGTTAGGTCCTTTTTTGGAACCGGCCTGTCGAGCTCTAATTCAATTTTCGGCTCGTTTTATTCGGCGTTACCCAATTTAATCCGGTTTAGCCACGCCTTTTTTAGGAATCCGATCCGATCTTGCGAACGCTGTCTTATTTTAACGCGATTCGTTGTCTCCGTGTTCACGTGTGCCAACCGTACCGAGGCATCGTTTGGGTTGGGTCCGATCTGGCGTGCCTCCTGTCTGAACTCTCTCCCCTTCTCCCCTGTATATTCTCTGCGTACTTTGACTTCTCCCCTGAAATCACATCAGAAAATCCAAGCGAAACACCAAAGACTCTCTCTGTCTCTCTCTCCATGGCTGACGCGAAGACTGAATGGAACGCTTCTCCGACGTCAGGTACCCATCTCCGCAGCATCCAATCACCCCCTTCAAAAATTTGGAATTTTTATCTGACTGCGATATCGGTTCCGCTGATCTGATCCCTGCTGATCTTTCCGAATTCTTCCGAAAGATGAATTTAGTCGCGTTTGGCTTATCTGGGTTGGTTTCTTATTCGCGAGAGAACGCGGATCAAACGTTAGATGTCGCGGTTTTTATTCTAGTTGCCGATTGTCTGGGCAGTCAGTATCTGGCGATGGCAATAGTGAGTCGTCGTTCGTTCATCTGCTTTGACGGAATGGTGATTGTTCATGGACGAGTTGGAATCTCGACGCTTGTCTCTTCCGGTTGTCGTGTGCGCTGTATATGTGAGCCGACGTCCGTGTTTCGCTTGGAAGGGCAAAGGAGGGATGTTTAGCGACGGGTTCGATGTAGAATTTACCCAAAACTATTTTTCAGTTTTCCCATCTGTATGGATTTGTAAATTCTAGATTCATCCTGCAGATGAATTGGATTGCATCACCTCTTCATTTGCATGACTTTGTTTGATGGAGAAGGAATGGAGTGACACCTTTGGAAAGAGCTATATTGCGGCAATGGGGATAGAATTTGATCATTTTCTCTCCGAGCACGTCGTGCATTAGTTCAGATACATTGAGTAGCGGTGTTCATGGATCTTGGTTCTGGTCAATTGTGTTAACAGATGACAGTTCGAGTGAGCCTCGTGCAATTCAAAGACCAAAGGAAGATGACAAATCGCCCCATCATCACAGGGAAACGCACGGAAGGCGCAAAGACATTGACGAGAACACCCCGTTGAGCGATGTCAAGGCACCTAACGTATTTGAACGAGCGAAGGAAGAGATCGAGGCTCTTGTTCAAACTATCCATTTGAAGAAAGAGTCTCCTACTCGTGAAAAAAGGTATCGTCTTCGACCTTTCATTTTTGCAGAAAACTAAGCTTTTAAGTATTTGGACTCCTCTTTGACACAACCGAGCTCGAGGAGATTGCAGGGACCAGACGGTGCAGACAGAGTCCAGTGCTAGTGGTTCTCCCTCAGGTTTGATTTCTACATAGCAGAAACCTGATGCTTGTTCAGTTGTTCTTGTTTGCACAGGAGATTGGGAGAATACGCTATAACTCTAATCTGTCACAATAGCAGAAAATGATGGCAAAGGACCCAATTTCATTGAGAAAGCGAAGCAGGAGATCGAAGGAATTATGCATTTTAAGAAGTCGCCCCGCCATCATCGCAAGGAAACTCACGGCTTGAATGAGGACATTGATGAGAACACCCCGATAGACGAGGTTAAAGCTCCAAATGTCTTTGAACGAGCAAAAGAAGAAATTGAAGCCATCGCACAAGCCATCCATCCAAAGAAAGAATCAAGCAATGATGCCCTAAAGTCACCAAAGAAGGAACACGGATTCAGGTACTCCATCGGAAAAGGTTTGGAGAAGGTTTGCTCTCCGTTGGGTCATAAAAGAGACTAGATGTTGAGCTTCGGGAAATCCCTGAAGAGTCTTCATTGTTTAGCAGTCCTTACGGAAGCGAAACAAAGGATAAGCCGCAACTATCTGACCACATTTACTTGCCTGGCTTCTCTGGGGATGACAGTTTGTTTCATGTAATCTGCTGGTGTGTTTTGTCACTCAAAGGTGCATATAAAGTTGGTGTTTTTTGTTACCCACCCATCCTGTTAACCTGTCGGATCTTACAAGAGCGAGATTGAAACTTGTCACTTGGCTTAGGACTGCTCTTCTGTGACTCCTGCTTCTGGTGCATTGGGCTTTACTGGGTTAAATTATGCAGAGTCATGTATGGCCGATAGGATGATGCGAGCGAATGTTTGTTACTGACTCGATCTATTTCATCCCATTTTTCGACATAACTTTTGCAGTTAGATTGTTGTGCATTGCCCTCAGCACGCACGACATCAAAAGTCTGTTATCTGATACAATGAGATCCGTGCATATCTGCAGAGAAACTATACAAGCTTGGGAAGAGTTTCATAGCATTTGACATTCACGCACTAGGCCCGTGACTCTTCATTAACCCTGGCAACGCCCCGGTCGCTTTTTAACAACCTGGTGACCAGGTTCTTTTCAAGTTGTGAATGCCTTGACGGTCCACATGTGATGCGTGTCAAAAGGTGAATTTGCTCAACACATTGGGCTCAGGCACACCTCAATCTCCTTCGCCTTGAAGACATCTTTTCTCTCACGCTTCTCACAGGATATATAGCATGTTTTTCCGTGAACGACTCTACGAACGAAATGACTTATCTTAATAGTGGATGTCGCGGTTATCTAAACTTTCATGCATTTCTTGTTTTAGAGTAGAACCAAGAATTTAAGAATCGGGCTGATGGTTCCAAGTTCCAGAATAGATAGTTCAAATTTCTAGGATATGCATGATAAGTTTCAAGTTCTAAAAATTAAGGAATTTGTTCTTACGAGTAAGTTCCAAGTTTCGATTACAAGTTTTTATATTTTTCTTATTCTAATTTTCGCACAATCACATGGCATTTCTTAGCGTTCAGTGATAAGTGTGTAGTATAAAACCATCACACCCTAAAACATGTGACAATTAGATTTCGATTTCTGGATATGTAGGAACTATTCATTTCTAGTAGGAAGGCCCCCATCGATGGGTTCTTTAGACGAATTCCGAGATTTCTTGATCATCTTCCATAAATATAATTAATATATATAATAAACGCTTTTTATGATCAACATATTATCAGAAAAGATAATGCCAGACTAGATTATAAAATGATAAATATGAACGAAGCATCGCGGATAAGAACGTCAGAAAAGATAGGAACGAAAACGTAGCCGAAGCAAGCCTAGATTCCGCGCACCTTCGTCGGGGAGCTGCTTCTAGGAAGGCGGCTGTGCCAGTTTTAACTGTAAACTGGTTACCTTCAGCTGAAGTTTCCCCGCTTTTTCCTTAAACGAGCCGCTCACGTGCGGACCAGATCGTGAGCCGAAAGAATGCCTACGTCAGTCAGGACAAGCTGACAAGCTGACAACAACGTTAATCACACTCCCAACTCCCTCGTGTTCCTCGACGCGCTGTTCGGTTCTCTCTCTCTCTCTCTCTCTCTCCTCGCTTTCGTCATCGTCTACACCTCACTCCCTTCCCAACTTTCTCTCTCTAGGACGCCATTGACTTCTCCTCTACCTCTTCCAAATTCCACGCCCTCTCCCTCTCTCTTCCAGACTTCCTCCCCGGCGCACGGCACGCGCTTCGGCGACCGCGATCCTTCGACCGCCATGCCCTCTTAGCTCGCCGCCGCCGCCGCCGCCGCTCGCCCCGCTCCGCCCGCGTGCTTTTGCTCCCATGGACGCCGGGAGGTCCGCCTTATCGGACTCCAACGAGATCATCAGCAACAGCAGCAGCATCTACTGCGCTCCGACCGCCAACACCTCCTCCCTCTCCTCCTCCCGCGCGGCGGCCCCGGCCGACGGGGCCTCCCTCGTCCGCCTCTCCGACCACCTCGAGTCCATCTTCGCCGCCGAGCACGGCGGCGGCGGCGACTTCGACTTCTTCGCCGACGCCAAGATTGCCCTCGCCGATGGCCGCCAGGTGCCCGTCCACCGCTGCATCCTCTCCGGGAGGAGCGGGTTCTTTCGGGGCGCGTTCACCCGAGGGGCGACCAAGCTGGAGGTCAAGGAGCTGGGGAAGGACTTCGAGATCGGGCACGACGCGCTCATGGCGGTCCTAGGGTACCTGTACAGCGGCAAGGTGAAGCCGCCGCCGCCGGCCGCCCGCGAGTGCGTGGACGAGGAGTGCCCGCACGCGGCATGTCGGCCCGCCGTGGATTTCCTGATTCAGGTGCTCTACGCGGCTTTCACTTTCCAGATTTCTGAGCTGGTGGGTCTGTACCAGGTGAGTGAATGGTTTCAAGAATCTGCTGCAGTTATTTGGTTTCATTTGTTAATTGTCGTCTAATCTTAGAATTAGATCCATATACCGAATGATGGCAGCTAATTTTAGCGGTATTTGATTGGGCCTTCTCTGAGTGAGTGGATTTTCGCGGTGAGAGAGCTAAAGATTTACATTTTGGAGAAATAATTCGAGGAAATGATAGTATTATTCTTGATTTATGTTGGGGGGGAAACATAACGAACTGGAAAGTCTTCTATAAGTAGAAGAAATTTTTCTGCTGTCACATTCTTATCCAGCGAAGATTTGCCCAAAAGGGTAAAAAGTCTGGAAAAACTCTCTCACTTGCTCTGCATTTCCATCTCGATGTACATTTTAGGTTAAAGAGCTTGGGCATTCTAGAAATCTTTTCTTCTCCGTTATTAGCTATGTCCAAAGTGGCACCATGTAGGCTCTTTTTACTTCATGATCCTGAAGAGTAAAGAGTTGATCATGCTTGTAAGTCTTGACTGCAGTATAATGCATCTGATATTGTTACTTGTCATGGTAATATAATTAATCTCATCCTTTATCCACATTGAGCATTCTTGTTCTTGTGTTTTGACTGGAGAATGGTATTGTTGAGCCACTTCTGATTGTGTTTTTAAATTGCAGATGGACCTGCTAGACATTCTTGACAAGGTTGCCATAGATGATCTGCTGGTAGTTCTATCTGTTGCAAATATGTGCAGTAATGCGTGTGAGGGTTTGTCAGCTCGTTGCATTGAGATTGTTGTTAAATCGAATGTTGATGTTGTTACCCTAGACAGAGCTTTGCCCCATTTTATTGTTAAGCAGATTGTGGATGCCAGAATGGAACTTGGCTTGAATAGGCCAGGATGTGACAGCTTTCCTGATAAGCACGTGAAGAGAATACACAGGGCTTTGGATTCGGATGATGTTGAGCTAGTCAGAATGCTACTTAGGGAGGCACATACTACTCTCGATCATGCATGTGCACTCCATTATGCAGTTGCTTACTGTGATGCCAAGACTACCACCGAACTTCTTGATCTTGGTATTGCTGATGTTAATGAAAGAAATCCCAGAGGCTATACCGTTCTGCATGTTGCAGCATTGAGGAAAGAGCCCAAGATTATTGTGTCTCTTTTAGTAAAAGGAGCCCGGGCATCCGACCTCACTTTGGATGGTAGAAAAGCACTTCAGATATCTAAGAGGCTCACTAGGGCTGTGGATTACTATAAATCAACTGAGGAAGGAAAAGCTACTTCCGAGGAGCGACTGTGTGTGGAGATATTGGAGCAAGCTGAAAGAAGAGATCCTTTACTAGGAGAAGCTGCTCTTTCTCTTGCTATAGCAGGGGACGATCTGCGCAAGAAATTGTTATACCTGGAAAATAGAGGTGACTTTCTTGTTTCCCTGTTGTCTTCAATGTAAACATGCACACCAGTGATCATTGGGAATGTTTCTGTATATGCATGTATGGATGCATCATCACATATTTATGTCGCATTTGAGCTGTTGTTGCTTGCTAGAGAGCTGTTTGGGTTGCATAAGAAAATCACCCAAAATTTACACTTGATGGTGTCAATTACATGTGTAACCTCAAGAAAAATGTTAAACTAAGTAACTTGGTTTAAGATGTCTATCTTTGATTGGGTAATATAGTATGTGCCAAAAGTGTAAACAATTTTGATTTTCTTCGACATAACTTTACTGGTAAATCATAATAACCTCATTTATGTGACCCTGTCTTGGATGCACAAACATCTGATGTTAGACAAATTCTATGGTCTATGAATTAGTTGCAGTATCCTAGCCTGTGTGTTGCAGGAAACATGATCAATTAGTTGAATGATATTTGTTTTGAATTACAAAATTAAGTGACTAAGAAGCAGGCCAGATATTAGCAATAGCCAGGTTATACTTTGTTCACTTACTCTTACTTTTTCCTAGAAATTGGTTGATCAATGTAGTTTGTGTGGTCTATGAGAGCAGGCTAATAATGGAAAGAATGAATCTGGTAAGGTTCATTACAAAGTATACAAGATATGAGGTTCATGAAGCACTTAATAAGGCATGGGAAATGAATGAAGAGTACTACTTTTTCTGTTTTCATTGGGTTTTAATTCTAAAGGCATCTTAATAAAGCAAGCTGAGGAAATTTCGGGTACTTTTGATGTATCCTATTCTTATGTTGTTTGAAAGTCTGATGGTGATTCTTACCCATGTTTCATTTGTCAGTTGCATTGGCTAAGCTCCTCTTTCCAATAGAAGCTAAAGTGGCAATGGATATTGCTCAAGTAGATGAAACTTCTGAGTATCCTTTGGTAAGCATCCAGAATTTGGCTCGTAAACAAGGGGCAAATGTGGATTTAAATGAAGCCCCTTTCAAAATCCAAGAGGAGCATCTGAATAGGATGAGAGCACTCTCCAAAACAGGTAATACTCCTTTTGCATTGAGTTTAGCTAATCTCTAGAGTTAGAACAGTTGGTTGGGCATTGCAGATTTCTAGCACAGCTCTAAGTTACGGTCACTTGCATAGGTCAAAAACTTGGACTTAACTGGCTCATGGGCCTTACCGGGTGTTTCATCAATCTCCAGGCAGCGGGGCCTTAATATCTGTTCCCTCGGATTATCAAAAATAAATGAAAATAAAAAATTGGACTTAGCTTGTGTTGATAATGCAGTGATACCCCGGCATTGTCAAAGTGCACTTCTCATAAGCTTATCAGGTCTAACAGACGAAAAAGTAGCCTCCCTAGGTGATGTTTTTTCTCCGAATTCTTATATACTTTCCATGGCCGAACTGACATCGTTTGGCACCAAAAATGGTGACATACTCATCATGTCGATCATTGACGAGTTAATACCCATAACTTAGGCTTCTCTTTTTGATAAATGCTTATTTGACGTTGGACTCTACAATGCATATGATCAGTTCTTGCCAAACATGCCCAATCTGTGTACGTTTGAACTCTTTAATTGCATTTCCTCCTAACGGGCCTATTTCCTTCATCTTTGTGAGCAGTGGAACTTGGAAAGCGCTTCTTTCCTCGATGCTCAAGCGTAATCAATAAGATCATCGATACCGGTGACTTGTCATGGCTGGGAACTGTTGGTGATGACACTCCAGAGGAACAACTTCGTAAGAAGCAAAGGCATATGGAAGTTGAAGAACAGATGACTGAAGCTTATACTCAAGACAAAGAGGAGACTGATAAGTCTAGTATATTGTCTTCTTCATCGTCGACTTCAATGAGTTTCCTTAAGCCTAATGGTAAATTAACGACAAGTGACCAGCAGCGGCACTGCGAGATTTAAGATGCCAAAAGACATCTTTCTCATTGTACAATATTCCAATTTTTTCCCATGTGATGTATCTTTATAGCCAGTCGTTTGTAAGTACTCATCTACACAGCAAATAGATGAGGAGTGATATACGTACATGCAGATGATTGTCTTAATAGAAAATCATTTCTCTTTGGCTGGTCGACGAATTTTTTACAGATGTAACTGGGTATTTAAGAAGCTATATCTTCACGGTTACGAGAGATGCACTCGGAAAGTTAACTCATCCATTGGTCTTGATAGCTTCCTCTTATGTCTGAATCAACTCAGGTCTAGTAATTTCACCGTTCCGACTGGTATTAAGATAGACTGCATTTAGTTTTGATAAGGGGTTGCCTTGGTGTAATTATCGCCTTCATCTTACTTTATGTGTACTTCGTTGAACTGCGCATCTTTCATAATGAAAAGCAGAACATTTGGGTTGGAGAAATGTGAGAACGTCATAGACGGATCGTGTCACAAGTCTAATCTAAACCTGCTTGTGCACTGGTCTGTCAGCCTGGACCCATCCGTGGCAAATCTCATCGATTGAACTTCATCGACCTAACTTGGACCAATCTTTTATTATATATTATCCGCGGGTTTGCCTCTTTTGGTAACACGAGATCTCTTCGAAAGCGACATTCTGCCTGAATTGGGAGGGTTTGCTGCTGCATCAGCTTCACTTTGCTCGCAAATCTAGATGGAAGTTTCCAGGGAGAACCCAAAGCATCCGCCCTTTAAAGGGCGTATAATAATGATAACAATTGGGAAAGAGGATGGACCCAGAAGTATCATATGCTTTGCCAGATGGTTAGGAAGCAATAATTAGTTGACCAATCCTGTCCCCCATTAGGTATGCTCCCACTTCCATGCGTGAGTGCATCGAACTCCTTTCTCATCCACAAATCTCAGCCTCAAATCCGCGGAAAAGCTTGAGTCTTGAAATCTAGGCTATGTGATCGGGCAAAACTGAACGAACGCCATTGGAACTTGGTAAAAAGATCATTGCTCTATGGTGAGGTACTGTCATACAATACTGGATATATCTATGAAACAGAGCTGTGCAAACTTAGTGGTATTGTAGAAGTAAAGACTTAAGTGAACTTGCTAACATCTAAGAGGTACTATCACCACAGGAATTTACATATAACTCTGCAACAGAGCTGTGTAACTAAGAGGCTAAGAACTAATGGACTTGACTTGAACCTAACAGATTATGCACGGGTTGGAAGAATGGTCTTTTAGACATTTTTGAGCCTGCACTTCTGGAACCAGCTCATGCACTCAAGAGCAAAGTCTAATTCAACCTTCCAAGGAAGAACCTCCCATCTGTACATCTTCGCAGGGTGAGAAAAGATCATACAGCCGGTGAAGGCATTAATGCCACGGGTTGCTCCTTGAGTTCGTTCACCCTGCCCCAGTCGCATGGCTCCCCAATCAGGTACTCCAGTTCCATGTATATGTTACTGTCATTGATGGCAAGTTCTTCGCCGATCTCTCCTTCGGCGATCAGGCTACTGTCATCGAGCAGCTTCTCTGACATTGCATCATAGATTGTGGACGCATCCTCGTGCAGCATCACATTGTTAAACTTTAATTCGAGTGCATCAGTAAAATTCTCATTTGACAAAGGATTTGCAAACCCATCTGGCTTCGGATCCACACGCTCCGATAAAATCCCTTTCTGGCCATCTCCACAAGCACTGGACTTGTCGTCATTGGTCCCTTCAAAGTCGCACCTGTTGGGGTCCGGCTCGGACGTGAGGAGCCTCCTTTTCTTGATGAATTTGCCTGCCTGAATCTCTCTGCTTGGCTTCCTCTTCTGAACCAGCTGCTCCACAAAATGGGGGTTCTTCACTGCTTTGGCCAGGAAGAGGAACATCTGTTGTTGCCGGCACTCCGCACACCGAATCTGTTCTTCAACAGAACCAATTTCACTCAGCGAACATTCCTGTTGCTGCCTCAGTTCGAGAATATCCGACTTCAGTATCTCCTGATCTTCCTTGAGTGTCCGAATTTCGGATTCCACCTCTGTTCTTTGAAAATCCATCTCCATTGTTTGAATATCCTCGGGAATTGTGGGTCCTTGTTGTTTCTTGGTGATTCTACCTCTTCTCTTGATGTTCTTGAGCAAGTGCTTCTTCCCTCCCCGAAAGCCTTGGTTGGCAAATTCCCACCTGTCTGGATCAATTTTCCTGAAACCCTGAGGCACAGACAATGATCCTACCATTCAGAGGTGGAATTTCAACCAGAATCTACTCATCTTAGCCCTCAAAGGACAAGAACCATCGAATCGCAGAACAATAATAACATTGAAAAAAGACATGCATATCAAGGAGAAATTCAATCTAAGATAAAAAGCCAGCGACTGCACATGTACAAATACAGATTACAACGTCAAGAAAGGAATATTCAGATTACTCAAAAGTCCTTCACGACGAGTCATGGCACTCAAGGATACAATCAATGCATCCAAAAAGAGCAGCTCTTTTAAGAAATTCAGACCCATGTTGAACAGCGAATAAAAATTCAGAAGAAGAACGAATCGGAGCTCACATAAGTGTTGAGCTGGCGAATGAAGCTGGAGAAGTTCTGGTGCTTGAAGTATTTGGGCAGGAGGTCCTTGGAAAACTCGTGCTGGTCCCAAACCACGAAGCTGTCCCGACTCTCGCTCCACGACACCACCGAGTCCGTCTCCGGGTCCTCCACCATCTCGAACGTCTTCTTCAAGAACGGCGGTAGCCCCGCCTCGTTCAACCCCTCCATCGGCTTCGGCACCCCCTCCGGCGGCGGCGGCGGCGACGTCGAAGAGCAGGAAGACGACCCGTTGTTACCGTTGCCGCAGGCGGCGACGCGATCCGTCACCATCTCCGCGTCCTCCTCAGCTTCTTCTTCTTCTTCTTCTTCTTCTTCTTCTTTTTCTTCTTTGCTGACGACGGGCAGCCCAGAGAACGAGCTCGAAGGGCCACGACCGACTGCACCACCTTCACCACCACCGTCACCATCAAGATCAAGACCAACTTTTCCGTTGACGGTCGTCCCTGTTTCCACCACGGGCTCCTCCCGCTTAACACTCGACGGAACCGTAGTTCCCGGCACGCCACCGCCACCGCCACCGCCACCGCTACCCTCCGCCACCATATTCAGCCGGCTATTCGCGGGGAGGGGAAAGAGGAAGGTGCCGTTGGCGTTTTGCGTAGTTTCGGTTAAGGGGTGAGGATGGAGATGAAGAGAGGGTGTGTGCGGGAGCGTGAATGGGACTGTGGCGTGTAGCGTGAGTCGAGACTCGAGGGCGAGGCTTATATAGGAAGTGATCGATGCGAAGGGGGCAGTCGCGGTCGCGGTCGCGGTCATGGGTAGATAGAGAGAGGGAAAGGGGGAGTGGCGCCACGTCCAGGTTCGGACAGAGATGTTGCCATTTGTACCGCGATCCTGCGCTCGGTCCTCCACCGCTTTTTGTCGGCACCCGCTTCGAGTCCCTCGAGAATGTGTGAATTTCGGTTTAGCCCTAGTCCCCCAGAATTCGACAATTCCTTTATGCAACCGGGGCCCGATTCCCACTAAGCGGTTTCAACAATGAGCTACCGACGTGAAGGTAAAGCGGTTTTAGGGTCGGCCAAATTTTAGACATCTACTCTGTTGAAATCAGACCTAAAACCTATTTGGTATGTTTTAGAACTTGAAACCTACCCGTTAATTGGTTTAAGAGTCTACTTAGGAATTAATCATTTTTCTTTTTTTTTTCTTTTTTAGTTAAGCAAACTGAAAATATGCACGATAACAATAATCTTCATTTGGCCTTTGTGAATTAGCTTCGTCCTTTAGACATTTGTGTTTATATGTGTTGCCATAATTGGCAAATAGAAATTATTTTTCAAGAATTTGGTCATGCGCTTCAATACAGGCTAACCAAATGGGACAAAGGAGTTGTTGTTGGCATTAGAGGAATCGGGAATGGAGACAATTGGCCTTTCAGTTTGGGGAGAACTAATGTTACCACGTGAAAGTTTGTCTAGACCTCTCACTTTGGTAGAGCTTTAGAACAAATTGACATGGCATCGGGTTTGGATGTCTTTGCACTTCACAAATATATGAAAAATTATGCATATGCTGTGGACAACAACAGATGATTGGTTCGTGGAGCATTATATGATGTTTGAATTGTATTGCCTTTGTATGGTCTCCCGATCTAAAAGTGTAGAATTGTTGAATATTGTCCAATTCAATGTGAGACACCCGAAGTAATCATAAGTTGTGTTTTCTTAGGTTTTGTTTTGGTTCTTACCGATGAATCGAGAACCAAACTGCACAATATCAATGTTACTTTTTTAAAGAATTGGTAACCTGATAACTGCTTGGAACCTAACTGATTCCTATGGTCAGTTCGGCCTAGTTCTTAGTTCTATTCTTGATATGCTCACCCCTAATAATATATACTTTAATTCCTAAATTTGCAAATCAATTTTTCATTTCTCACCATTATGTTATGGTATTGAAATTTTCACTTTAATATGACTCCTTCATCTAAATGGACACCAAAACTTACTATAAAGTCCGATTTCATTTTTGATTATGCACGTAAAGAATTAGATAGAAAACTATCAACTTGTGATATGTTATTGTGCTCTTATTGGATAATCAATTTCCTTCGCATCGTTAATAAAATAATAAAAGCAATAGAGGAAATTCTCAATTATAAACCAAGGTGAAAATGCATCGGACTCAAATTAGTTACGTCTCTAATGTGTCATAAATTGATTGCCTGGCTAGGATATGCTACAACGAAAAAGATGTAATCTCTGACAAGATCTGTTCGTGAACTTTTAGATTCATCTACACTAATATGCCATTTATATCAGACAATATATATGATATGATTTGAATATATTCGAATCTATTATTGTGATCACAAAACAATAGGTAGGATATAGTAAATTCATGAATTTTATATTTTATAATATCCAGTCATATCCCGATTAGAAATTGAGATGTAACTTAAAAAAAAAGGAAAAAATTCGTAGATAATTTGCAGAGGGTTGGGTTGGGCTGGACTAAGCCCAACCGATGGGGGCTGGCCCAATCGAGCGCGTCGGCCCAAATGGAGCAGCGGTTCGTCTCCCTCTCCGTCTCTCTCTCTCACGAACTACGAGGCGACCTCCACGACGCGGAGACCACCACCAGAGAGCGAGTCACTGAGTTCAAAAGCGAGGGAAAACCGAAAACTCGCTCTTGTTCACCGAGACGCAAACCCTATATTCACTCCCTCCGTACCCCTCCCTCTCTCTCTCTCTCCTCGGCTTCCGCTGCGATGGCACGTCGGCAGTAAATGCTCCGCCGTCCGGACGTGCCGCCGCTCCTCCGTCTCCTCCCTCCCGCCCTAATCTCCGCCGGCGCAGCCGCTCGCGTCCGGTGGCGGCGATGGCCAGGTTCTTCCGGGGCGCGTGCTGTCTCCGGCGCCACCTGCTCCATGTAGAGGTACGTCCGAGAGTCGCGCTTCGCTTCCCTCGCCCCTATCCGCTTCGCCTGCAATTTTTTATTTTATTTTTGGTTGGAAGTGGGTGCGTGCTGTGCGGCGAGTTGAAGTTTCGGTTATTGCTAGCGTCGTCGCGGTCTGAAATGCGATTCGCTCGTTCGCGCGAGCTGCTGAGTTTCTCACTTCGGTCGTGATCGTGCTTCGCAGGGCCGGAGAACAGGGGCGTTGGGCTCGTATTCCCAGTTTTCTAACTTTTCATCCAAAGGTTAGCTTCACGAACCTCTTCACATGGTTTGGTTTGAGTACTAAATGCTGGTCCTTTGGTATGACTTGGTGAGATGTGTTCATGGAAGATGGATACTCTGACAATCCTTTGCATTCTAGGGTGATTTCAAGTCATTTTTATTAGCAGTGTGAACAAGCTGAGGAATAGCTTGTTTATAAGGGATATGGTTTTTACTTTGGTTGAGAGGCTATTGCTTTGTTGCTGTCTCTACATCACCTTCCGACAAGTGCAAATGCGAATGCAAGCATGCCCGTTTCGATCAGTTGTGCATATTCTATACAGGACTGATTTTGAACGAAAACGTTTTGGTTTTTGGAGTGTGTGATATTTATTTGAATTAGTTCTATAAAGAATATAAAGAAATATAAGTTTCTTTATCTGTTGTGAAGGTAGGAGAAAATCGAAATCCGACGGTAGTGACTCTAATGACGAAAATCTGTCTAAGAAGGAGTTGGCCCTTCAACAGGCTCTGGATCAGATCACTTCTTCCTTCGGAAAGGGATCGATAATGTGGCTTGGCCGATCTCCCTCTCCCAGACATGTCCCGGTGATTTCCACTGGTTCCTTTGTTCTGGATATAGCTCTCGGTACTGGTGGATTTCCAAAGGTATTGACATATTGCCACCTATTCAGTTTTTCGTTAATTACGGAGTTGATATATTTAATGTCGAAAGTATCTATTTATGATGCACGTCTGTTTGCTAGAGGAAGGTCCTCCAACTCACAAAAGATACGGTATTTGAATTCTTTAGGGGCGTGTTGTGGAGATATATGGTCCTGAGGCTTCTGGAAAGACAACTCTGGCATTGCATGTAATTGCTGAAGCGCAAAAACTAGGAGGTATGTAATGTTTTGTGGTTTTGGATGCTTTCATGAAGTTTATGAAGTAGATCATTCTAAATGTGCATCAATGCTGTAAGAAATTTGTCCACCATATCTTGTTCTGCTCTTTTAGTTTCTTGTAGCATACAGTTACTTGTTGTATTGGAAGCATGTCTTCTTGTTTGAAATTCCAAACTGCCCTTGTCAAGAGAGGACACTTTGTACAGAAACTCATCTGGGAGCATAAAAAGCAATGGAGGGGTCTAGCGAAGGAAAAGACATCCATCAATAAGTTGATTTTTCAATATCTTTGATGATTAGTTATGGTTTGGCTATCTCTGCATCTTCTTGTCCGATTGAATAACATGTGCAGATACAGTAAAAGATGCTTTCTATTTAATAAGCGTATAATAAGAATGAGCTGTTTTTGTGCTTTTGCTTCGTAAAGAAATGTATTAGGCTTCCTCCCCGGTTTTTCTAGACTTGCTTTCATTTACTTAATATCTTTTACCTGATGTTAAAGCTTCTGCTTACATTGAATTCTTTAGGTCACTGTGTATTTGTTGATGCTGAGCATGCTCTCGATCCAGCACTGGCAGAGGCCATTGGCGTAAAGACTGAAAACTTGCTACTCTCTCAGCCAGATTGTGGCGAGCAAGCTCTAAGTCTAGTTGATACTCTCATAAGAAGTGGTTCTGTGGATGTCGTTGTCGTCGATAGTGTAAGTAAGGTGCTTCTTATGGGTCTCAATGTCAATGCTTTAGAGAATCTTGTAATGACTGTTTTCTCTCTTTTTCCAAGTTCACTGGTTTACTTGGAGGACCTCTTTTTTGTTTCGATTGGTTTTTCTTGGATGCACTTGAGATGAGCATGTTTATTTGGAAAGAAATCTCTTATTGCTTTTTGGCATTGAGTGTAGGGTTGCATGGGGCACATATTTATGTTTGAGTGCATATACAAGATTGATGAGCCATGGTTAAATGTCAGGTTGCTGCACTTGTCCCCAAAGGTGAACTTGAGGGTGAGATGGGCGATGCACACATGGCAATGCAAGCTAGATTGATGAGCCAGGCGCTTCGCAAGCTTAGTCATTCTCTATCACAATCGCAGACTATATTGATCTTTTTAAATCAGGTACAATCCTTAGATATCCTAACTGTTTCATAATTGCTGGGGTTTATCTCCTTATTTATATAAGCCAATTTTCTTTCTTTGTATGTGCCAGTGTTGAAGGTATTTGCAGTCACCATATTGCTGCCAATCGGATGTGAATTTTTATTTTTTTTTTTATTGCGCTTGTTAGAGCTTGAGTTTTTTATTAGGCTTGAAGGTTAAGCTATTAGAATTTGAGATGGACTACAACCTTTTTTGATTGGAGCAATCAATTAGATGCGTTCAGGCTGATAAAAGATATTCAGCAGATACCCACACTGACCGAGATTTTCCAGATGACATAAGTGTTTAACTCCAGTTGATTTTGATGTGTAGCCTTCTTTTTTTATCTTTGTTACAGGTACCATGCATATTTGCTGGGACATATTGATGTTAGTTCAATAAGTTATCTGAACCCATTACCTTCATCTCAATTCAGGTGAGATCAAAGCTGTCCACTTTTGGAGGATTTGGTGGTCCCACTGAAGTTACCTGTGGTGGTAATGCATTGAAGTTCTATGCCTCGGTGCGCCTACATATTCGAAAAATAGGGCTTATAAAGAAGGGGGAAGAGGTAACCTGCAAATTGACGCATATGTGCCATCAATATCCCTGAATTTTTCTTTATTTGAGCTGGAAATCTTTCCTCTTTGACCAATCACTCGATACTACGATTAATGAGCAGTATTGTTCTAAGAGCAAGAGTTGCATTCAGTGTCTGACCACATTATATTTATTTCTGCCAGTCCCATTGTATGTTAATAACTTTAACCAGAAAAAAATGTAGATGTTTCCATCAAATTGAAGTGTGTTGGTTGGTTTCAGGTGAATAATTGGAATTTATCTTAATATACAGTGGCAAATGAGTTTGGCACTTAAACATTCATAGATTTTATGGTCTTTCATTTCTGGTGGGTTTTACTTAAGTTGCATCTAATGTAAGCAGGATGGGATACTCCTATTTGAGATTAAAGAAAGAGTGTATGCATGTTAATAAAATCCAGTTCCAGATGCTCTGTGCTATATAGCAGGTATCGGGGGTTTCATTCCTCTAAGGAAGCATAGGACTGACCTGATCATTTTATTTAGTCAAATTAAACATAGCACCCACTCCATCTTTTTGCGAGAAGGCGTGTCATAGCAGTTGATGATTGGATCAAGCATTTATATATTCAAATGTTCAAAATATGTTGCCTGCACATATCTGTAGGGTCTATTTGTAATCCTTGTATTGTTAACTAGTACAGTGGGTGTAATCTTGCGAAGCTTGATTTTTTTTTTTGGTCAGAGAAGCTTGAATAGAAGTGCTCCATTCTTGTCAACATATGGTTCTTGGTTAATATTCTCCACCACTTAAAATATTGTTACTTATCTTTTTGCAGACTGTAGGAAGTCAAGTACAGGTGAAAATTGTCAAGAACAAGCTAGCTCCTCCATTTAGAACCGCTCAGTTTGAGTTGGAATTTGGCAAGGGGATATGCCGCATCTCTGAGATCATTGATTTAGGATTAAAACACAAGTTCATCACTAAGGCTGGGGCCATGTACACTTTGAATGATCGAAGCTTTCGTGGCAAGGAAGCTTTAAAAGGGTTCCTGAATGGAAATGTCATTGAATGCGATGAACTTATGATGAAACTCAGGGAGAAGCTCCTTGTCGAGACAGATAAGGGGTCGGATAAAGATGCTGCAGATGGAGAAACTTCTGAAGAAATTATCTCAGCTGAAACTACTGATGAAGAAGCAGCTACAGCAGTTGGAGCATAAGTCTGTATGTAGAGGTTTCCCACTGTAATGCCTCGATGGCTTTGCCTGCCAGATTTTATCTACAGCTGATTCTTCTGATCATTTGGTAGTTGCGGTGCTCATCGGTCAGACCTGCTCAATTGCTGAAGGTACCTTTTGGCTTGCCGCAGCTCCAGCGTTACTGTCTTAATCGCGAAAATCATGGCCTTGTAAGTTGTATGGATGCTGGAAAAAAAGTTATATTGGTGTAGGTGTATCATATTGTCATGGGTGTGTGATTGGTCAAAGTTTTGGGGGCTGGAAAGGAGTTGACCATCTGAATGCAATTCAAGTTTAATTTAAGGCTTTGTATTCTTGGTGAAAAGTGAAAAATTAATGATTTGAAAAATATTTTTTTAAAAAATAATTGTTTGTATCGCTTTAGTTAATGAAAAATATTTTCATTGTTAATTACGATTTTATGTCTAAATATTTTTCTTAACAATAAAAATATCTTTCGTTCATTTATTTTACAATCGATATAAATGATTAGTGTTAAGAAAAGAAATTTTGGGCTTACTTCTTGAAATCATCTCTTCAACGGTTATCGTATAAATTATCAGAAAAAAGAGTGCCATCCGATTTCATTAGAAAAGCAGCACCTTAATACAAATGAAAAAGATTGACACATGTTAAAAAGTATTCAATGACGTTTTTTATGAGGTTTCTATACTATTTATACAGTTGTGAACTTGCTTCACGGTCACGGTTTAAATGATCTTTATATATTTGTAAACTCTATTAAGTTTAAATTTGTGGATTTGATTTTTTAACATGATCGTATTTGCAATTGAGAGTTTAGGTATGTCATAAGAATATCAATATCAAGGTTAATGAAACCTAGGGAAAATCTCAGTTTTCACAAAAGGTGGCTCGGACTGGATAAGAAGATGCCAAGTTGGTCTCGTATAAGGACCTGAAATGAGGTTGATTCCTCGAAAGAAAGCGCGTAGTAGATTTGTTTTAAACAAGGGTATGAATAACCGACTTAATGTCAATTAAGGGCTTGAGTTATCAATTGCCCAAATTTTCGCTGGCTGGTTTACACATGCTGTTCACATGCTTATTTGCAGCGCCATTGTAAAGGGCAATTTCGTTAGAAAACCTTTTTGCTTTGTTCCAATTTGATTTTTCACGGACTTGATGATGAGGATTCATTTTTTCTTTTTTTTGTGTTTTCCACATTTCATACTGCAGCTAACCCTTTTAATAATGGATTTTCATTCTGACTCCTGAGTACAAGGCCAATCAAGAGCAAGTTCTCAGCAGCTCGCTCAAAATTTGCTCAGGCGATCAAAGGCATAGGCCATTTTTCGTGACCGTTCTCTACTTTCTGTTTCCATCAATATCACAACATAACTTCACGTATCATTTATAGTTGTAGCTGAGAACCATTTGGGCTTTGGTAAATTTGGGAACCCTCCGATAACCCTTGCTTCAATTGGGGACTTTCTTCAATTTGGATAAAAGTAGAAAATCTCAGACAATTGCCTCAGAAGTTGCTGCGAATCGCATGCGGAAGTCGGCCGGCAAGATTTGGCAATCGATGGGCTTGACTTATTTAAGACTAAGTTAATTGTTTCAGATTCACTGAAACAGAGCCTACTCTGTATTTTTATTTGAGAAAATGACCCTATTTCAGCTTTTTTAAGGGGTGAGCACGATTTCATGGTAACACTAAAAACTTGAGAACCAGATCCATAGAAACCGGGCTAGTATCGAGTTTTAGGATATGTAATGTAGGTTTTAGTTTTATATTTTTCTTAGCAATCCTTTAGTATTCCATGGTATCCAATTAGGTAAAATGTGAGTCTTTGAAATTTTACTATCTTTATTGAGATAAAAAATTTATGAAACCACTATTGAACTTCTATTTCCGGCAATTTCTATGGTTGAGACTTTTAGGGCATGTTTGGCAACTTACCAAATAATGTTTAATTCTCTTCTTTTGTTCCTGAAAATAGATTTGGAATAAAAATTAGTTTAGTAAATTTTTTGTTCCTAGAAACAAATTTGTTCTCGATAATAGATTTGAAATAGAATCAATGAGTAAAAAAAAGTTGATTCTTTATTCTCGAGAATAATTCTAAAATCAAGTCAACCCAAATTTCTTATTTCTCTTCTTGCTCTTCATCATTCTCTCTTCTTCTTCCACTGCTATTGTTGTTAGCCACCATCACCGCTGATCGCTAGCAATCGATTGAGCAAGGTTTGATGAGCTTGCCAAACCAGAGTGAGGTCCAGTGAGCTTGCCTAACCACCAATGAGCTCACTAGTGGCTTGGCCGAGCTATGGTTGGGCGAGCTTGGCCTTGCCAAATCTAGGTGAGGCACCTTGTCTAGCCAAGGCTCGGCCGAGCCTCGCCTTGTCGCTGGCGAGGCTCCACCATGAGGTGCAGCCTTGTCGGGGGTTGATGACACTTCGGCGATGTCGTTGACCCTCGTCTGGCCGGTTGCTAGTCACCCTGAGGCCAACGATTGGCCAAAGCTTGAGGAAGAAGAATAAGAAAAAAAGAAAAAGAAAAGAAGAAAAATTATTAAAGAATTAAAAAGAAAATGATTTGAATTTAAAATTTTAAGAACGGTACCAAATTCAATTTATTTTGGGAATATAAATTTTGGATAGTTACCAAATACATTAAAATGCTTAGAAATTATTTCTGAGAGCAGGATAAAAAAAATGATTTTTGATCATAAATTATTCTTGGAAACAAAATGGTTACCAAACACATTCTTACTTTGTTAATATTTCATAATTCTCGTATGTTTAAATAGAAGTTGTAATTAATGAATTATATCAAATAATGGTTATTAGAATCATTTAATTAATAGTAAAAGTAAAACCTAAGTACACCCTGAAACTTATGATATGGTAAGTTTCACATTTCAAAAATTATATACTAAGGTTCGTTTGTTTTAGGGTTAATATCATGGAAAACCCCAAATTAATATATTTGTGATAAATTTACCTTTTAAATCTATTAAATTAGATTAATGCCACCGAAAAACTACATATTGATACACCTATCATCTGCCACGTATTATTTAACTTAGCAATTTAACGGTAAAATTCAATAGAAATTATTGGAAGGTTAATTTGTGACATATGTACCATCCTAAGGTTTTTGGTGATAAAAAAATTAATTTGTGATAAATTTATTACATGTTCACTAATTTAGGATTTTTGGTAAGCAACAATTAGTTAAGGATAAATTAATTATAAATGTGCTGGTTTGATATTTTTCATGGTATTAATCCTTTGTTTTACGAAAAATAAATGACTTGGAAAACATATTCTTAACTTGATCACTTAAAATAATTAGAAAACATGGATTTATATTCTTAACAATTATTGGTCGGATCGTTTGGTAAATTTTATTATTTTTTTGTTTCTTTTAATTTTTTAAACAAAATAATTAGTTCAATAACATTATAAGTCTGGATATTTTCATGAATGATTAAAATATATTCTGCTTATATATATTTGTGAGCGATGCAGCCACTTTCAAGACAATCAAACCTAAGAACAAAGCCCAGCCGTAGTGTTGACTTCGGACGGACGAGACTAGTGATTCAGTTGACCAAAATCCTCGTAAGTCGTTTCTCCCCTCCCCCCTCCTTCCTCGGAGCCGATGATTCCGATTTCGATGACAAATGCTTGTCGCTTGATGCCGATGCAATCTCCAGCGTCCAATTCCTTCCACCTCCCGCCGCCGCTGCCGCCGCTCCTCTCCATTCCTTCTCCGTCCAAGAACCGCCGTTCGCCGGAAATCTTCCTGAACCGGTCTCCGGCGAGCAACCCCAAGTTCGCAGCGACGCTGAGGATGTCTCAGTCCACTCACAACCCAGGTAACTTCGGCTCTTCCCTACGAGCTTCGTTTCGGGCGTGCGAGTAAATTTGGACTTTCCGTTCCCACATTTCGATCTCGTCTGCGCATGCTCGTCACGCTGGTCGTCTCGTTTTGAATCTCTTATTGCTCGAGTGACGATACTCGTCGGCGGGAGATGGGTTACTCCTTCTCGATCGTGTCGCTATTTAGGAGTGAACTCTGTTTAAGTATGACTGATACCCTTCACGTCATTTTGGCTAGTGCTAGAACTCGTAAGGGGGGAAGTGCGCAATGGTTGATTGGGGGAGATGCTTCATTGTCAATTATGTCAGCATCTAGTGCTGAAGTTTTTTACTTTGCGGTCCATACTCTGCTCGTGCATATGGTGAGCGGTGGTGTTAATTCGTTAAGTTTTCTCTGTTCAGTTGTTCAGCAGCAGAGAGTCGTGATACCGAACAAGCATGGGGAGAAACTGGTGGGACTGTTGCATGAGACTGGATCTTCGGAGATGGTGATCCTCTGTCATGGGTTCCGGTCTGGCAAGGTGAGGTAATTTATATAATATGGAAAATGGCAGAAATGAGAGTATGTATAAGCCGCGGCATTGTTTGCTACTGCGATACAGCAGACTTCCTTCCTCCTGTAAAATTGACAGTTCTGCAAGCGAGCTTTAACTTTTTCTTTCTGCCTGTTGTCCAGGAAAAAACCACGATGGTGAATCTTGCTGCTGCTTTGGAGAAGGAGGGTATTAGTGCTTTCCGCTTTGACTTTGCTGGAAATGGGTATGCTGAAATATACTCGTCAAATGTAGATATCATTTTGCCACCAAGTCCATTTATGTGAGGAGGGAGGGAAGGAGGGAGAGAGCAGGAAAGAGTCTTTAAGAAATATTGCTGGTTTCAGTAGGCACCGTGCTTAGAGTCATAGCGGAAACAACGCTGTCAATTTGGGCATTTTAGCAGTTCAAAGATTTAGTTCAGCTAAATGCTGATTCTGGTCTTTAGTTGTAAATTTTAGTAGCAATTTGTCTGTTGTTCCTTCTCTCAAACTTGGATTGCTTGACTGCTATTGCAAATGTCCTTTTAGGTATCTCTTTAGTTTTTATTTCCCTCCTCTTGTTGACTCATTTAACTATTGAAAAATCAAACCATACCTTCCCTGATTGGTCTTGTCAATATTCTCTTTTTCAGGTCATTGTTAATAGAAACCTCTTTATCATCGGCAATCCCATTCAAATTGTGGTTGTCTTACCAGCTGTGAATATTTGCCCAATTTAACACGGTGGGTGATTTGTCTAAGATATATAATTTAGGCATTATGAGGTCGTAGTTGTACCTTCTGGCCCAGGTGAAAGTGGGGGTACTAAGAGACTGATCATTTCAGCAGTCTTGACATATTATTAAACCAAGGCATCATGAGGGCTCTTACCTCACATGGAAATAGGACAGGGACAAGGTTTTTTTGTAGCTTTTATTGCATGCTTTAGGTCATCCACTCTTTGAATGGTTGCTTCATTAGGACTCATGCTCGATCCTGAAAGCATAATCATTATCGATGGCTTATAGTTATGTCCAAGGCAATTGATTTGATCTTGGTGTAAGTTTTTAGAACTGGACACAAGTTAGACAGTAAAGCAGTTCTTGCTTCTAAGTATCCTTTTCTTTTGCCTTAACACTTATAAAATTCATGCTTTCTAGAGAGAGTGAAGGTACGTTTGAATACGGTAACTACTGGAGAGAAGCTGATGATCTTCGTGCTGTTATTGAGCACTTCAATGGAGCTAATCGGGTGACCAGTGCTATTGTGGGGCACAGCAAAGGTTTGTGAAATCACTAACAGTTTCTTGAATTTATCTGTTTTTGGGGAGGGAATAGCTCATACATAGTTTGGATCAATTTGCACTTGCTTCTGCCTCCTGTTGTATTTAAAAAAAGTACATTGATGCCTGCCAAATGCCTGTGGACATATGTGAAATCTGCAGAATTGATAGCAGCCCAAATCTTTTCACTTTGCAAATTAGTTGGTGTCACTCTACTTAAGTTGATTGATCTTGTAACTTTGTTGCAGGAGGCAGTGTAGTTCTTCTTTATGCTTCTAAGTATAATGATATACATATTGTTGTCAATGTCTCTGGCCGTTATGATTTGAAGGGGGGAATTGAAGAGCGCTTGGGCAAAGATTTCATGCAAAGAATTAAGGAGGATGGATTCATTGATGTTGAGAATAAATCAGGTATTCATTCATCAAATACTTGCAACTTCTACATTTGTTTCTTTTTTTGAAGGAAACAAGTGGCGCTCTTTCTTTCTAGGAGTTTTTACCTTGTTTGCGTTTCAATTTGGTATGCGCAACGAAGAGGGGAAAGTAGGACACTATGTTTTCGAATGTGGTACAAAGGGGGTAGGCCTCTTAGAAATGCTTTTCCGTAACGAAATTTGTACACTCGGATGCGGAGCATTTTTAAAGCTAGTTGAGTAAATTAAATATGTTATGTGTTTAGAGCACATTTAATGGATTGATATCTTCCCTTTATAGTTAAATCGTATATAGTATGTATTAAGAACAGGTCAAATCATATGCAGTATGTAATTGGTGCCTTATCTTCCTTTATATCACCTAGAATGCTCAGAATGCCAAATCTAGCATTCCAGGACGCTGGTGAACCATGAATTGGAAGGCACATAAACTTTGCTGATCACTGCTATTTTAGCAAATTCTGGGAACCCTGTTTTTCCACAGAGGATGGGGTCTAGCTTTGTTGCTTCTTTCATCGTTGCCTTTGTCAAGAAGTGACTTGGATGGCAAATTATTTTCCCTTTGGAAAACTGTAATTCTTAATTTTGTCGATAGAGAAATCTAAATATGAACTTGGCTATTTGCTGGTAAGTTCGTGCACGGCAATTTCATCCTTGAAGTTATGTGGGCGCGAGGAATTGTCTTGGATTCTTCTAAGTTCTATTTCTGCCTTTTGCAGGAACTATTATTTATCATGTGACATACGAAGGTCTGATGGATCGCTTAAATACCAATATGCATGAAGCATGTCTTCAGATTGACAAAAATTGCAGGTATTATTTTCTAGATGGTACATGATGGAGTGCTGCTCTTGTAATAACTGTCTCGTGATATTTATTGATCTCTAAAGATGATTTATAGTGAATCCGTGCAATGAGTTCATCCTAGTAGGACAAAGAAATACCTTAATCCTGTGTAGATGAAGCCTCTCATTTTTATTTCATAACAGAGAGCCGTTATAGGTTGTTAAGAGACTACTTTCAGTCCTTACTGTCCTGTCCCATTGGTCAAGGCTGGCTTTGACAGGGATTCCCTTTGTGTGCGAGAACATAAAGATAAAAAAAACTCTAGCTATTTTTAAGCGTTTTTGTTTAAGTTTCAAAGCTCTGCCACAAGGGATGGTAGACGAATATGTCCTAAGTATGTTTCCTATTCCAGCTTGTTTATAACCCGAAGAAAAGGAGATTATTTTCTACTATACGTGATTACTGAAACTTTGATACAGGGTTTTGACATTTCATGGATCTGCTGATGAAGTTATCCCAGTATCAGATGCACTAGAATTTGCAAAAATCATATCCAACCACAAGCTGCAGATTATAGAAGGAGCAGATCATCGATATACCTCGCATCAGGCAGAGTTGGCCTCTATCATATCGAGTTTCATAAAGAAAGCATTGGAGGAGGACAGAGAGAAATCCAGCCAGTAGCGAGGTACATGCTCGTGCCTGATTGTTGGAGAGGATCTCTGGACGCATTACGAACGAGATAGCAAACTCACTCCTGTAGGATGCTTTCAACTTATTCCTGATTATCAACTTAGGTAGCAAAATGGTTTGGGATGCAACCGAAGATGGCAAAAATATGAGCGCACTATTGGAAGTTGAGATTCCTTACTTTGTCCTGTTGAGAATCGTGGTGCGAGCATTAATTGTACCATGAATTGTCCATTCTTATAAGGATGATTTGTCTCAATTTAAACTGATAACTTGAAACTATTAAGGATTGTCTTAGCTTAGCTATGCAAGCCTTTTCTTTTTCCACGTTTCATAGTCTAATCCACAGTGTAGTCTTAGGCTTTGCAAAAGCAGTTACGTAATGGTGACAATGTTGTATCAAACTCAAAGGTAGTCTGGGGAAGGCCCATATCAGTTAGTAAGTACTCTCATTATGTTAAAATTGAGTAGATTTGCGGTTGCAGCCAAAGCATTTGAGAAATGCATCAACTTAAAATGATGTCACTGCATCCAGTGTGAAATACACGCTTGAGGTACTTCTGTTGGATTCCTGCTCGCACATCTACTGTGTCATCTGCCAATATCATGCACATCAGCGACACGAGTTTATGACGCACATGACTTAGCTACATCGATGTGTTACCTCATTTGTGCATCTACAAAGGCTTAAATTCATGAATTCCTACAATAATCTGTACTTGAGAACACTTGCGGCTGAGTTTCAAGTTATCTACTACAATATCGTAGACCTAATGACAAAAATTAGCTAAAGGGGCTGTTTTTTGAGGTGAGAGAACCAATGCGCTAGTTTCTTCTGCAAATGCTTTCATAAATGATAAGTAAAATTTTAAATAAGGTCATAAAGTGCCATGATTTTTTCAAATAAAGACTCGAAATGAACTTTATGTCAAATAAGGGCTTAAAGTGGCCATGATTATTTTGAATAAAGGCCTAAAGTGGCCATAGTTATTTCAAATAAGGGTCTCACCTCACCGGTCATCGATCAGTTAATTATTCCAATCAGTCAATGGCGTTTTCATCCAATTACACTTTTAATTTTAAATTATTATTATTTTTTCACTTTTTGTTTTCTTTTCGACGAGGGCTAGTGGCCATTGGTGAGGGCTCGGTGATGCTAGCTGCTGGTAAGGGTCAACTAGAGCTTGGCTACCTGCATCGGCCGTTGGTAAAAGGTTGGCCAAGGCCTACAAGCCCTCACAAGTTGTGAGCGAGGCCACCCTTGCCAGATCTAGCAAGAATCAGCCTCGCTTGGGGTTGATGAGGGCTCGGTGACCCTTGCTGGCTGTTGGCGAGACCCTCACCCAGATTTGGCAAGGGTTGCCCTTGCCCATGGCCGCGAAGGCGACCTCCCCAAGGTGAGGGTCGTCTCACCCAGGCAAGCCCTTCCCTTCCCTTGCTAGATCAAGTGAGGGTGACTCTCGCTTAGCCCTTTCCAACATTTTCGGTGGCTGGTCGACCATTGAGGAAGATGAAAGAAAAATCAAAAAAAGGAAAAAAAAAGAAAAAATTAAAACAAAGATAAATGACTAAAATACCCTTGACTAGTCGGAAAGTCAGGTATTTTATTTGAAATAGACACGATCATTTTAGGGCCTTTATTTTAAATAAGATACACTTCATGCTATTATTTGAAAAAATGATGGCATTTCAAATCCTTATTTAAAACAAAATCTATTTCGGGCTCTTATTTAAGAAAATGAAAGTATTTCAAACCCTTATTTGGAATTTTCCATAAAAGATATGCACTCTAGGGATGTGAACGACTGCAATAGCATCTTGGACCACCTAATGTTGTCTCATAAGCCACCACAGGACCAATCTCTTCTATCAAGTAGGGGTGAGCATGGTCCGGGTTGGTCAGGCCATCCTAACCCAGGATCAACACCTTGCAGTGTCGGTCCTCATTTTTTAGGATCAAGGACTAACCCTACTGAGCCTGGGACCAAGGATCGGACCGACCCAATGGGTTCGGTCCGGTTCCAGGGTCAACTCGGGACTGATCGATAATTTATTTCGTCTTGTTTTTTATACTCTCTAAAAAAGTAAACTTACAAATTCAAATTACACATCCATCGACAATGCGGCATTGTGCAACTAAACTATAAATACCAATACAAGATCTCAAATGAAGCACAAAGTAGATATCACTAGTCAAGTTGTGTTTGGAAAGCAAGGGCAAGCTGAGCATTAGGGTTTCTAATTAGGGCTTCTTCTTTTTCCTTTTGATTTACTCGACGATAAGTGAGGCACCGGCACGAGTGGCGGCGCAAGCGTCCCAAGTGTTGAGTGGGGTGAGCGTCAGCGGCAATCGACAAGCGTTTAGTGAGGCCAGCGGCAAGCGGCGAGCGTTGAGCGAGACTAGCGGCGAGTGGTGAGTGGCGAGCGTTTAGTGAGGCCAGTGACGACAGCAAAGGGCAAGTGGTGAGTGGCGAGCGGCACGAGCAGTGCGCACGGTCAAAGGTGAGCGGCGCGGGCAACTAGAGGCGAGCGGAATGTTGCTAGTTTTGATTTTGGCAAATTAAAGAACAAAGAAGACAGAATGGAAGAGAACATACTTTAGGGAAGAAAGCCGTGAGGAGATTTACGGCATAAACTTGCGCCATTTTGGACGTCGCGAGTCCATGACTATGAGGAGTCCTTGGTCCTCACGGTGAAGAATGTACTTTGGAGTCTAGACTGTGGAGGAGGAGGTCGTGAAGACCTTTACGGCGTAAACTTCACGCCTTTTGGAATTGGATGCCGTTTGTCCATGATTGTGAACATGAGGAGTCAACAACTTTAACATCATTTTACTTAGGTTTGAATATATAAAAGAATTATATATAATATAATATAACTTAAATTTTACTTAGGTTTGAATATATAAAAGATCATAAATAATATAATATAATATAATATACAAGGTTGGTCCAGGGTTGGACCGACCCAAAACTCTCATAACCGAGGACCAACCCGCATAGTGTTGGTCTTGGAATTTCAGGACCAAGGACCGACCCTAGTCTCTTTGGGAGGCCGGACCGGGACCCGGGGTTGGGCGGTCGGGGGTCGGTCCGGGTCGACCCTAAAGCTGCTGCTCACCCCTACTATCAAATCTCTCGTGTCACCATGTTCACTTCGAGAGATTGTTAATCGGTGCAACGATGTCCCGATCGTTGATGTTTTCTCACTGTGATTAGTTGTGAAGAATGCTGTGTGGTTTTTGCGAGACACATGCACCTTGCATGTCATGTTAGAAAGGCTCTTTATATCAAAAATGGTTCATGACTTGCTGACCGAGGGGTCCGCTTCTGACCATAAGTGGCGTTAAGCCATAAATAGCGTTGCTTGGATGATTTGTAAGGATGGAATTAGAGGGAGTGATCGAGCGAGGCGAGCTCTTGCCATTGGCCGGTTGCCGGAGCAAAAGGAAGGAGGGAGGAGGAAGAAAAAGAAGAGAGAGAAAAAAATGGAAAAAGAAAAGAAAATAAATAAAAAAATTTCAAAAACATAAAATATTACTAAAAATTATTTGCCAGCGGGCACTGATGTCCACGTCTATGTCGACTGGTTAAATTTGGCCAAGTAAACTGGATTGACACTGTGACAGTTTGAATTTTAGGTTTTAATTTTGATTGGATAAGTTGGGCCTTTCGTTAACGCGACTGTAGTGCTTTTCTCTGAAATGGCCACTCATGAGATAACTGACTTATCGGGTGAAATTATTAAGAGATTTTAATGCAATAGACTTGAGAATTCGACTAGGAATCGATTGCTCGACCGTGTTAGTCTATAAGGGTCATTACGACACAATTAAAAATCGATTAGAGACCGGAGATAGGTTGATTCGACTGAGATGTGTAGTTAAACGTTGGTGATTCCACTAAATTGCAAAATTCTCATCGATCGACACTAGATAGATTTTCTGTTGTTTTGGGCACCCTGTGTCTGAATTTAAAATTTCGAGATTTTCACAACTACCGAGAGTCGCCAATGTGTTGACCGTGTGATGGTCTTGATGACATGTAATTGATTGAGTCGATTGTTCGATGATTTGATCTAGTTGGGTAAAGTGATTTGTGAATTGATTGGTTGATGTGAATTGTGTATCTATGAGATATACAAACTTATGAGAAGGAAACTGAGGCCAAGATAAGTCCTCTGATGCTTGTTTGTGCTTAGGTAGCCCTTAAGGCGTATTTTCTTCATAATCGAATTTTAGGGGGTAGAACTTGCTAGAAATTGTCTCATCGGTTATTGTATAACCATTTTAGGTCCTTAGATGGCCGCTCCTGAGTTTTTGGGATGGCCTAAGAAGATTACAAAACAGACCTCTTATTTTCAGTTGCATGGGAGCCCTAGGGGTTGGACCTATGAGCTGGTTAGGTCTATAGTCTGGGACGATGTGGGTCTCACCCACAAGGTGCCCCATTGATATAGATCGTGGTACCGCCAGGCTCAGGATGGCCAGAGAGAGGGTCCCATACCGGAGTCTGAGATTCCTTTGTGAGTTTTGGAGGTCGCTTTTGGAAAGGGTACCGCGGATCCTCCTCAAGGGTCAGTCGTAGATGCGATAGACCCGGATTTTGAAGATCTTGAAAGTCCGGTGCAGTCTGTTGAAGGCTCTAGTTGGAGTGTGGAGGATGATGAAGAGGAGAACGATGACCCGTAGTTTGTGAAGCCCCTACCTCTACTTGTAGACCTTGTTTTTGAGCTGGTTTGAGTAGAACTTGACTTAATAGTTTGTATCGTACTATATATATTATGGTGTGTAATGTATATAGGTGTGGTAGGTTCAAAATTTATGATTCTACTTTTCTATCTCATTGTTTTATTATCTGAAGATTTTATATGCTTTCGCATGCGTATTAAAATAAATGGGTCGGCAATGCGTCATGAGATGTCGCTTTTAAATCGACCAAGAAGGGATGGGCACGTGCTCGGCGGATCGGGGCGTGACAGACACAATTACAAAAGGATCATGATTAAATGACAAGAGAAAAGTTTATGAATGAATTGAAAAAATTCAACAGGTGTAGAAGTTTTTCGGTAATTTTCCTTGAAATTAGAAGAAAAATAAATAAGCTAACTCATCCTCAAATCTCTATTCTCATTGTAGTGAAGGCACGACTAAACCAAATATTCATGTGAAAGCAACATATTGTCGGACTCCTAATCTAGCAAAGGGTAGCTGGCTGCTCCATTTAGTACTGCTCGGTTAGAGTTGGGATTTGGCAAGGGGATATGCCAGATCTTTGACATTGTTGATTTAGGATTAAAACACGAGTTCATCACTAAGGCCGGCGCCATGTACAATTTGAATGATCTAAGTTTTCGTGGCAAGGAAGCTTTACAAGGGATTCCTGAATGGAAATGACATCGAACGCCAATAACTTATGATGAAACTTAAGGAGACGCTTCTTGTCGCGACGGGAAAAGAAATCAAATAAGGAGGCCATGGACAGCGATGCTTCTGAAGAAATTATCCTAGCTGACACTACCGACGAAGAAGCAGATCCTGCTGTTGGAGCATAATTGATTTTCTATGTAGAGATATCTTAGACTGATTGTGGCGAGCAAGCTCTAAGTCTAGTTGATACTCTCATAAGCAGTGTAAGTAAGGTGCTTCTTATGGGTCTCAATGTCAACGCTTTACAATTTTTCGTAATGGCCGTTTTCTCCCTTTTTCCAAGTTCAGGGGGTTTACTTTGTGGACCTCTTTTTTGTTTCAATTGGCTTTTGCTGGATGCACTTTATCTATCGGAAAGAAATCTCTTACCGCTCTTTTGCACCGAGTGAAAGGAGTGCACGGGCACGTATATACGTTTTGGTGCATATACAAGATTGATGAGCCACAATTAAATGTCAGGTGGCTGCTCTTGTCTCCAAAGGTGAACTCGATGGTAAGATGGGTAATACACACATGGCAAAGCAAGATGGATTGATGAGCCAGGCGCTTCGTAAACTTATCCTTCTCTATGACAATCACAGATCATATTGATCTTTTTAAATCAGGTAGTCTTTAGATATCCTAACTGGCTCATAATTGCTGGGGGTTTATCTCCTTATTTATGTAGGTCAATGTTATCTTTTCTTTCCATGTGTCAGTGTTAATTTTTTTTTATAATCACATTATAGTTGCCAATGGGTCATGAATTTTTTTGTTCTTGAGCTTGTTAGAGCTTCAATTTATTATTAGGCTTGAAGGTTTAGCTATTAGAATTTGAGATGGACTGCAACTTTGAATGATTGGAGCACTCAATTGGATGTGGTCAGGCTGATAAAAGGTATTCAACAGATACCTACACCGACTTCAATTTGCAGGTTACCTCTTCCCCCTTCTTTATAAGCCCTATTTTCCGAATATGTAGGTGCATCGTGGCATAGAACCACCACAAGTAACTTCAATGGGACCACTAAATCCTCCAAAAGTGGACAACTTTGATCTCACCTGAATTGAGATGAAGTTAATGGGTTCAGAGAACTTATTGAACTAACATCAATATGTCCCGGCAAATATGCATGGTAATTGTAACAAAGATAAAAAAGAAGGCATACCCATCCAAAATCAACTGGAGTTGAACACTTATGTCATCTGGAAAATCTCAGTCGGTGTGGGTATCAGCTAAACATCTTTTATCAGCCTGACCGCATTTAATTGATTGCTCCAATCAAACAAGATCGCAGTCCCACTCAAATTCTAATAGCATAACCTCAAGCCTAATAATAAATTCAAGCGCAAGAACAAAAAATTTTGCAACCCATTGGCAGCATATATTTTTAACACCGGCACATGCAAAGAAAAGAAAACATTAGCTTACATAAAAAAGGCAATAAACCCCAGCAATTATAAACCAGTTAGTATATCTAAATATTATACCTGATTTAAAAAGATCAATATGGTCTGTGATTGTGATAGAGAATGACTAAAGTTTGCGAATCGCCTCTCATCAATCTAGCTTGCATTGCCACGTGTGCATCACCCCATCGCACCATCGAGTTCTCCTTTGGGGACAAGAGCAGCCACCTGACATTTAACTGTGGCTCATCAATCTTGTATATGCACTCAAGTATAAACACGTGCCTGTGCAACCCTACACTCAGTGCAAAAAAGCAGTAAGAGAATTCTTTCCAACAGACATGCTCATCTTAAGTGCATCCAGCAAAAGCCTATTGAAACAAAAAAGAGGTCCTCAAAGTAACCCGTTGAACTTGGAAAAAGAGAGAAAACAGTCATTACAAGAAATTCTAAAGCACTGACGTTGAGACCCATAGGAACCACATTACTTACACTATCAACAACGACGACATCCACAGAATCACTTCTTATGAGAGTATCAACTAGACTTAGAGCTTGCTTGCCACAATCTGGCTGAGAGAGTAGCAAGTTTTCAGTCTTTGCACCGATGGCCTCCGCCAGTGCTGGATTGAGAGCATGCTCAGCATCAACAAATACACAGTGACCTAAACAATTCAATAAGCAGAAGCTTTAACTTCATGTAAAAGATATTAAACAAATGAAAGCGAGTCTAGACAAAACCAGGGAGGAAGCCTAACACACTTCTTTACGACCCAACAACGCAAAAATAGCTCATTCTTGTTAGACTCTTATAAAATAGGAAGCATCTTTTACTGTATCTGCACATGTTCAACTGGACAAGAAGATGCTGAGATAGCCATTCACCATAATATTGGTAAAAGATATTGAAAAATTAACTTACTGTTGGATGTCTTGTCCTTCGCCACACACCTTCATTGAATCTCATGCTCCAAGATGAGTTGCTGTTCAAAGTGTCCTCTCTTGACACGGGCAGTTTGGAATTTCAAACAAGAAGACATGCTTCCAATACAACAAAAGAACTGTACGCTACAAGAAACTGAAACAGCAGAACAAGATATGGTGGACACATATCTTACAGCATCGATGCACATCTACATTGATCTACTTGAGAAACTTTACGAAAGCATCCGAAAACAAAAAACACTATTTACCTCCTAGTTTTTGAGCTTCGGCAATTACCTGTAATGCCAGAGTTTTTTTTTTTTTTTCCAGAAGCCTCAGGACCATATATCTCCACCACATGCCCCTAAAGAACTCAAATACCGTATCTTTTGAGAGTTGGAGGGCCTACCGGTAGCAAACAGACGTGCATCATAAATGGATACTTTCAACATCAAATATATCAATTCCGTAATTAATGAAAAACTGAATAACTGGCTATGTGTCGATTCCTTTGGAAATCCACCAGTACCGAGAGCTATATCCAGAACAAAGGAACCGGTGGAAATCACCGGGACATGACTGGGAGAGGGAGATCGGCCGAGCCACATAATCAATCCCTTTCCGAAGGAGGAAGTGATCTGTTCCTGTTCCGAGACAGAGCTTGTTGAAGGGCCAACTCCTTCTTAGACAGATTTTCGTCATTAGAGTCGCTACCGTCAGATTTCGATTTTCTCCTACCTTCACAACAGATAAAAAATTATATTTCTCTTTACAACTAAATTGAATAGATATCACACAATCACCCCCGAAAAAAAAATCTTTTTCCTTCAAAAGAAATCTGTCCTATAGAGAATATGCATAACTGATCAAAACGGGCATGCACACATTTAGCATTTGCACATATTGGAAGGTAATGTAGGGACAGGAATACTGCAATAGGCTCGCAACCAAAGGACAAACCATATGCCTTATAAACAAGCTATTCCTCAGCTTGTTCACACTGCTCGGATTGTCAAAGGACCAACATTTAGAACTCAAACCATGTGACGAGGTTCGTGAAGCTAACCTTTGGATGAAAAGTTACAAAACTAGGAATACGACCCCAACGCCCCTGTTCTCTGGCCTTGCGAAGCACGATCACGATCAAAGTGAGAAACTCAGCAGCTCATGTGAAGGAGCGAATCGCATTTCAGACCGCGAAGACACTAGCAAAAACCGAAACTTCAACTCGCCGCACAGCACAAAAGCACCCCCAACAAAAAAAAGGAAAAAATAATAATATTGCAGACGAAGTGAATAGGGGCAAGCGAAGCAAGAAGCGAATCGCTACTCTTCGTACCTCTAGTTGAAGCAGGTGGCACTGGAGATAGTACACGCCTCGGAAGAGCCTGGCCATGGCCGCCACCAGATGCTAGCAGCTGTGCCGGTGGAGATTAGGGCGGAAGGGAGGAGACGGAGGAGCGGCGGCACATCCAGACGGCGGAGCATCTACTATGGTTTTTGTCTTGATAAGTGAGAGCAAGTTTTCGGTTTTCCTCGCTTTTGAACTTAGTTGTTTTTTCTGCATGTTTTGCTAATTTGGTTTTTTTACTTATTCTAGTCTTTAAGAGTTAGTGGAGTCATGTTTAGCTAATTTGTGTATTAATTGTCCTAGTTTTTAGGAGTAAGTGGAGTAACTGCTTTATGCAGAATATGGATCGTTATAGGTCTTATTTTACTGGTGTTTTATGTTATGTATTTGTCTTTGTAATAGATTTCGAGGTTTTGAATGAAAAAGAAGAAGCTTCAGCTTCATCTCTCCTTTAGCTGTTTTACAGTGGTATAAGAGCCTGTGAGAAGAGTGAGAGAGTTTTAAAAAGATAAAGAAGGTTCAGAGGTGTGAGATACCTTCATGAGATAATTGCAACGGCAACATTTCCAATGGCCATCGACAATTTTGTTCAACTAGCCATTCCACGCTTTGATGGTCACTATGACCATCGGAGGATGCTAATGGAGAATTTTGTACGGTCAAAGGAGTATTGGTTAGTTGTCGAATTTGGAATTCAAGAGCCACCGATAGACATGACTTTGACAGATCCCTAGAAAGCAGAATTGGAAACTAGAAAGCTAAAGGACCTGAAGGCAAAAAATTATCTCTTTCAGGCTATTCGTCCCATCTTCGAAACTATTCTTTGCAAAGAAACTTCCAAGCATATTTGGGATTTTATGAAGAAGAAATATCAAGGCTCTGTTAGGGTGAAACGTGCATAGCTTCAAGTTTTGAGAAGAGATTTTGAGACACTAGCGATGAATGATGGAGAATCTGTCACCAGCTATTGTGCGAACAATGGAAATCGGCAATAAGATGCAATTCCATGGCGAGAAGATAGACGGCGTCACTATTGTGGAAAAGATTTTGCGTTCCTTGATGCCAAAGTTTAATTATGTTGTCTGCTCAATTGAAGAGTCGAAAGACAGAGATGCGTTCTCTCTTGATGAATTACAAGGCTCCTTATTGATCCATGAACATAAAATAAATAGAAGTTCAACAGTAGAGGAGCAAGCGTTGAAGGCTTCTACCAATACTCATTCCAACAATTTCAGAGGAAGGGGTAGAGGTAGAGGTAGAGGAATGGGAGATTGAGAGAATAGAGATGTTAGCAAGAATTTCAAAGCCAATAATGACAATTTCAAGGCAAAGGCAGAGGACGGGATCCTAACAAATCCAAAGTAGAGTGCTTTAGATGTCATAAATTTGGTCATTATGCATTTGAATGTTATACTAGGTTGCCTAATAATAAAGAAAATGTAGAGAATTCAAATTTTGTTGAATAAAAGGAAGTAGAAACATTGTTGATGGCTGTTCAAGAGGAAAAGAATCCCAATAAGATATTTGGTATGTGGATACATACTGCAGTAATTATATGAGTGGAAGTAAGTCTTCTTTTTTCTTATTTAAATGAAGATTGTCATTTCACTGTGAGTTTTGAGGATCATTATACTATGAAAGTGATGAGAAAATGTGATATTAAGATAAGAACCAATAATGGTTTTGTGGAAATGATCTCTAATGTGTTGTATGTTCCTGACCTGAAAAGTAACCTATTGAGTGTTTGTCAATTACAAGAAAAGGGTTATGTTATCACCATTAAGAAGGGTGCTTATGAAATTTATGATTCTATTAGAAGTGCTATTGCAGTTGTTCCTATGAGTTCAAACAAATTGTTTCCATTATAGATTGAAAATATTCAATCTTGTTTGATGGCTGAAAAGAAAGATCTCTCATGGCTATAGCATTTTTGCTATGGTCACTTGAGTTTTGGTGGATTGAAGACCCTCCAATAGAAAAGTATGGTGACAGGTCTTCCTCAAATTACTACTTCTTCTCAAGTTTGTGAAGAATGTGGTGTTAGCGAACAATATCGTTCTCAATTTTCAAAAGAGAAGTTATGGAGAGCAAATGATATTTTGCAGCTAGTGCATTCGGACATTTGTGGTCCTATAAATCCATCTTCTAATGGATGTAAAAGATACTTAATTACATTCGTTGATGATTTTTTCCAGAAAAACCTAGGTTTATTTTTTATAGGAATTATCATAAGCTTTCTCCAACGAAGTAGGAAAGACCATTTAGACCTTTCGAACAAATTGTGGTGGCAAATATTGCTCAAAAGAATTTGAAGTTTTTTTTGCAGAGCATGACATTCGAAGAGAGCTTACAGCCGCATATACACCATAACAAAATGATGTATTTGAGAGGAAAAATAGAAACATTCTCAACATGGTGAGAAGCTTATTGGCAAGAGGAAGAATTCTAAAGACTTTCTGGCCAAAAGCAGAGCATTTATGTTTTGAATAGAAGTCCAACTTTTGCTGTTCAAAATATGACACTAGAAGAGGCTTGGAGTGGGAGAAGACCGGTTGTAGATCACTTCAAAATCTTTGGATGCATCGCATATGCCCATGTCCCGGATGAGAAAAGGAAGAAACTTGATGACAAGGCTGAAAAATGTATCTTTCTAGGTGCAAGTGAAGCATCCAAAGCATCAAAGCATATAAATTATTCAATCCACTAAAAAAGAAGATTGTGACTAGCAGGGATGTTGTTTTTGATGAAGAGAACACTTGGGGATTGGAATAAGCAGTAGCCTACCCAAGTCCTTTATGACAATGATGTTGAATAAGAGCAGACTTCACTACCTTGTATGCCCAAAAATTAATCAAATACGACTTCTATAGCTACTGGAATTTCACCAACAATCACTAAAGTCAATGAAGAAGAAGCTCAATTTCTTCGCCGCGTTAAAGAAGGCCTGCTTGGATGGAAGATTATGAGATAACTGGAATTGGAGATTTAATTACTCACTTTGCTTTATTTTCAGACTATGACCCTACAACTTTTGAGAGTCTGTTAAAGAAGAAAATTGGTGAAAAGCGATGGGTGATGAAATTAATGCCATTGAAAGAAATGATACTTGTGAGTTATCTGATCTTTCGAATGGACACAAAATCATTGGTGTAAAGTGGGTCTTTATAACAAAACTGAAAGAAAATGGCGAAGTTGACAAATACAAAGCACGTTTGGTAGTCAAAGGGTACAAGCAATACATGATTGACTATACAGAAGTTTTTTCTCCAGTTGCAAGACATGACACGATTAGATTAGTGGTTGTATTGGCAGCACATAATTCTTGATATATTTTCTAGCTAGATGTCAAATCGACATTCTTGCATGGGTACTTAAAGGAACAGATATTTGTTGAACAACTCCCTCGTTATGTCAAGACTAGAAATGAGTATAAAGTTTACAGATTGAAGAAAGCTCTTTATGGGCTAAAACAAGCCCCTCGGGCTTTGTATAGTCATATTGAAACTTATTTTCTTAAAGTTGGTTTTTAAAATGTTCTTATGAGCATACACTTTTTGTCAATATTGTAGATAAAGGGAAAATACTCATCGTCTACTTGTGTGTTGACGATCTTATACTTATTGGAAATTGTGATGCTATGTTTGAAGAATTCAAGAAATCTATGATAGATGAGTTTGAAATGTCTAATCTAGGTATGATGCATTATTTTCTTGGCACAGAAGTGGTACAATCGGGTGATGAAATCTTTATTTCTCAAAAGAAATAAGTGGAAGAAATTTTAGACAGGTTTCAGATGAATTATTGTAATATTGTAAACACTCCAGTTGAGTTTGGCTTAATGCTATACAAAGATCACGAAGGGAGGAAGGTTGATAGCACATTTTACAAATAAATTACGGGTAGTTTGATGTATCTAACTGCAACAAGACTAGACATAATGTATTTTGTAAGTTTAATTAGTAGATATATAGAGAATCCTACAAAAATGCATTTGTTAGTTGCTAAGAGAATCATTCGTTACTTGCGAGAAACTAGAGACTTTAGGCTATTTTACAAGAATGGTGAAAAGTCCAATTTGTTGGGATTTATTGATAGTGATTATGCAGGAGATCAAGATGATAAGATGAGTACTTTGGGTTATACTTTTATGTTTGGGACACGTGTTATTTCGTGGTCATCCAAGAAGTAACCAATTGTCACATTGTCAAGTATAAAAGCTGAATTTGTTGCTGCAACAGTTTATGCTTGTCAAGCTATTTGGCTAATGAGAATTCTTGAGGAGCTGCAATTCAAGCAACCGGGAGCTACTAAAATTTTTTGTGACAACAATTCAGCAATCAAACTCTCCAAGAATCCTGTGCTACATGGAAGAAGTAATCACATTGTTGTGAAGTTTTATTTCTTGAGACATCTTAGCAATGATGGAACAATTGATCTAATCTACTGCAGGAGTGAAGATCAGGTTGCTAATATATTCACCAAGGCTCTAAAGATGGAGTCATTTATGAAGCTTAGAAGGTTACTAGGTGTTTGCATGTTGAAAACAATCAAGGCTTTAAACTGAAAATTGAATGTTAGCAAACATCAGTTTAAGGGAGGGATTGTTAAAATAATAATTATTTTTTCTGCACGTTTTGCTGATTTGGTTTTTCAGTTATTCTAGTCATTAAGAGTTAGTGGAGTCATGTTTAGCTAATTAGTGTTAGTTGTCCTAGTTTTTAGGAGTTAGTGGAGTAAGTGTTTTATGCGGAATATGGGTAGTTATGAGTCCTATTTTAGTGGTATTTTATGTTATGTATTTGTCTTTATAAAAGACTTCGAGGTTCTAAAAAAGAAGAAGAAGTTTTAGCCTCATCCCTCCTCTCCTTTAGCTATTTTACAGGCGTTGTGGAGGTCGCCTCGCCGCTTGAGAGAAGGAGAGGGAGACAAACTGCTGCTCCATTTGGGCCGATGTGCTCGATTGGGCCAGCCCCATCAGTTGGGCTTAGTTGGAGGAAGGAAGGGGAAAAATATCTTAAAAATCTGTAAAATAATTCAAATGTCTAGCCCTACCCAAAATTTCCGAACTGCCGATGGCGATGCCAAGTAAAGTAACGTCTACGGAAATCCACTGAGTCCAAATAAGTCTATCCTCTGTACAATCTGTTCGGATGGGGATTGTCAGAATTTCTTCGACTATTTGATCAGCAAAACTTCTACGTAGTAGGGGTTCATTCCATTGGTTGCTCTCCAAATTAATAAGATCAGCAACCCTTAGTGGATTTCAAAATGGTTATTATACTATCAAGAATGGCTACCATTCCCTACGATCTACTGCAGATGTCAAGGTACAAGATATTGCATCCTCCTCTTACCACCCACCCTGACAGCTTTGGGACAAGATTTGCAAATGAAAACCCCACCGAAGATACACATCTTTATGTGGTCCTTATGCCACAACGCTCTATCAACAAAGGACAATCTTTATCGCAGGAAAATAATCACACGATCCTACGTGCAGATTTGTCATCATCACACCCAGAGACTACAGAACATATCTTTCTGCATTGCCCATGGACGCGCAAGATTTGGTCTCATTCAGCAGTTAAACTAAATCCAACAAACTTTAATTCAAATCGCATGGATGCTTGGTTAGCAGATTTGATATGCAAGAAGAAGGCCATACCTGATTTGGAAACCCTGGCACATATCCTCTGGCACCTTTGGAAATCCCGAAACCTTTTTGTATTTCGCAGGGCTGTTCCTAATCCACAAGAAGTTATTTTGGCAGCTTTTGCATCTGCCCAATCTGCTTGTCAATCCCATAAAGTGTGGACGCGCTCTTCCCCCAACCTCCTGACCTCAGAGCACCTATGGAAGCCTCCGGATCCTGCCGAGATAAAGATTAATATAGATGGAGCCTTTTCTTTCACATCAAAGGAGGGATCTGTGGCTTCTATTTGGCGTGATCACTGGGGTCGACTAATCAATGGATCTACACATGTTCTTGCAACTACGGCGTTGCAAGTAGAAACTCAAGCCCTTACCATCACCTTACACGATTTGCTACAAAAAGAAAATGGAAAGGAAGCAACTCACTGTGGAATCCGACCGGCTGGGTGCTTGTCCATGCTGCGAGAATCCGTGCTCGACGCCATGGGAAGCTCGCTCTCTCATCTCTGAAGCTGCGGCACTCATCCCTTGCTTCTCTAGGTTACGCATACTGTTCTGCAGGAGGGAAGCGAATAGAGTAGCCCACTGGGCTGCACAGGCCCATGAAGACTGAAGTCTAGCCCATAATTGGGTCTTTTCTCCACCATCGCCCCTGTTGGATTTGCTTTGTACTGACATTATGCCCTATGGTGGCACTTTTGGTTGATATCAATCTACGGTCCTCTGTTTTCGTCAAAAAAAAAAAACACGAGCAGGTGTTAATGCATCATTATCCTAGTGAAAAAATTGACAGCTTACTCGCCATGGCAACTTTGAATCAATAATTATCCTTGATTTTATGGCCATTCTATGAAATTTGGCATTTTCTCAACTTTTCATCATGCTTCGACTGATTTTGTGATTTTTGTGCAAGAAGTATGGGGCTTCTCTTCTGTGATGCTAGTTTAGGATTGCAGGAGATTTATTTGCGGATGTGGCTTGGAGATAGGCGACGATTCAAGACGGATTATTTTTTAGCCATATTAGAAGTCAAAGGAGGGCTGCTGCGGGTGCAACGTTTATCTGAAGATACCGAGCGAAAGTGACAACGTCAAATCTGGCGTTTTCTTGGCTTAAAATACATGTCAATTATTGCGAGCATCTCGAACGCAAGTGTCACGGCTCAGTCGATTATGATCGATCAAACACCGTGTAGCCTTAAGATTTGTGATTCAAAGTCAGCCTTTTCATGCACACGAACGAACACATGGGTCAGCTGCATAAAGGGGCGAGTGTATTGCTTATGAATGAGCTAAGCTCAATGAGGGGAAGGGACCCATATTTATACAAGTTCGGGTCTTATCCTAGTTGTTGATCATCTCTCCGATCCAACGGTGGAGTCTGTCAAGTCTACATATCAGGCCACTCAATGGTTGCAGGCATTGGAAAAACCCATAGGCATATGTCAGAAGCAAGATTAGGTCGGCATGGGTGAGCATGGTGCCTGACACGAAGTAGGTAAACAACTGCAGGTTGCCCAAGGGACTAGCTGAACATTGTTCATGGGTCAGTCGCTGGTCGTGCATGAGCATTTGCTCGTATTGCGTAGGGACGAATCATGCATGGTTCACAGATCGTGCATGGACTGATCAGTGACCGATTAGGGCTGTCCACGGCAAGCCTTTGTGCGTGACACGATCGGATCACGGACGGTCTTGGATCATGCTTTGTCCGTGGGCCGTGTCACAAGCCTCCGCTTTGAAAAGGCTTCCTTTGGTCTTTTTCGATGGTGTCCTCTTCCGTCAGCTTCCTTTGGTCCTTTTCGAGCAAAGCTGTCAATTTTTTCACTAGGATAATGACGTGCGCTCGCGTTGAATTGCACGCTCAATGGATTTCCATAAACGTTACTTCACTCGGCATCGTCATCGGCAGGTCGAAAATTTCGAGTAGGGTCAATCATTTGACTTATTTCACAGATTTTAAGATATTTTTTCCCCTTCCTTCCTCCAACAAGATTATCGTCATCTATCAAGTTCTTTTTTGTCCTTTTAAACTACGTCTAAGGAACAATAGGAACTGAAAAACTAAAAATTCTATCTATTATTTAATAATCACAATAATAAAATCGAATATATTTATATTAAATCACATATATTATTTGATGTCAACGGCACCTAAAAGTTTACAAACAAAGCCTGTTAAAGATTACAACCTTTTCGTCGTAGCATATACTAGCCAGCCAATTAGCTTATGACGTATTAGAGACGCAGTTAAACCTTAGAAGAAGAAACTGTTCAAAAAAAAAAAACCTTAGAAGAAAGCCCAGCGTTATAAAGAGCAAGATCATCGTCGTAGTAGTGTCGAGTTCGGACGGACGAGACTACTGACTTCCACGCAGAGCGCAGCTGACTAAATTGCCTGGTAAGTCGTTTCTCCCCTCCCCCTACTTCCTCGGAGCTCATGATTCCGATTTCGACGTCAAATGCTTGTCGCTTGATGCCGATGCAATCTCCAGCGTTCGATCCCGTCCACCTGTCGCCGCCGCTCTCGATTCCTTCTCCGTCCAAGAACCGCCCCAAGTTCGCAGCGACGCTGAGGATGTCTCAGTCCACTCACAACCCAGGTAACTTCAGCTCGCCGGTGAGCTTCTTGTCGTTGGGAGATGGGTTACTCTTGATTCTCGATCATGTCGCTGTTTAGGAGTGAACTCTGTTTAAGTATGACTGATACCCTTCAGGTCATTTTGGCTAGTGCTAGAACTCGTATGGGGGGAAGTGCGCAATGGTTGATTGGGGGAGATGCTTCATTCTCAATTATGTCAGCATCTAGTGCTGAAGTCTTTTACTTTACGGTCCATTCTCTGCTCGTGCATATGGTGAGCGGTGGTGTTAATTCGTTAAGTTTTCTCTATTCAGTTGTTCAGCAGCAGAGAGTCGTGATACCGAACAAGCATGGGGAGAAACTGGTGGGGCTGTTGCATGAGACTGGATCTTCGGAGATGGTGATCCTCTGTCACGCCTTCCGGTGTTCCAAGGTACAGTGATTTATATAATTTGGAAAATGGCAGAAATAAGAGTATGTATAAGCCGTGACATTGTTTGCCACTGCGATACGGCAGACTTCCTTTCTCCGGTAAAATTGACAGTTCTGCAAGTGAGCTTTAACTTTTTCTTTCTACCTGTTGTCCAGGAAAATAACACGATGGTGAATCTTGCTGCTGCTTTGGAGAAGGAGGGTATTAGTGCTTTCCGCTTTGACTCTGCCGGAAATGGGTATGCTGAAATATACTCGTCAAATGTAGATATCATTTTGCCGCTAAGTCCATTTATGTGAGGAGGAAGTGAGGGAGGGAGAGAGAAAGAAAGAAAGAGTCTTTAAGAAATATTGCCGGTTTCAGTAAACACCGTGCTTAGAGTCATAGCAGAAACAACCCTGTCAATTTGGGCATTTTAGCAGTTCAAAGATTTAGTTCAGCTAAATGCTGATTCTGGTCTTTAGTTGTAAATTTTAGTAGCAATTTGTCTGTTGTTCCTTCTCCCAAACTTAGATTGCTTGACTGCTATTTCAAACGTCCTTTAGATATCTCTTTAGTTTTGATATCCCTCCTCTTGTTGACTCATTTAGCTATTGAAAAATCAAACCATACCTTCCCTGATTGGTCTTGTCAATATTCTCTTTTTTCAGGTCATTGTAATTAGAAACCTCTTTATCATCGGCATCCCATTCAAATCGTGGTTGTCTTACTAGCTGTAAATATTTGCCCAATTTAACACAGTGGGTGATGTGTCTATGATATATAATTTGGGCATTATGAGGTCGTAGTTGTACCTTCTGGCCCAGATGAAAGTGTGGGTACTAAGAGACTGATCATTTCAGCAGTCTTGACATATTATTAAACCAAGGCATCATGAGGGCTCTTACCCCACATGGAAATAGGACGGGGACAAAGTTTTTTTTGTAGCTTTTATTGCATGCTTTAGGTCATCCACTCTTTGAATGGTTGCTTCATTAGGACTCATGCTCGATCCTGAAAGCATAATCATTATTGATGGCTTATAGTTATGTCTAAGGCGATTGATTTGATCTTGGTATAAGTTTTTGGAACTGGACACCGGTTAGACAGGAAAGCAGTTCTTACTTCTAATAATCCTTTCCTTTTGCCTTAACACTCTTATAAAACTTATGCTTTAAAGAGAGAGTGAAGGTACAGACGGTAACTACTGGAGAGAAGCTGATGATCTTCGTGCTGTTATTGAGCACTTCAATGGAGCTAGTCGGGTGACCAGTGCAATTGTGGGGCATAGCAAAGGTTTGTGAAATCACGAACAGTTTCTTCAATTTTTCTGTTTTTGGGGAGGGAATAGCTCATACATAATTTGGATCGATTTGCACTTGCTTCTGCCTCCTGTTGTATAAAAAAAAAAAAAAAAAATACATCAATGGCTGCTAAATGCCTGCGGACATATGTGAAATCTGCATAATAGAAAACAGCCCAAATCTTTTCACTTTGCAAATTAGTTGGTGTCACTTTACTTAAGTTGATTGATCTTCTAACGTTGTTGCAGGAGGCCGTGTAGTTCTTCTTTATGCTTCTAAGTATCATGATATACATACTGTTGTCAATGTCTGTGGCCGTTATGATTTGAAGGGGGGAATTGAAGATTTCTCTGGCAAAGATTCCATGCAAAGAATTAAGGAGGATGGATTCATTGATATCAAGACTAAATCAGGTATTCATTCATTAAATACTTGCAGCTTCTACATTTGTTTCTTTTTCTGAAGGAAACAACTGGCGCTCTTTCTTTGTAGGAGTTTTTACCTAGTTCAGTTCAATTTGGTATGCGCAACAAAGAGGACAAATTGGAACACTACATTTTCGAATGTGGTGCAAAGGGGGTAGGCTTCTTAGGAATGCTTTTCCATAACGAAATTCGTACACTCGGATGTGGAACATTTTTAAAGCTCAAACTCGAGTAAATTAAATATGTTGTGTTTAGAGCACATTTAATGGATTGATATCTTCCCTTTACAGTTAAATCGTATATAGTATGTATTAAGGGCAAGTCAAATCATAAGCAGTATGTAATTGGTAAAAAAAATGTATATAGTATGTTTTTATAGATTATTGCGTTCCTTGTCTTCCTTTATTTCGCCTAGAATGCTCAGAATGCCAAATCTAGCATTCCAAGACGCTGGTGAACCATGAATTGGAATGCACATAAACGTTGCCGATCACTGCTATTTGAGCGAATTCTGGGAACCCTGGTTTTTCCACAGAGGATGGCGTCTAGCTTTGTTGGTTCTTTCATTGTCGCCTTTGTCAAGAAGTGACTTCAATGGCATATTAGTTTCCCTTTGGAATGCTGTAATTCTTAATTTTGTTGATAGAGAAATCTAAATATGAACTTGGCCATTTGCTGGTAAGTTTATGCATGGCACTTTCATCCTTGAAGTTATGTGGGCGCAGGGAATCGTCACAGATTCTTCTAAGTTCTATTTCTGCTTTTTGCAGGATTTATTATTCATGATGTGAAATACGAATATCTGATGGATTGCTTAAATACCAATATGCACGAAGCATGTCTTCAGATTGACAAAAATTGCAGGTATTATTTTCTCAATGGTACATGACGTACTGCTGCTTTTGTAATGACTGTCTCGTGATACTTGTTGATATCTAATGATGATTTCTAGTGAATCCTTGCAACGAGTATATCCTAGTAGGACAAAGAAATACCTTAATCCTGTGTAGATGAAGCCTCTCATTTTTATTTCGTAACTGAGAGCCGTTATAGGTTGTTAAGAGACTACTTTCAGTCCTTACTGTCCTGTCCCATTGGTCGAGGCTGGCTTTGACAGGGATTCCCTTTGTGCTCGAGAACATAAAGATTAAAAGAACTCTAGCTATTTTTAAGCGTTTTTGTTTAAGTTTCAAAGCTTTGCCACGAGGGATGGTAGACGAATATGTCCTAAGTATGTTTCCTATTCCAGCTTGTTTATAACCTGAAGAAAAGGAGATTATTTTCTGCTATACGTGATTACTGAAACTTTGATACAGGGTCTTGACAGTTCATGGATCTGCTGATGAAGTTATCCCAGTATCAGATGCACTAGAGTTCGCAAAAATCATATCCAACCACAAGCTGCAGATTATAGAAGGAGCAGATCATCGATATATCTCGCATCAGGCAGAGTTGGCCTCTATCGTATCGAGTTTCATAAAGAAAGCGTTGGAGGAGGACAGAGAGAAATCCAGCCAGTAGCAAGGTACACTCTCGTGCCTGATTGTTGGAGAGGATCTTTGCGAGCATTACGAACGAGATAGCAAACTCACTCCTGTAGGATGCTTTCAACTTATTCCTGACTATCAACTTAGGTGTGTAGGTACCAGGCAAAATGGTTTGGGATGCAACCGAAGATGGCAAAAATATGAGCGCACTATTGGAAGTTAAGATTCCTTACTTTGTCCTGTTGAGAATCGTGGTGCGAGCATTAATTGTACTATGAATTGTCCATTCTTATAAGGATGATTTGTCTCAATTTAAACTGATAACTTGAAACTATTAAGGATTGTCTTAGCTTAGCTATGCAAGCCTTTTCTTTTTCCACGTTTCATAGTCTAATCCACAGTGTAGTCTTAGCTTTTGCAAAAGCAGTTATGTTATGGTGACAATGTTGTATCAAAGGTAGTCTGCGGAAGGCCCATATCAGTTAGTAAGTACTCTCATTATGTTAAAATTGAGTAGATTTGCGGTTGCAGCCAAAGCATTTGAGAAATGCATCAACTTAAAATGGTATGTCATTGCATCTAGTGGGAAATACACGCTTGAGGTACTTATGTTGGATTCCAGCCCGCACATCTGCCGTGTTATCTGCCAATATAATGCACGTTAGCGACGTGAGTTTATGACGCACATGACTTAGCTACATCGATGTGTTACCTCATTTGTTTATCTACAAAGGCTTAATTTCATGAATCCCTACAATAATCTGTACTTGTGAACACTCTTGCGGCTGAGTTTCAAGTTATCTACTACAATATCGTAGACCTAATGACAAAAATTAGCTAAAATTGCTAGTGGGATGCTTTTTGAGGTAAGAGAGCCAATGCGCTAGTTTTCTTCTGCAAATGCTCTCATAAATGATAAGTAAAATTTCCAATAAGAGCATAAAGTGTTATGATTTTTTCAAATAAAGACTTGAAATGGACCTTGTGTCAAATAATGATTTAAATTAGCCGTGATTATTTTAAATAAGGGCCTAAAATGGCCATAGTTATTTCAAATAAGGGCCTCACCTCGCCAGTCGTCAGTTAGTTAAACATTCCCATCGGTCAAGGGCGTTTTCGTCCAATTACACTTCTAATTTTAAATTATTTTTTATTATTTTCTTCTCTTTTTTCACTTTTTTTTTTCTTTCTGACGAGGGCTAGTGGCTGTCGATGAGGGCTTGACGACCCTTGCCGGCCCCTAGTAAGGGTTGGCTAGGGCTTGGCCACCTTCATCGACAATTGGTAAGGGTCGGCTAGGGCCTACAAACCCTCGTAGGTCGTGAGCGAGGCCACCCTTGCCAAATCTAGCAAGGGTCAGCCTCGCTTGGGGCTGACGAGGGCTCAATGACCCTTGCTGGTTGCTAGTGAGACCCTCACCCAGATTCGGTGAGGGTTGGCCTTGCCCATGGCCGTGGAGGCGACCTCTTTAGGGCGAGGGTTGTCTCGCCTAGGCAAGGCCTTCCCTTGCTAGATCAAGCGAGGGTGACTCTCGTTGAGCCCTTTCTAGCATTGCCGGTGGCCAACCAGCCATTGAGGAAGATGAAAGAAAAACCCAAAAAAGGAAAAAAAAGAAAGAAAAAGGAAAAGAATAAAGATAAATGGCTAAAACACCCTTGACCAGTCGGAAAATTAGACATTTATTTGAAATAGATATGGTCATTTTATGTCTTTATATTAAACAAGATCCACTTCATACTCTTATTTGAGAAAATGATAATACGTCAAATCCTTATTTGAAACAAAGTCTATTTCAGGCTTTTATTTAAGAAAATGAAGACACTTCAAATCTTTATTTGGAATTTTCCCTAAAAGATATGCACTTTAGGGATGTGAACGACTGCAATGGCATCTTGGACCACCTAATGTTGTCTCATAAGCCACCACAGGACCAGTCTCTTCTATCAAGTCTCGTGTCACCATGTTCACTTTGAGAGATTGTTAATCGGTGCAATGGTGTCCCGATCGTTGATGTTCTCTCACCGTCATTAGTTGTGATGAATGCTGTGTGGTTTTCGTGAGACACATGCACCTTGCATGTCATGTTAGAAAGGCTCCTTAGATAAAAAATGGTTCGGACCTGTTGACCGAGGAGTCCGCTTCCGACCATAAGTAGGGTTGCCTGGATGATTTGCAAAGATGGAATTCGAGGGAGTGATCGAGCGAGCTGAGCCGAGGCGAGGCAAGCTCTCTCCACTGGCCGATCGCCGGAGCAAAAGGAAGGAGGGAGGGAAAAAAGAGGAAAAAAATGGAAAAAGAAAAGAGAAGATAAGAAAAATAAAAAAATTCAAAAACATAAAATATTATTAAAAATTATTTATTGCTAGTGGCCAATGTCCATGTCTGTGTTGACCGGTTAAATTTGGCTGAGTAAATTGAATTGGTACAATTACAAAAGGTTTATAATTAAATGGAAAAAAAGGATTTATGATTAAATTAAAAAAAAAATTAACCGGTGTAGGAGTTTCATGGTAATTGTCCTTGGAATTAGAAGAAAAATAAATAAGCTAACTCATCCTCAGATCTCTATTCTCATTGTAGTGAAGGCACAACTAAACCAAATATTCATGTGAAAGCAACATATTGTCGGACTCCTAATTTAGCAAGGGTAGCTGGCTCCTCCATTTAGAACTGCTCGGTTAGAGTTGGGATTTGGCAAGGGGATATGCCCGATCTCCGACATTGTTGATTTAGGATTAAAACACGAGTTCATCACTAAGGCCGGCGCCATGTACAATTTGAATGATCTAAGTTTTCGTGGCAAGGAAGCTTTACAAGAGATTCCTGAATGGAAATGACATTGAACGCCAATAACTTATGATGAAACTTAAGGAGAAGCTTCTTGTCGCGACGGAAAAAGAAATCAAATAAGGAGGCCATGGACAGCGATGCTTCTGAAGAAATTATCCTAGCTGACACTACGATGAAGAAGCAGATCCTGCTATAGGAGCATAATTGATTTTCTATGTAGAGATCTCTTAGACTGATTGTGGCGAGCAAGCTCTAAGTCTAGTTGATACTCTCATAGGCAGTGTAAGTAAGGTGCTTCTTATGGGTCTCAACGTCAACGCTTTAGAATTTTTCGTAATGGCCGTTTTCTCCCTTTTTCAAAGTTCAGGGGGTTTACTTTGTGGACCGCTTTTTCGTTTCAATTGGCTTTTGCTGGATGCACTTTAGATGAGCATATCTATCGGAAAGAAATCTCTTACCGCTCTTTTGCACCGAGTGAAAGGAGTGCACGGAATGTTTTTTAAGTCTATGCACCAGGCTCTCTCTCAGTCTTGAGAGCTTTCCCCTACCTCCCTTGGTAACTGTCCCCCAAACCCTAGTTTTTTCCTGTATTTGTCCGAATCCCCAAAACCCAAAACCTCTCGTGTAGTTTTCTGTCTGCTTTTCCTTGGATCGTTGATGATGTGGAAGGATAGGGTTATCTTCCGTTGACGTCTTCACGCAGCGCGAGGTTCTAAAGGTTCGGCCATGTTGAATATAGTTTTTCTCTGAGGAATTTCTTCTGGGTTGATGTTGCGCAGCCTCTCAAAAGGGATTTTTCTTCTTTTATACACGTCTAGATGGATTTCTTCGGTTGAGAGCAGGAGAATGGTGGCGAGTTTTGGTTCTAATCTTTGGTCTCCCGTTGTTTAGCAATAACTGTGTCTTGGGGAGATAAATGGATGAACCCGGGGCAAAAGATTGCCGTCTGGCCTTATTATGCAAGAGGCTTGGGAATCTTCGAACAGAGGTGGATGCCCTGCCTCGGGAGAGAGTAATTTCAGAGGCGATGCTAGATGAATGGAAATGTACTGTGTTCGGTAAATTGTATTCGGGAGGAAATATCAATTATCAGGCATTTCTTACCACTATGAAGTGAGCTTGGAAGGTAGATTCGGTGAGCTTCACGCAGCGTGAAACAGATATCTTGTCTTTTACCTTTGATTCTGAAATGGATAAAAAAAGAGTGTTAGTAAACAGCCCATGGTCTTTTGCGAGTAATTTACTGATACTTAAACCATGGGAGCCTAACAAACCTGCACAATGTTACAAGTTCACAAGCTGTGAATTTTGGGTTCAAGTTCATGGTCTACCAATCGAATGGTGCAGTGAGGAGATTGTGTCACATATTGCCCAAATAATAGGTTGTGTAAAGGAAGCAAAAGTAGAGAAAAAAGGAGTGGCATTTCAAGCGGATTAAAGAAGGAAAGCATGATCGTAAAAAGCTCACCAACAAAGAAATTAAGGAGGTATACTCCTTATCACCCTTCAGCTTTAGAGTTGGCAAGTTTGGATGAAGCTAATTTGCAGGACACTCTTATAAGTCTTTCAGAAGAAACCATGGGAAGGGCTTTGGTGGCTAGCCCAAATAAGCCACCGGTTTACAAATGAGGGCTATTTGTTGGAACTGTTAGGTGTTGGGCACACTACAGACAGTCCAAAATTTGAGAGCCATTGTGGCTCAGGAAAGGCCCAATTTAATTGTGTTAATGGAAACAAAAAACAAAGAAAATGTGATAACTCGTCTTAGAAGACAGCTGAAGTTTAAAAATAGTTTTGTGGAGAACCCGAAAGGAATTGCGGGGGGGGGGATGGCGATGATATAAAATGAGGAAGTGGCTGTGGAGGTGGAATTTAGCTCTCAAGAAATGATTAATTTGATATGTGTTGATCATGAGAGTCGGATTAAAATGCGGATAAGTTGTGTGCATGCTCCAAACATATATGGGGAAATATTACAGCTATGAGAGAAACTGAGATAGATAGGTCTTTCTAATACACTTCCAAGGGTGTGTGTGGGGGATTTCAATGAAGTACTTTATTATTGGGAGAAGATGGAAAGAAGGATGGCAGAGAATTATAGAATGCAAGCATTCCAAAGCTGTATTCATGATTACTCGTTAATGGAAATAGATTGTAAAGGGTGTGCGTTTACTTGGTCTAATAATAGAGACGAGGCTGATTTGGTTAAGGAGAAACTCGATGGAGTGTTCTGCTCGATGGATTGGCGGCTCATGTTCTCGGAAGCTGAAGCCTTTGCTCTACCAGCTGTTGGGTCCAATCATAGTTCGCTCCTTTTGGTGAGTAGTGCTGAATCTGATTAAAAAAAGAAAAGATTTTCACTTCGAGGCTTTTTGGGTAGAAGGTGGTGAATGCAGGGATATAGTTAAACATGCATGGCAATCTCAACCTTGTCTTGAAGGAGGATTGAGAGATAAATTACATGCCACAAGCCAAGCATTGAAAGAATGGAGTAAAAGGAAATTTCCCAATGGCAATATCCGTATAACAGCCCTAAAGAATGAGCTTCAATCCCTAACTAACAGACATGCTCATCTTAAGTGCATCCGGCAAAAGCCAATTGAAACAAAAAAGAGGTCCTCAAAGTAACCCGTTGAACTTGAAAGAAGAGAGAAAACAGTCATTACAAGAAATTCTAAAGCACTGACGTTGAGACCCATAGGAACCACATTACTTACACTATCAACAACGACGACATCCACAAAACCACTTCTTATGAGAGTATCAACTAGACTTAGAGCTTGCTTGCCACAATCTGGCTGAGAGAGTAGCCAGTTTTCAGTCTTTACACCAATGGCCTCCGCCAGTGCTGGATTGAGAGAATGGTCAGCATCAACAAATACACAGTGACCTAAACAATTCAATAAGCAGAAGCTTTAACATCATGTAAAAGATATCAAACAAATGAAAGCGAGTCTAGACAAAACCAGGGAGGAAGCCTAACACACTTCTTTATGACCCAAAAACGCAAAAATAGCTCATTCTTGTTAGACTCTTATAAAATAGGAAGCATCTTTTACTGTATCTGCACATGTTCAACTGGACAAGAAGATGCTGAGATAGCCATTCACCATAATATTGGTCAAAGATATTGAAAAATTAACTTACTGTTGGATGTCTTGTCCTTCGCCACACACCTTCATTGAATCTCATGCTCCAAGATGAGTTGCTGTTCAAAGAGTCCTCTCTTGACACGGGCAGTTTGGAATTTCAAACAAGAAGACATGCTTCCAATACAACAAAAGAACTGTACGCTACAAGAAACTGAAACAGCAGAACAAGATATGGTGTGCACATCTACATTGATCTACTTGAGAAACTTTACAAAAGCATCCGAAAACAAAAAAACACTATTTACCTCCTAGTTTTTGAGCTTCGGCAATTACGTGTAATGCCAGAGTTTTTTGTTTTTGTTTTTGTTTTTTTCAGAAGCCTCAGGACCATATATCTCCACCACATGCCCCTAAAGAACTCAAATACCGTATCTTTTCTGAGTCGGAGGGCCTACCTGTAGCAAACAAACGTGTATAAAAATGGATACTTTCAACATCAAATATATCAATTCCGTAATTAATGAAAAACTGAATAACTGGCTATGTGTCGATACCTTTGGAAATCCACCAGTACCGAGAGCTATATCCAGAACAAAGGAACCTGTTGAAATTGTTGGAGAAAACTTCTTTATCTGTTTTGAAGTTGACAAAACGTTTCCATCAGTCTAGTCTGAAGATTTGCAGACTCTATCGTCAAAGTCTGAAGACCTCCAGACTCAAGATTCAAAGTCTACCCTCATTAATAGTTTCTAGACCGATGAAAAAAAGATTTATCCGATGAAGAAGACTTATCCAGATGCAAGTATATCTTTAAGGATTTAATTTGTACGGTTGAAGAATATCTCACGGCTGTAGATAGCATCTCGTAATCAATTATTCTTATTGAAATCAATTTGAATAATTAGATTCGTTGATTGGCGAAGTATACTTGGAATGTTCTACTTATGGAAACCTAGATCTTGATTGTATGGATGAGCAGGATTTGTGGGTTATCATCACATTCCTTAAATAACTCGAGATCTTCCTAATTGATTCTATCCAATGGGTAGATTGGAAGAACTCCTTTGGAAGGTACCAACTGTTACGATGGCATGGAGGAGTATATAAGGAGGACGCTCAAGTTATTCGAGTGTGTGCGTGAAAGAAAATTCCAAAGTCTGAAGCTCTTAGTTCTTTGTTGTTTCAATTTGTCGAGCTTAAACTGTACTCAAAAGAGAGATCAAATTCTTGTGAGACATTGAGGAAGTGTAGTAGAGTCTCTACATTGTGGAATCAAGGACGTGAGACTGTAAAATCTCTTTTTGTTCTTAGTGGAATCCAGCCAGTGGGCTGTTAGTGCGCGAGAGTGGACGTAGGCTTGGTATAAGCCAAACCACTATAAACCTTGTGTTCAATTCTCTTTCCCTAAACTCTTTACTTTAATTCGCAGTCTTATATAACTATTTATTGTCTTTTACATCTTCAGTCTACTATTCTCATAAAAGTCTAATTAAGTTGTTAAGTTTTGCAAAAACTTCTTTAACACCTATTCACCCCCTCTAGGTGTTCATACTAGCATTATCAATTGGTATCAGAGCTTGTGTACTCATTTAATTGAAGTGTTTTTATTTTTGAGTTAAAGATCTATGGCTAGTATATTGGCTCCAAGTTTGGTTGAAGGCCAAAGCAACACAAGACCACTTTATTTCGATGGAAATGAATACAACATATGGAAAAATAAGATGAAGGCATTCCTAAGATCGAAAGATCCTCTAGAATGGGATGTGGTAGAAAAATGAATTATTTCTAAAGCTAGATCAGTTTCAGAAAGGGGAAAAGAAGTTGTAGACGATGGCGAGATGACTCAACAAGAAATAACCAAGAGAAAAGCTCTTGATGCTAAAGCAATTTACTCCTTATTGTGCATTATCTCTTACTGAATATAACATAATATATTCTTGTGAAACAGCCAAGGAAGTTTGGGACAGACTGCACAGTACCTATGAAGGAACTGATTGAGTGAAAGAAATAAGGATAAATATTCTACTTGGACAGTATGAAGCCTTCAAGATGAAGCAAGGAGAATTTACCACTGACATGTTTAGTTGTTTTACAGAAATTGTAAATGGTCTAGAGTATCAGGAACAACCAATCTTAGGACCCATGAAGGTTAACAAATTGCCGCGTAAACTCTCCCAAGATTGAAATCACGTAAAGACCTCAATAAGGGAAACACAAAGGATTATGCCACTTTCTGTAGACGAATTGGTTGGCACACTTCAGTCCTATGAAGTGGAGCAAATCAACAAGTAAGAAGATCCCAAAGGTAAGAAGTCAATTGCTTTAAGATCTAATGATGATTATGATGTTACAGATTCTGAAGATGATATGGATGATGAATAGTTAGCTCTTATGATAAAGAGATTCAGGAAACTGAACAAAAAGGGAAGAAGATTCAATTGGAAGAAACAAAGCACTGAAAAGTTTCAAAACAAATCAACTAAGGATGCTGAAATCAATAAAGATGTGATTTGTTTTGAATGCAAGAAAAATGGACATATCAGACCCAATTGTCCCATGTTGAAGAAAAAGAAAGGAAAAACTGAGAAATATGGGAAGGCTCTCAAGGTAGAGACATGGAGTGATTTTGAATGTGAAGAGAGTAATGAAGATTATGTCAATATTTGTCTAATGGCAAAATCAGAATTAGACTCAGACTCTGAAATAGATACAGACTCAGACTCGGATAATGAAATCGAGGTAAGTAATTTAAAAATCCCTATTAAAGTCTCGAAATACATTGATGAACTATGTCTTAGTCTCAAAACCTCTTTTAAGAGGATTTCCGAGCTAAAAAGGGAAAATTCTACACTGAAGCAATAGAAAATTTTATGGAAAGAAAAGTATGAAATTTAAATAAAAGTCTTGTTACTTTAAAAGAAAATACATATTCTCTTTCAAAAGAAAATACATTTTTGAAAAATGACATTTCAAATATTTCAAAAAGGTTTTCAATAGGATCTGAGAAGTTGGAAAAAATTCTTTCAGTACAAAGACCCTACTTTAACAAATCAGGCTTGAGAATGACTTCTGAAACTATTCCTCTAATTGATTTTCCAAAAGTAAAAGAAAATCAAATAAAAGCCTACAAAATTTTTTTACAAAAATCATTTTCAAAAAGTCTTAATAAAACATGTTGGACGAAGTGCTCTAAAATGTTCTAAGTGCAACAGCTTAGAACACTTTAAGAAAGAATGTCCTATGGTTTGGAAACTTGTTAAGAAGGAATAGGCAAAGACTGTTTATTGCACTAACTCCTCTGGACCCAAGAAAATGTGGGTACCAAAGAAAGCTTGAGTCTTTTTTTAATTGCAGGTCATTATCAAGAAAAATGTTAAATGGTATTTGAACAGTGGCTGTTCAAGGCATATGACTGGAGATTCAAGTTGTTTTATAAAACTTGTGCAAATAAATGGTGGAAAAGTCTCTTTTGGTGGAAATATTAAAGGAAGAATTGTTGGGTGTGGAACTGTAAAAATTGGACGTCTTATAATCAATAATGTTTCCTTGGTGGAAGGACTCAATTACAATTTGCTCAGCATTAGCCAATTATGCGACATTGGATTCAAAATCAATTTTCAAGAAGGAATATGTTTGCGAACTAGCAAAGATCTTTCACAATCTTTTACTGGATGAAGACATGGGAACATTTATCTTATGGATATAAAACCAGAAGAGCCTCAATGTCTAATTTCAATTCAAGATGAATCAAATCTTGTTGGAGAAAAACTTCCTTAGTTTGAAGACTTCTAGACTCTACCATCAAAGTCTGAAGACTGCCAGACTCAAGATTTAAAGTCTGGTATCATTGACAGTTTCCAAACCGACGAGGAAGACTTATCCAGATGCGAGCATATCTTTAAGGATTTGATTCGCGGCTAAAGAAGTTCTCATGGCTAGAGACGTCATCTCAAGATTTATTATTCGTTTTGAAATTAATTCGAGCAATTTAGATCTGTTGATTGGTGAAGTATACTTGTAAGGTTTTACTTATGGAAACCTAGATCCTGATTGTATGGGCGAGCAGGACTAGTGGGCTATCTTCATATTCCTTAAATAACTCGAGATTTCCCTAATTGATTTTGTCCAACAGGTAGATTAGAAGAACTCATTTGGAAGGTGCCAACAGTTATGAAGGCATGGAGGAGTTTATAAAGGACGACGCTCTAGTTATTCGAGTATGTGCGAGATAGATAAATTCCAAAGTCTGAAGCTCCTTGTACTTTGCTTACTCAATTGTTAAGCTTAAATTCGTACTCAAAAGAGAGATTAGATACTGATGAGACCTTGAAGAAGTGTAGTAGAATCTCTACACTGTGGAATCAAGGACGTGAGATTGTAACACCTCTTTTGATTCATAGTGAAATCCAGCCGGTGGGTTGTCAGTGCGGGAGAGTAGATGTAGGCTTGGTCTAAGCCGAACCACTATAAACATTGTGTTCTTATTCTCTTCCCTGAACTCCTTTATTTTGTTCGTAACTCTATTTAATTGTTAGAGTCTGATTTCCTCTGCAAAGTCTATTGTCAACTAGACTTAGGTTAAAAGTAAAGTTTTACACTATATTTTGCAAAATTTATTTTCACACCTATTCACCCCCCCTCTAGGTGTTCGTACTAGCACTGTCAATTGGTATCAGAGTTTGTGTACTCATTTAATTGAAGTGTTTTTACTTCTGAGTTAAAGATTCATGGCTAGTATGTTGGCTCCAAGTTTGATTGAAGGGTAAAGCAACACCAGACCACCTTATTTTGATGAAAAATAATGCAGTATATGGAAAAACAAAATGAAAGCATTTCTGAGATCGAAAGATCCTCTGGAATAGGATGTGGTAGTCAAAGGAATCATTCCTAAAGCTACAACAGTATCAAAAAGAGGAAAAGAAGTTGCAAAGGCTAGCGAGATGACTCACGAAGAGATAACCAAGAGACAAGCTCTTAATGCAAAAGCAATTTACTCCTTATATTGTGCATTATCTCCTACTGAATATAACATAATATCTTTTTGTGAAACAGCTAAAGAAGTCTGGGATAGATTGCACATTACCTATGAAGGAACTGATTGAGTGAAAGAAACCAGAATCAATATTCTGCTCGGTCAATATGAAGCCTTCAAGATGAAACTAGGAGAATATATCACAGACATGTTTAGTCATTTTACAGAAATCGTGAATAATCTTGAGTATCAAAGTCAACCAATCTCAGGACCCATGAAGGTTAACAAACTGCTGCGTGGACTTTCCAAAGATTGGAATCACGTAAAGACCTCAATAAGGGAAACTCAAAGGATCATGCCACTCTCCATTGATGAATTGGTTGGCACACTTCAATCCTATGAAGTGGAACAAATCAATGCAGAAGAAGATCCCAAAAGGTAAAAAGTCTATTGCCTTAAAATCTAATGATGACTCTAATGTTACAGATTCTGAAAACGATATGGACGATTGAGAGTGCTAGTATGAACAAAATAAAGGAGTTAGGGAAGAGAATAAGAACACAGAAATTATAGTGGTTCGGCTCAATCCAAGCCTACGTCCACTCTCCCACGATAAATGACCTTCTTGGCTGGATTCCACTATGCAATCAACAAGAGATTACAACTCCGAGTGCAAATACTTAGTAGATCACACTATCTCACTAAGTCACTCTCTTGGTATTTCTCTCACAATTACAAACGTTTAAGCTCTCAAGAGACAAGTATATGATCTAAAGTTGCTTAGACTTTGGAATTATAAATTCTACGCTCCGTCTCTTACTTGCTCATCGGTCCATGATCTCCTTAAATACTCCTCCACTTCCAAACTACCGTTGGATAGTATCCCGGAGAATCGTCTTCCAATATACCCATTGGACAGCTCTGTATCTTAGAAGATTTGGTAGCCGTTGAGTGACAAAGGTAAAATCCCAAATTGATTCCGATCGCCCATACAAACGAAATCTTGGTTTCCATAAGTAAAGCTTCTTCATATAGAAAGTTCTTGTCTTCAACATCCAATTGTCAATCAAATAGATTGAATCAATCAAATCAATCTTGATGTGGAATCCAACCCAGATCACTAGCCGTTGTATGATTGGGCTTGAGTTACGATTCATCGATCTGGATGTAAAGTCTGAGTCTTGAGACTTTACAATCTGGGTCTTTAGACTTTACAATCTGGGTCTCTAGACTTTACAATCGAGTCTCTAGACTTTACAATTTGAGTCCACTGCCCGGTTCGGCTTCAAGATAGAGTCCGTCTCTTCGGTTCATCATTCACGTTCCTCCGGGAATTAGTCGAGTGAGCGGACTTCTAATGCGAACGAGACTTTGACACTAAAGTCGGCGGTCTTCGAGACTTTGAGTCTCGAGAGTCCGACAGTCTTCGGACTTTGACACGGTCTTACGGTCGTCTTCGAGACTTTGCCAATATCCTTTACATGTTCTATTATCTGCATGGCCTATTACTCAACCATTAAACATGTTAGTAGCCTTTGATTTATTTTGTCATCTTCAAAACATCATAAGGGATTTCCCTAACAACGATAAAGAGCTTGCTCTCATGATAAGAAGGTTCAGAAAACTAAACAAAAATGGAAGAAGATTCAACTGGAAGAAACAAAGCTCTCAAAAGTTTCAAAATAAATCAGCTGAGGACGATGAATCCAATAAAGATGTGTTTTGCTTTGAATGCAAGAAAAAGGGACACATCAGACCCAACTATCCATTGCTAAAGAAAAAGAAAGGAAAAGTTGAGAAATACAGAAAGGCACTCAAAGCAGAAACTTGGAGTGCTATCGAATGCGAAGAGAGTGATGATGATTATGCTAATATTTGTTTAATGGCAAAATCAGAATCAGACTCAGACTCTGAGATGGATATAGACTCAGACTCAGACAGTGAAATCGAGGTAAGTAATTTAAAAATTCCTACTAAAGTCTCGAAATATATTAATGAACTATGTTTTAGTCTCAAAACCTCTCTCAAGAGGATTTCTGAGCTAAAAAGGGAAAATTCTACACTGAACCAACATGAAATTGTTTGGAAAGAAAAGTTCGAAAATTTAGATAAAAGTTTTGTTACTTTAAAAGAAAATGTACACTCTCTTTCAAAAGAAAATACACTTTTGAAAAATGATATTTCAAGTATTTCAAAAAGGTTTTCTATAGGATCTAAAAAATTGAAAAAGATTCTTTCAGCACAAAGACCTTACTTTAACAAATCAGGCTTGGGAATGACTTTTGAAACCATTCTTCTAATTGCTTTTCCAAAAGTAAAGGAAAGAATCAAACAAAGACCTACAAAAGCCTTTTATAGAAATCATTTTCAAAAAGTCTTTGTAAAACCTGTTGGCCATAGTGCTCTTAAATGTTCTAAGTGCAACGGCTCAGAACACTTTGAGAAAGAATGTCCTATGGTTTGGAGACCTGTTAAGAAGGATTGGGCAAAGACCGTATATTGCACTAACTCCATTGGACCCAAGAAAGTGTGGGTACCAAAGAAAGCTTAAGTTTCTTTTTTTAAATGTAGGTCACTATCAATAAAAAGGTCAAATGGTACTTGGATAATGGATGCTTAAGACATATGATAGGATATTCAAGTTGTTTTATAAAGCTCATCCAAACAAACGGAGGAAAAGTTTCTTTTGGTGGAAATAGCAAAGGAAGAATTGTTGGATGTGGAACAGTAAAGATTGGAAGCCTTACAATCATCAATGTCTCCTTGGTAGAAGGACTAAATTACAATCTACTCAACATAAGCCAACTATGTGACACAGGTTTTAAAATCAATTTTCAAGAAGGAATATGTTCGGAAACCAGTAAAGACTTCTCTCAGACTTTCACGGGGCGAAGACATGGGAACATCTATCTTTTGGATATCAAATCAGAAAAATCTCAATGTCTAATTTCAATTCAAGATGAAGCTAATCTCTGGCATAAAAAACTTGGCCATATCAACATGAAGCAAATTGCCAAGATCTCTACAAAAGAAGCTTGTTCGTGGACTACCCAACTTGACATACCAAAAATCTGAATTATGCACATCATGTGTGTTGGGAAAACATGTTAGAAGTTCTTTCAAACCAATAAATCAAGTTTCCACTAATCGTGTGCTGCAGCTTCTGCATATGGATCTCTTTGGACTAACTAGAACTCAAAGTATTGGTGGAAAGAGATATTGCCTAGTAATTGTTGATGATTATTCACGATTTACTTGGGTTTACTTTCTGGCAAGTAAGTCTAAAGCATTTTCTTACTTTTCAAAGTTTGCTAAGAAAGTTCAGAACGAGAAAGGATATGCTATTTCAAGCATACGGACAGACCATGAAGGTGAGTTTGAAAATCAAGACTTTGCTAAATTCTGTAATGAATCTGGTTTTCAGCATATGTTCTCCTCTCCATACACTCCCGAATAGAATGGAGTTGTGGAAAGGAAGAATATATCGTTGCAAGAAATGGCTAAACCACTTTTAATTGAAAGCAACATTTCTTCTTGTTTTTAGGCTGAAGCAGTTTCTACAACATGTTATATCATTAACAGAGTTTTCTTAAGGACTATTCTGGAAAAAAAATCTCTATGAGTTGTTCAAAGGAAAGAAGCCAATTGTATCCTATTTTCATATGTTTGGTTGCAAATGTTTTGTATTGAAAAATGCAAATGATCGAATTGGTAAGTTTGAAGAAAAATCAGACGAATGAATCTTTCTTGGATATTCAACCTCCAGCAAAACTTACAGAGTATACAACAAGAAGACTCAATCTGTGAAAGAATCGATGAATGTCAAATTTCAAGACCTTATACAAAATCAATCGATTTAGACTCAACTTGAAGAATCTGAACCTGTTCCAGACTCTACGAAGTCTAATTCCCCAGAAGCAACTCAGACTTTAGAAGGTCAACAACGAACAAATATTGAAGAATCAACTGAAGAAAAAGTTCAGCAGTTCCAACCAGCAACTGGAAGCACAAGTCCAGTCATCCCAAAGAAATTATTATCGGTGACATTGATGAAGGGATTTGTACAAGATCCAAAAGGCATGAAGAGTCTAGCGATGTGGCTCTTATTTCTAAAATAGAACTCAAAAGCATAGAAGAAGCTTTAACTGATGAAAGTTGGATTGAAACTATGCAAGAAGAGCTCAGGCAGTTCAGTGTTAATGATGTTTGAGAATTAACTCCTAAACCAAAAGGTAAATATGTTATTGGAGCTAAATGGGTTTTTAGGAACAAGATTGACGAAAAAAGAAAAGTTATAAGGAACAAAGCAAGACTCGTGGCCAAATGATATACACAAGAAGAATGGATAGGCTATGATGAGACTTACGCACAAGTAACAAGGTTAGAAGCAATTAGATTATTACTTGCTTTTGCTTGTTATAATAATTTCAAGTTATTCTAAATGGACGTCAAAAGTGCATTCCTGAATGGATTTATCCAAGAAGAAGTCTATGTGGAACAACCTCCCGGTTTCGAAGATCCAAAGAAACCATACTCTGTATTCAGACTGAAAAATGCGCTATATGGTTTAAAGCAAGCACCTCGAGCTTGGTACGACAGGTTAAGTAAGTTTTTAATCTAAAATGGCTTTGTTAAAGGTAAAGTGGACACTACTTTGTTTATTAAAAGAGAAAGTAAAAACTTTTTACTTGTTCAAATCTATATTGATGATATTATTTTTGGAACACCTAACGAAAATCTGTGCAAGAAATTCTTTAAGTCTATGCAGGATGAATTCAAGATGAGCATGATGGGTGAACTATCATTCTTTCTCGGACTACAAGTGAAACAATTGAAGGAAGGAATTTTCATTCACCAAGAAAAATATGCTAAAGAACTTGTTAAAGAGTTTGGTTTGGAGAATTGCAAAAAGACTGATATACAAATGTCAAGTTCTTTGAAGATGGACAAAGATGAAGGAGGAAAGAAAGTTGATCAGAAGCTGTACAGGAGTATCATTGGTTCACTTCTTTATCTTACTGCCTCTAGACTTGACATTTTGTTTAGTATTTGCATTTGTGATAGATTTCAATCGGATCCTAAAGAATCTCATCTAAGTGCTGCGAAACGTATCATCAAATACGTTGCAACAACCACTAGGTTAGGTTTATGGTATCCTAAAGAATGAGACTTTACTCTCCTTGGATATTTAGACGTAGATCTAGCAGGATGCAAAGTTGATAGAAAAAGCACCTCGGGCACTTGTCAATTGCTTGGTAACATGACAGTATCTTGGTCTTCAAGGAAGCAAAGTACTGTAGCTCTTTCAACAGAAGAAGTAGAGTATGTGGCTCTTGGAAATTGTTGTTCTCAAATCTTATGGATAAAACAACAACTAAGAGACTTTGGAATCGAAGACTCATGCATTAAGATTAAATGTGACAACACCAGCGCGATTAATCTCACCAAGAATCCAATTTTACATTTAAGAGCAAAGCACATAGAGATTCGACACCATTTTATTAGAGACCATGTTCAAAATGCAGAAGTCTTGATTCAATTCATTGACTCAAAGAATCAGCTGGCAGACATTTTTACAAAGCCACTGAATAAAAATTTATTTGAGTCTATTCGTTCAAGACTTAATATCTTAAAGTCTGAAGGAGCTCAGACTATGAAGTAAAGTCTGAAGGTGTTCAGACTCAGAAGACCAAAAATTACGACTGTAAGTTATTTTAGTTCTAGCAATTTATCTTTCGGATAAAAACTCGAAAAGGTTTGATTGCTTATTGATTAGCAATTGATTGATGTTATCTTCCCAAGTTTTTGAAATTGTAGCAATTATTCTCTTTTGAAAAGGAAGTTATCTTTTTTGAGATGACAGTTATCTATTTTCAAAAAGATAGTTATTTTTTAAAATGCATTTTTTTTCCTTTTATGACGATCCATATACCTTGTTTCGATTGCTTTATATTCTGTCTTTCTTCTTCATTTTTACTCTCAAACCCTAGAAGCACATAACTTCACTTTCTTACTTTTTCTCTCTGGTTTAATCTTTAAAAGTTTTAATCTTTCTCGCAAATCGAGCTCGGAAATTCTCTCAAAGACTGTGATAATGTCTTCCCAAAGGAAGTCCTCAAGGATTGCAAGCAGGGGACCACAACATATGCGTGAGGGTCCTACGCACTTCGATCTGACTGAGGAAGAAGAATTTTCAAGGCAGTAGCAAAGTCAACAACAACATTCTCAACCGCGTCATTCTTCTCAGGCAAGACCATAAGAGTCTCCACAACAATAGACAGAGGAAGAAATTATAGAGGATGTCGAACCTGTAAGGACTCTTAAGCCTGCTTTTACTTTCAAACTCTACACCGCCCTGAATGAAGGTGGTTTTCCGATGACCTTTATTGATGAATTTTTGAAAGAAAAGGGGTACCGAAATGAAACCTATTTTCTAAGAACGATGGAACGTTTGGAAAATTGCTCCTGCTGGTTCGGCAGAAAGGGCTTTTGCGAACTTCCCAAGTGATCTACGTTTTGGAGGATTTAATCAACCAGAAGGAAAAGATCACGATGAGAAAATGTTCATTCATTTTAAGCCTATAATGGGTGTTGCTGCGAATATTCGAGGAAAAAGAGCATATCTGTTTCGTTCTGAGGAACATAAGTGAGTTTACTCTATGTTGCTGAAGCGATGGGTGATGAACCCAAGAAGTGTGGATTTTGATTTTCTCGATTCTCTGAACGTGAAGTTACGGAAGAAATTTGCTTTACTTCAATTAGAACGTTTTTGCTCTGAGACAGCCGTAACTCATCTAGAACTTACAGCGTATTTCTATTCCAATCTAAGATTTTTAGATGCAAATAGATTTTCATTCAGTGTTAGAGACCAGGATTATGTGGTTGATATGGACACTCTGGCTGATGTGATTGGAGTGGAAAGAGGGATATTCTAATCAATTAGTGTGTCTATTGGTCATGCTACTATAGAGCTTGTTCGAGACAGAATTGCAGAAGGCCGGATTTCGTATTTGAGGATGAGTGTCTCAAATGTCTTTCTCCATAAGATTGTAATTAATTGTCTCATACCCAAATCCACATCAAAGACTGATGTCTCCAATTTTGAAGCGAAGCTGATGTACGCCATCAATATTGGTTACAAGTTCTCTCTGCCGCACACTATCATGTTCCACGTGTATAGGTCAATGGTAAAGGATAAAGGACAACTTCCCTATTAAGCTCTTGTTACTCGTCTATTTAGACATCTTAATATTTAGCTTCCTAAAATTCTGTGTGTTCGAACCTGTGATCCAGTGGTGGTGGGACTGAAGATGGTTTCAAATATGCGTCTGAAAGAGCTAAACAAGGCTTTAGAGCATTTTAAGGAGAAGACCCCTGTCAAGACTCGTCAAGACCCTGTGGCTGCAAAATGGAAAGGCAAGGAGCCCATGATAGCTCCATCTAAGAAGAGGAGAGCACTCATCTTGCAGGATGAAGAAGATGAGGATGGCATCACCATTTCCGCTCTTGCCTTAAAGAACTTACAACATCTTGTTCCAGAAACAGAGGATGGAGAGAACCAAGACAGAGAGGAATCAGAATAGAGGAGTGAAGAGAGGGAATTGATGAGGAAAGAAGAAGAAGAAGAAGAAGAAGAAGGAAGAACTGCAGAAGAAGAGCGAAGAGCAGAACAAACAGAAGGAGAAAGTCATGGTGATTCTCCAGTAGAGGATGAAGGACAAAGTCACTATGGGATTGAAGAAGAACCAAAGCATGAAGAGTACTTCTCTCCATCTGAAGGCGCTAAAACAGGGGGAGCTGTTGATAAAAGAGGTATTCCTTCACTTGCTTTTACTAGTGATGATGTTAGTCATTTTCCTGCTGATCCAGAAGATGTATATGCCTCTCAATTTCCTGAAGAAGGTAATGAGATTTCATCTCCAAATCTGGATGTTCATGCTGATGTTCCATCATCTGCCAATACTCCACAAATTGATCATGCTTAAGTAAGCACTCAAACTGACAACTCAGTAGACCTTAAAAGATTGCTTGATGTTCTTATAGAGATTAGAGGTCAGATTTATGCTTTGGGATGTGAATTTCAGAATATGCAGAATGCTAATCAAGCCACTTCAGTTTCATTGCACGATCAAGTTCAAGCCCTTAATCTTCAAGTTCAAGCAACTGCAAAGCGTGAGGAAGCAGCGCAACTGAAAGAGGATCTGAGAAAGCTGGAGGAGACTATCAAGTCGATGGGAGATTTCCAGCTTATTTGTGTTCCAAAACAATCTTAATTTTATCCAATTCTCTTTTTCGTCTCTACCTTTTTAATGTTGACAAAAAGGGGGAGAAGTTGGTGCATATTTGACTTTTAGATTTGACTTTATTTTTGTTTGGTTGTGACTGGTTTGGACTGCGTTTTGATCATTTAATGCTTGCAGTATCTTAAGCATTGTTGGTAATTATGGTAAAGATTGTTGTTTTTACAGGACTAACTCATTTTCTGTGGATGCAGATTCGATACTATGTTTATCCTAATCCATTTATCTTTTATGAGATATCTTTGTTTGCTTGAGTATTGTCTTGCATGTCAAAAATATCCAAATCTGCAGGAAAGTTTTGTCACCATAAAAAATGGGGAGATTATTGGAGAAAAACTTTCTTATCTATTTTGAAGTTGACAAAACATTTCCTTTAGTCTAGTCTGAAGACTTCCAAACTCTACCATCAAAGTCTGAAGACTGCCAGACTCAAGATTCAAAGTCTGCCATCATTGATAGTTTCTAGACCAACGAAGAAGATTTATCCAGATGCGAGCATATCTTTAAGGATTTGATTCGTGCGGTTAAAGAAGTTCTCACGGCTAGAGATGTCATCTCAAGATCTATTATTCGTTTTGAAATTAATTCGAGTAATTTAGATCCGTTGATTGGTGAAGTATACTTTGAAGGTTCTACTTATGGAAACCTAGATCTTGATTGTATGGGCGAGCAGGATTGGTGGGCTATCTTCATATTCCTTAAATAACTCGAGATCTCCCTAATTGATTATGTCCAACGGGTAGATTGGAAGAACTCCTTTGAAAGGTGCCAACAGTTATGAAGGCATGGAGGAGTTTATAAAGGAAGACGCTCTAGTTATTCGAGTATATGTGAGATAGATAAATTTCAAAGTTTGAAGCTCTTTGTACTTTGCTTACTCAATTGTTGAGCTTAAATTCGTACTCAAAAGAGAGATTAGATACTGGTGAGACCTTAAGGAAGTGTAGCAGAATCTCTACACTGTGGAATCAAGGACGTGAGATTGTAACACCTCTTTTGATTCATAGTGAAATCCAGCCGGTGGGCTATCAGTGCGGGAGAGTGGATGTAGGCTTGGTCTAAGCCGAACCACTATAATCCTTGTGTTCTTATTCTCTTCCTTAAACTCATTTATTTTGTTCGTAACTCTATTTAATTGTTAGAGTCTGATTTCCTCTGCAAAGTCTATTGTCAACCGAACTCAGGTTACAAGTAAATTTTTACACTATATTTTGCAAAATTTACTTTCACACATATTCACCCCCCCTCTAGGTGTTCATACTAGCACTGTCAAATCTTTGGCATCAAAAGCTTGGCCATGTCAACATGAAGCAGATTGCTAAGATCTCTTCTAAAAACCTTATTCGAGGGCTCCCTAATATGAAGTTTCAAAAATTTGACTTATGCACACCATGTGTATTGGGAAAACAGGTTAGAAGTTCTTTTAAATTAATAAATCAGGTTTCTACTAATCTTGTTTTGCAACTTCTGCATATGGATCTCTTTGGGCCAACCAGAATTAAAAGCATAGGCATAAAGAGATATTGTCTAGTAATCGTGGATGATTATTCACGATTTACTTGGGTATACTTTCTGGCAAGTAAGTCTGAAACATTTTCTTACTTTTCAAAGTTTGCTAAGAAAGTTCAGAACGAGAAAGGATATGCTATTTCAAGCATACAGACAGACCATAGAGGTGAGTTTGAAAATTAAGACTTTGCAAAAATTGGTAATGAATCAGGTTTTCAGCATGTTTTCTCCTCTCCATATACACCAGAATAGATTGGTGTTGTGGAAAGAAAGAATAGATCTTTGCAGGAGATGGCAAGAACTCTTTTAATAGAAAGTAGTATTTCCTCTCATTTTTGGGCTGAAGCAGTTTCTACAGCATGTTATATTATTAACAAAATCTTTTTAAGGCATATTCTGGAGAAAACTCCTTATGAGTTATTCAAAGGAAAGAAGCCAATTGTTTCTCACTTTCATGTATTTGGTTGCAAATGTTTTGTTTTGAAAAAATACAAATGATCAAACTAGTAAGTTTGAAGAAAAATCAGACGAAGGAATCTTCCTTGGATATTCAACCACCAGCAAAGCCTACGAGTATTCAACAAAAAGACTCAGTTTGTGAAAGAATCTACGAATGTCAAATTCCAAGACTCTTTGCAGAGTCAACTAATTCATACTCATCCTGAAGAATCTGAACCTGCTCCAATGAAGAATCTGAACCTACTCCAATCTCTACAAAGTCTACCTCCCCTGAAGCACCTCAGATATTTGAAAATCAACAACGAACGGAAGTTGAAGAATCAACTGAAGTAGAAGAACAGCATTCTGTCAGACCGACAAGTAACTAGAAGCACAAGTCTAGTCATCCCAAAGAACTCATCATTGGTGATATTGATGAAGGGATTCTTACTAGATCCAAAATGCAAGACGAGTCTAGCGTCGTGGCACTTATTTCTGAAATAGAACCCAAAAGTATAGAAGAAGCTTTAACTGATGAAAGATGGATTGAAGCAATGCAAGAAGAACTTAGACAGTTCAGCATTAACGATGTATGGGAATTAACTCCTAAACCAAAAAGTAAATCCATTATTGGAGCTAAATGGGTTTTCAGAAACAAGTTGGACGAAAAATGAAAAGTGATCAGGAACAAAGCAAGACTCATGACCAAAGGATTTACGCAAGAAGAAGGGATAGATTATGATGAAACCTACGCACCAATAGCCAAGTTCGAAGCAATTAGATTATTGCTTGCTTTTGCCTGTTATAAAAATTTCAGGTTATTCCAAACGGACGTCAAGAGTGCATTCCTAAATGGATTTATCTAAGAAGAAGTTTACGTAGAACAACCTCCTGGATTTGAAAATCCAAAGAGACCAGACTCAGTATTCAGACTGAAAAATGCTCTATATGGATTAAAACAAGCATCTCGAGCTTGGTATGACAGGTTAAGTAATTTCTTAATGCAAAATGGTTTTGTCAAAGGAAAAGTAGATACTACATTGTTTTTTTTTTGTAAGAATAGATACTACATTGTTTATTAAAAGGGAAGGTAAAAACTTTCTACTTGTTCAAATTTATATTGATGATATTATATTTGGATCACCTAACGAAAATCTGTGCAAGAAGTTTTCTAAGTCTATGCAGGATGAATTTGAGATGAGCATGATGGGTGAACTATCCTTCTTTTTCGGATTACAGGTAAAACAATTGAATGAAGGAATTTTCATTCACCAAGAAAAATATGCGAAAGAACTTGTTAAAAAGTTCGGATTAGAGAATTGCAAAAAGACTAAGATACCAATGTCTAGTTCTTCGAAGCTGGATAAAGATGAAGGAGGAAAGAAAGTTGACCAGAAACTTTACAGGAGTATTATTAGTTCACTTATTTATCTTACTGCTTCTAGACGTGAGATTTTGTTTAGTGTTTGCATTTGTGCTAGATTTCAATCTAATCCAAAAGAGTCTCATCTAAGTGCCGCAAAACGCATCATCAAATACATTGCAACTACTTCAAATTTAGGTCTGTGGTATCCCAAAAAATGAGACTTTACCTTCATTGGATATTCAGACGCAGATTTAGCAGGTTGTAGAGTTGATAGAAATAGTACATCCGGTACATGCCAATTGTTGGGAAACATGACTGTATCTTGGTTCTCAAGGAAGCAAAGCATTGTAGCTCTTTCAACAGCAAAAGCAGAGTATGTGGCGCTTGGAAGTTGCTGCTCTCAAATCTTATGTATAAAACAACAACTGAGAGACTTTGAAATCAAAGACTCATGCACCAAGATCAAATGTGACAACACCGGCGCAAGTAACCTCACAAAGAATCCAATTCTTCATTCAAGAGTAAAGCATATAAAGATTCGACATCACTTTGTTAGAAATCATGTTCAAAGTGAAGAAATTATGATTCAATTCATTGACTCAAAGAATCAACTGGCGGACATATTTACAAAGCCACTGGAGAAAAGCCTATTTGAATCTATTCGCATCAGACTGAACATTACATCTAATATCCATTAAAGTCTGAAGGAGCTCAGACTACGAAGTAAAGTCTGAAGGTGAAGGTGTTTAGACTCAGAAGACCAAGAATTACGATGTAAGTTATTTCTATTCCAATATTTTAAACCTGAAAATGTACGGTTACTTATTGCTAATTGATTGAAATTATCTTTCCAAGTTTTTCTTTTTCAAAAAGCAGTTATCAATTTCGAAAAGACAGTTATCTTAAAAAAGGAAGTTATTTTTGAAAAGGTATTCTTATTTTTCCTTTGACGACGTTTCGTTTACCTCGCTTCACTTGCTTTTTATACTGAAACCCTAGAATACAAAATTCCCACTTGCTTTCACTTTCACTCTCGTTTTGTCCAAAAGTTTTCACCTTTTTCGAGCAAGATTGTGAATTTCTCCCTTGAAGCGACAATGTCTTTAAGAAAGTCTTCAAGGAATGCAAGCAGGGGACCACGACATATGCCTGAGGGTCCTACACATTTCGACTTGACTGAGGAAGAAGATTCTTCTCCACCACTGCGTCCGAGTCAGCAATAACCTTCTTAGCAATGCCATTCTTCTCCACCAAGTCAACCAAACGAAGAAGCTATAGAAGAGGCTAAACTAGTAAGAATGCTAACTCCCAAAGTTGCTTTCAAACTTTACTCTAATTTGAAGAAATAAGGAACGCTGATGTCTTTAATCGATGAATTTTTAAGAGATAGAGGATACAAGAATGAAACCTTGTTCTTGCGGGAGTTGGAAAGGTTAGGAGTTGTAGAGAAAGGAACGACTGAAAGAATTTTGCGAATTTCCCGAGTGACCCATTCTATGGCACTATAAATCAACCACAAGTACTGGACGATGATGAACAGATGTTTACCCACTTTCAGCCTAGAACAAGTGTTGCTGTAAATGTTGTTAGTGATGGTTCAAGTCTTTTCAGATTGAAGAATCACAAGAGGGAATATTCGAACCTAATGAAGAGAGGGGTTATGAACTCTAGGAGTGTCGACTTCGATTTCCTTGATTCAATAAAAGTCAATCTATGAGAGAAGCTTGCTCTACTACAATTGGAGCAGTTTTGTTATGAATCTACTGCTGCTTATCCAGAACTCACTGCATACTTTTACTCGAACTTATATTTCTTGGATGCAAACAGTTTTTCTTTCACGGTGAAGGACAATGAATTTTTTGTGGATACAAATACGTTGACTGACATAATTGGGGTGGAAAGAATAAGTTTCCAACCAATTAGCGTGTTTATTGCTTATGCTATTCTGTCGTTGGTGAAAGATAGGGATGTTGAAGGCAAGATTTCCTACACAAGGATGAATGCCTCTAACATCTTGCTACATAAGATCGTAATCAATTGCATTCATCTCAAGTCGATATCCAAGACTGATGTCTCTCGATCTGAAGCGAAATTGATGTGTGCCATCAATACTGGATTTAAATTCTCTCTGCCTCACACCATCTTGTTTCATATGTACCGAACAGTGGTGAAAGATAAGGGACAACTCTCTTATTCTGCTCTTATCACGCATCTCTTTAGACACTTTAAAATTCACATTTTTGCACCATTATGTTTAACAACCATCTCTCCAATGGTGATTGGTTTTAAAATGGTCACAAAGATGCGTTTGAAAGAGCTGAACAAGGTGTTGGAGCGCATGAAGGAGAAGTCTCCCATCAAAGCAAAACAAGACTCTGCTGTAGCAGAGAGGAAAGGCAAGGAGCCCATGGTTGCTCCAATAAAGAAGAAAAGAACTCTTATCTTACAAGATGAAGAAGATGAGGATGAAATGACTCTTTCAGCCTTAAGAAACTTAAAGAGTTATGTCAGCTTTCATGAGACAAGAGAAGAACCAGAAGAGGGAGAAAAAGAGAGAGAAGAGACAGAGAAGGAAGATGAAGAACAAAGGAGGACAAAGGAAGAAATAAGAGAAGAGAAAGAAGAAGAGGAAGAATAAGAAAGAGGAGAAAAATGTCAGGGTCAAGAAGACCTTTTTGAGCCAACTTTAGCTGTCTCCTTATCTAGTAATTCTGAGATGGCAAGAACTGGAACTGTTGACGCGCATCACTCTGAAGCTGGAGTTGATCAAGAAGAAATCTTACCTACTCCACCTAAAGACAACAAAACAGGGGGAGCTATTGGATCAAAAGGTATTTCTTCACATTTATTTACTAGTGATGTAAGTCGTTCTGTAGCAGACCCAGAGGATGTGTATGCCTCGCATTATCCAGAAGCTTTCACTCATAGTCATGGTGGACAATCTGTTGAAGTTCCATCCATTCTCAAAATCCCTGGAATCGACTCGACTGGTCCTAGTGTTACAACAGCTCAAACAACAGACTTTTTGAGACTGCTAAAGATTCTATTGGAAGTCAGAAAACAACAATATGCTTTGGGATATGAGATGCAGGATCTCAAGAATGCTTTCATGGCCACTTCAGTGTCTTTGCATGACCAGTTGAACGCCCTGAAGAATCAAGTGCAGACTACTGTGTAGGGTGAAGATTTTCAGTTACTAAAGCAGAGTTTTAAAAGGCTTGAGAAGATAGTGCATTCTATGGGAGAATTCGAACTTGTTTGCCTTCCCAAACAGCTTTAATTCTCTCTATTTTCAATCAACTCTTTTTCATTTGTTCTCCACATTTTGCTGTTGACAAAAAGGGGGAGAGGTTTGATGCAGATTTGATGAATTTTGTTTTGACTGTTGGACTTATATTTTGTTTGGTTTGGTTGTGATTTGGACTAGTTTGGACTGATGATGCTTGCAAGTAACTTAAGCTATGTTATTGATTATGGTAACAATAGTTGCTTTTACAGGACTAACACGTTTTCTGTGGTTGCAGAATTGTTACTATCCTATCCTAATCTCTAATTATCTTTTATAAGAAATCTTCGTTTGCTTAAGTGTTGTCTTGCAAGGCAAAGTGTCCAAATCTGCGGGAAAATTTTGTCACCATCAAAAAGGGGGAGATTGTTGGAGTAAACTTCCTTATATGTTTGGAAATTGACAAAACATTTCTATTAGTCTAGTCTGAAGACTCGCAGACTCTATCGTCAAAGTCTGAAGACCTTTAGACTCAAGATTCAAAGTCTACCGTCACTGATAGTTTCCAAACCGATGAAGAAAAGATTTATCCGATGAAGAAGACTTATCCAGATGAAAGTATATCTTTAAGGATTTGGTTTGTACAGTTCAAAAATATCTCACGGTTTGAGATAGCATCTCGTGATTAATTATTCTTATTGAATCAATTTGAATAATTAGATCCGTTGATTGGCAAGTATACTTGAAAGGTTTTACTTATGGAAACTTAGATCCCAATTGTATGGGCAAGCATGATTGATGGGCTATCATCACATTCTTTAAATAACTCGAGATCTTCCTAATTGATTCTGTCCAACGGGTAGATTGGAAGAACTCATTTGGAAGGTGCTAACGGTTATGATGGTATGGAGGAGTATATAAGGATGACGCTCAAGTTATTCGAGTGTGTGCGTGAAAGAAAAATTCCAAAGTTTGAAGCTCTTAGTTATTTGCCATTTCAATTTGTCGAGCTTAAACTGTACTCAAAAGAGAGATCAAATTCTTGTGAGACCTTGAGGAAGTGTAGTAGAGTCTCTACACTATGGAATCAAGGACGTGAGACTGTAAAATCTTTTTTGGTTCTTAGTGGAATCCAGCCAGTGGGCTGTCAGTGCGGGAGAATAGGCGTAGGTTTGGTCTAAGCCGAACCACTATAAACCTTGTGTTTCAATTCTCTTTCCCTAAACTCTTTACTTTAATTCGCAGTCTTATATAACTGTTTATTGTCTTTTACATCTTTAGTCTACTGTTTTCATAAAAGTCGAATTAAGTTGTTAAGTCTTGTAAAAACTTTTTTAACACTTATTCACCCCCTCTAAGTGTTCATATTAACATTATTAGAAATCACCAGGACATGACTGGGAGAGGGATGAAAATGCTAGTACGAGCACCTAGAGGGGGTAAATAGGTGCAAAAACAAATTTTGCAAAATATAGTGTAGAACTTTACTTTTAACCTAAGTCTGGTTAACAATAGACCTTGAAGAGGAAATTAGACTTTAACAATTAAATAGAGTTACAAAAAAAGTAAAAGAGTTCAGGGAAGAGAATCAGAACACAAGATTTATAGTGGTTCGGCTTAATCCAAGCCTATGTCCACTCTCTCGCACTAACAGCTCACCGGCTGGATTTCACTATAAATTAAAAGAGTCGTTACAATATCACGTCATTTATTCCACAATGTAGAGACTCTACTACACTTCCTCAAGGTCTCACAAATGTATAAACTCTCTTTTGAGTACAAATTTTCGCTCAGCAATTGAATCAGCAAAGAACAAGGAGCTTCAGACTTTGGAATTTATCTATCACGCACACTCTCGAATAACTAGAGTGTCTTCCTTATATATTCCTCCATGCCTTCATAACCGTTGGCACCTTCCAAATGAGTTCTTCCAATCTACCCGTTGGACAGAATCAATTAGGGAGATTTCGAGTTACTTAAGGAATGTGATGATAGCCCACCAATCATGCTCACCCATACAATCAGGATCTAGGTTTCCATAAGTAGAACCTTTCAAGTATGCTTCGTCATTCAACGGATCCAAATTATCCTAATTAATTTCAAAACGAATAATAGATTTTGAAATGCTATCTCCAGCTGTGAGATCTTCCTTAGTTGCTCGAATCAAATCCTTAAAGAAATACTCAATTCTGGATAAGTTTTTTTCGACGGTCTAGAAACTATCAATAGGGGCAGACTTTAAATCTTGAGTCTGGCGGTCTGGCGGTCTTTAGACTTTGACGAAAGAGTCCGCAAGCCTTCAGACTAGACTGATGGAAACGTTTTGTCAGTTTCAAAATAAATAAGATAGTTTTCTCCAACAAGGGAGATCGGCCAAGCCACATAATCAATCCCTTTCCGAAGGAGGAAGTGATATGTTCCTGTTCCAAGACAGAGCTTGTTGAAGGGCCAACTTCTTCTTAAACAGATTTTCGTCATTAGAGTCACTACTGTCAGATTTCGATTTTCTCCTACCTTCACAACAGATAAAAAATTATAATTCTCTTTACAACTAAATCAAATAGATATCACACAATCCCCCAAAAAAAAAAAAATCTTTTTCCTTCAAAAGAAATCTGTCCTATAGAGAATATGCATAACTAATCGAAACGGGCATGCACGCATTTAGCATTTGCACATGTTGGAAGGTAATGTAGGGACAGGATTACTACAATAGGCTCGCAACCAAAGGAAAAACCATATGCCTTATAAATAAGCTATTCCTCAGCTTGTTCACACTGCTCGGATTGTCAAAGGACCAACATTTAGAACTCAAACCATGTGACAAGGTTCGTGAAGCTAACCTTTGGATGAAAAGTTACAAAACTAGGAATACGACCCCAACGCCCCTATTCTCCGACCCTGCGAAGCACGATCACGATCGAAGTGAGAAACTCAGCAGCTCATGCGAAGGAGCGAATCGCATTTCAGACCGCGAAGACACTAGCAAAAACCAAAACTTCAACTCGCCGCACAGCACGAAAGCACCCCCAACAAAAAAAGGAAAAAATAATAATATTGCAGACGAAGTGGATAGGGGCAAGGGAAGTAAGAAGCGAAGCGCGACTCTCCGACGTACCTCTAGTTGAAGCAGGTGGTGCCGGAGACAGTATGCGCCCCTGAAGAGCCTGGCCATGGTCGCCATCGAACGCTAGCAACTGCGCCGGTGGAGATTAGGGCGGAAGGGAGGAGGTGGAGGAGCGGTGGCATGTCCGAACGGCGGAGCATCTACTATGGTTTTTGTCTCAGCGAAAGAGAGCGATTTTTTGGTTTTCCCTCACTTTTGAACTCAGTTGTTTTTTCTGCACATTTTGCTGATTTGGTTTTTTTACTTATTCTAGTCTTTAAGAGTTAGTGGATTCATGTTTAGCTAATTTGTGTATTAATTGTCCTAGTTTTTAGGAGTTAGTGGAGTAAGTGCTTTATGCATAATATGGATAGTTATAGGTCTTATTCTACTGGTGTTTTATGTTATCTATTTGTCTTTGTAATAGATTTTGAGGTTTTGAATGAAAAAGAAGAAGTTTCAGCTTCATCTCCTCCCCTTTAGTTGTTTTACAGTGGTATAAGAGCCTATGAGAAAAGTGAGAGAGTTTTAAAAAGATAAAGAAGGTTTAGAGGTGTGAGATACCTTCATGAGATAATTGCAGCGGCAACATTTCCAATGGCCACCGAAAATTTTGTCCAACTAGCCATTCCACGCTTTGATGGTCACTATGACCATTGGAGCATGCTAATGGAGAATTTTCTATGGTCAAAGGAGTATTGGTCAGTTGTCAAATTTGGAATTCAAGAGCCACCGATAGGCATGGCTTTGACAGATCCCCAAAAAGCAAAATTGGAAGCTAGAAAGCTAAAGGACCTAAAGGCAAAAAATTATCTCTTTCAAGTTATTGATCGTCCCATCTTCGAAACTATTCTTTGCAAAGAAAACTCCAAGGATATTTGGGATTCTATGAAGAAGAAATATCAAGTCTCTGTTAGAGTGAAACATGCATAGTTTCAAGTCTTGAGAAGAGATTTTGAGACACTAGCGATGAAGGATGGAGAATCTGTCACCAGCTATTGTGCCAAAATAATGGAGATCGGCAACAAGATGCAATTCCATGGCAAGAAGATAGATGACGTTACCATTGTGGAAAAGATTTTGCATCCCTTGACGCCAAAGTTTATTTATGTTGTCTGCTTAATTGAAGAGTCGAAACACAGAGATGCACTCTCTCTTGATGAATTGCAAAGTTTCTTATTGGTCCATGAACATAAGTTCAATAGTAGATGAGCAAGCGTTGAAGGCTTCTACCAATACTCATTCCAACAATTTTAGAGGAAGGCGTAGAGGTAGAGGTAGAGGAAGGGGAGATTGAGAGAATAGAGATGTTAGCAGGAATTTCAAAGCCAATAATGACCAATTTCAAGGCAAAGGCAGAGAACGGGATCCTAACAAATCCAAAGTAGAGTGTTTTAGATGTCTTAAATTTGGTCATTATGCCTCTGAATGTTATATTAGGTTGCCTAATAATAAAGAAAATGTAGAGAGTTCAAATTTTGTGGAATAAAATGAAGCAGATGTTGTTGATGGCTATTCAAGATGAAAAGAAGCCCGAGTAAGATATTTGGTATGTGGATATAGGCTACGATAACCATATGAGTAGAAGTAAATCTTCTTTTTCTTATTTAAATGAAGATTGTCATTTCACTGTGAGTTTTGAGGATCATTATACTATGAAAGTGATGGGAAAATGTGATATTAAGATAAGAACCAATAATTGTTTTGTGAAAATGATCTCTAATGAGTTGTATGTTCCTGACTTGAAAAGTAACCTATTGAGTGTTGGTCAATTACAAGAAAAGGGTTATGTTATCACCATTAAGAAGGGTGCTTGTGAAATTTATGATTTTGTTAGAAGTGCTATTGCAGTTGTTCTTATGAGTTCAAACAGATTGTTTCCATTATAGATTGAAAATATTCAATCTTGTTTAATGACTGAAAAGAAAGATCCCTCATGGTTGTAGCATTTTCACTATAGCCACTTGAGTTTTGATGGATTGAAGACACTCCAATAGAAAAGCATGGTGACAGGTCTTCCTCAAATTACTACTTCTTCTCAAGTTTGTGAAGAATGTGGTGTTAGCGAACAACATCGTTCTCAATTTTCAAAAGAGAAGTCATGGAGAGCAAATGATATTTTGCAGCTAGTGCATTCGGACATTTGTGGTCCTATAAACCCATCTTCTAATGGAGGTAAAAGATACTTAATTACATTCATTGATGATTTTTTCCAAAAAAAACCTAGGTTTATTTTTTATAGGAAAAATCATAAGCTTTCTCCACATTTAAAAGCTTCAAAGCTCGTGTGGAAAATGAAGCAGGAAAGACCATTTAGACACTTCAAACATATTGTGGTGGCGAATATTGCTCAAAAGAATTTGAAGTCTTTTTTGTAGAGCATGGCATTCGAAGAGAGCTTACAGCCGCACATACACCACAACAAAATGGTGTATCTGAGAGGAAAATAGAAACATTCTCAACATGGTGAGAAGCTTATTGGCAAGAAGAAGAATTCTAAAGACTTTCCGACCAGAAGCAGTAAATTGGAGCATTTATGTTTTGAACAGAAGTTCAACTTTTGTTGTTCAAAATATGACACCAGAAGAGGCTTGGAATGGGAGAAGACCAGTTGTAGATCACTTCAAAATCTTTGGATGCATCGCATATGCCCATGTCCTAGATGAAAAAAGGAAGAAACTTGATGACAATGCTGAAAAATGTATCTTTCTAAGTGCAAGTGAAGCATCCAAAGCATCCAAAGCATATAAATTATTCAATCCACTAAAAAAGAAGATTGTGACTCGCAGGGATGTTGTTTTTGATGAAGAGAACACTTGGGATTGGAATAGGCAATAGCCTACCCAAGTCCTTTATGACAATGATACTGAATAAGAGCAGACTTCAGCACCTTGTATGCCCAAAAATTAATCAAATACGACTTCTATAGCTACTGGAATTTCACCAACAATCACTGAAGTCAATGAAGAAGAAGCTCAATTTCTTCGCGGCGTTGGAAGAAAGCCTGCTTGGATGGAAGATTATGAGGTAACTGGAATTGGAGATTCAATTACTCACTTTGCTTTATTTCGGACTATGACCCTACAACTTTTGAAAGTGTTGTCAAAGAAGAAAATTGGCGAAAAGCAATGGATGATGAAATTAATGCCATTGAAAGAAATGATACTTGGGAGTTATTCGATCTTCTGAATGGACATAAAACCATTGGTGTAAAGTGGGTCTTTATAACAAAACTGAAAGAAAATTGTGAAGTTGACAAATACAAAGCACGTTTGGTAGTCAAAGGATACAAGCAACAATACGGGATGGACTATACATAAGTTTTTTCTTCAGTTGCAAGACATGACACGATTAGATTGGTGGTTGCATTGGCGGCACATAATTCTTGACCTATTTTCTAGCTAGATGTCAAATCGACATTCTTGCATGGGTACTTGGAGGAATAGGTATTTGTTGAACAACTCCTTGGTTATGTCAAGATTGGAAATGAGTATAAAGTTTACAGATTGAAGAAAGCTCTTTATGGGCTAAAACAAGCCCCTCGAGTTTGGTATAGTCATATTGAAACTTATTTTCTTAAAGTTGACTTTTCAAAATGTCCTTATGAGCATACATTTTTTGTCAAGATTGAAGATAAAGGGAAAATGTTCATCGTCTACTTGTGTGTTGACGATCTTATACTTACTAGAAATTGTGATGCTATGTTTGAAGAATTCAAGAAATCCATGATAGATGAGTTTGAAATGTCTAATCTAGGTACGATGCATTATTTTCTTGGCATAGAAGTGATACAATTGGGTGATGAAATCTTTATTTCTCAAAAGAAATAAGTGAAAGAAATTTTGGACAGGTTTCAGATGAACAATTGTAATATTGTAAACACTCCAGTTGAGTTTGGCTTAATGCTATACAAAGATCATGAAGGGAGGAAGGTCGACAGCACATTTTACAAAAAAATTGTCGGTAGTTTGATGTATCCAACTGCAACACGACCAGACATAATGTATTCTATGAGTTTAATTAGTAGATATATGGAGAAGCCTACAAAAATGCATTTGTTAGCTGCCAAGAGAATCATTCGTTACTTGCGAGAAACTAGAGACTTTAGGTTATTTTACAAGAAGGGTGAAATGTCCAATTTGTTGGGATTTACTGATAGTGATTATGCAAGAAATCAATATGATAGGAGGAGCATTTCGGGTTATGCTTTTATGTTTGGGACATGTGCTATTTCGTGGTCATCCAAGAAACAACCAATTGTCACATTGTCAAGTATAGAAGTTAAATTTGTTGCTGCAACAGCTTATGCTTGTCAAACTATTTTGCTAAGGAGAATTCTTGAAGAGCTGCAATTCAAGCAACCGGGAGCTACTAAAATTTTTTGTGACAACAACTCAGTAATCAAACTCTCCAAGAATCCCGTGCTACATGGAAGAAGCAATCACATTGATGTGAAGTTTTATTTCTTTAGAGATCTCAGCAATGATAGGACGATTGATCTAATCTACTGCAAGAGTGAAAATCAAGTTGCTGATATATTCGCCAAGGCCCTCAAGATGGAGTCATTTGTGAAGCTTCGAAGGTTACTAGGTATTCGCATATTGAAAACAATCAAGGCTTTAAACTGAATGTTAGCAAACATCACTTTAAGGGAGGGATTGTTGAAATAATAGTTGTTTTTTCTGCACGTTTTGCTGATTTGATTTTTCAGTTATTCTAGTCATTAAGAGTTAGTGGAGTCATGTTTAGCTAATTAGTGTGTTAGTTGTCCTAGTTTTTAGGAGTTAGTGGAGTAAGTGTTTTATGCGGAATATGGGTAGTTATGAGTCCTATTTTAGTGGTATGTACTTGTCTTTGTAAAAGACTTCGAGGTTCTGAATGAAAAAAGAAAAAGAAAAAGAAATTTTAGCCTCATATGTCCTCCCCTTTAGCTATTTTACAGGCGTTGTGGAGGTCGCCTTGTCACTTGAGAGAAGGAGAGGGAGACAAACTGCTGCTCCATTTGGGCTGACACGCTCGATTGGGCCAGCCCCATCAGTTGGGCTTAGTTGGAGGAAGGGGAAAAAAATATCTTAAAAATCTACAAAATAATTCAAATGTCTAGCCCTACCCAAAATTTCCGGACTGCCAATCGGGATGCCGAGTAGAGTACCGTCTATGGAAATCCACTGAGCATGCAAGTCAACACGAGCAGGCATCATTATCCTAGCGAAAAATTGACAGCTTGCTTGCCATGGCAACTTTGAATTAATGATGATCCTTGACTTTATGGCCATTCTTTGAAATTCGGCATTTTCTCAACTTTACATCATGCTTCGACTGATTTTGTGATTTTTGTGCAAGATGTATGGGGCTTCTCTTCTGTGATGCTAGTTTAGGATTGCAGGAGATTTATTTGCGGATGTGGCTTGGAGATAGGCGACGATTCAAGACGGATTATTTTTTTAGCCATATTAGAAGTCAAAGGGAGGGCTGCTGCTGGTGCAACGTTTATCTGAAGAATGGCAAAACATTACTCTCTACACCTTCAAGGGTCAAATACCGAGCGAAGGGGACAACGTCAAATCTGGCGTTCTCTTGACTTAAAATACACGTCAATTATTGCGAGCATCTCGAAGGACCTCCCGCTTTGAAAGGCTTCCAATCGTCCTGTTCGAGCAAGCTGTCGATTTTTTCACTAGGATAATGATGTGTGCTCGCGTTGAATTGCACGCTCAATGGATATCCATAGACTTGATTCCCACTCGGCATCGTCATCGGCCGGCCAAAAATTTAGAGTGAGGTCACACATTTGAATTATTTCGCAGATTTTAAGATATTTTTTCCCCTTCCTTTCTCCAACAAGGTTACCGTGATCTATCTGAGATCTTTTTTGTCCTTTTAAGCTATGTCTGAAATTCTAATAAGGAGCACAAGGATATGAAATTTAAATATTCTATCCATTATTTAATTATCACAATAATAAAATCGGATATAGTTATATTAAATCACATATATTATTTAATGTTAACGGCACCTAAAAGTTTACAAACGAGGCCGGTTAAAGATTACCTCCTTTTCGTAGTAGCATATACTAGCCAAACAATTAGCTTATGACGCATTAGAGACGCAGTTAAACCTTAGAAGAAAGCCCAGCCTTATAAAGAGCAAGATTATCGTCGGAGCAGTGTCGACTTCGGATGGACGAGACTAGTGATTTCCATGCAGAGCGCAGCTGACTAAAAGCCTGGTAAGTCGTTTCTCCCCTCCCGCTACTTCCTCGGAGCTCATGATTCCAATTTCGATGTCAAATGCTTGTCGCTTGATGCCGATGCAATCTCCAGCGTTCGACCCCGTCCACCTGACGCCGCCGCTCTCGATTCCTTCTCCGTCCAAGAACCGCCCCAAGTTCGCAGCGACGCCAAGGATGTCTCAGTCCACTCACAACCCAGGTAACTTCAGCTCGCTGGTGAGCTTCTTCGGCGTTCGGGCGTGCTAGTATCTGTGCATGCTCATCGCGCGGGTCGTCTTGTTTTGAATCTCTTATTGCTCGAGTGACGATACTCGTCGGTGGGAGATGGGTTACTCTTGATTCTCGATCATGTCGCTGTTTAGGAGTGAACTCTGTTTAAGTATGACTGATACCCTTCAGGTCATTTTGGCTAGTGCTAGAACTCGTATGGGGGGAAATGCGCAATGGTTAATTGGGGGAGATGCTTCATTCTCAATTATGTCAGCATCTAGTGCTGAAGTCTTTTACTATACTGTCCATACTCTGCTCGTGCATATGATGAGCGGTGGTGTTAATTCGTTAAGTTTTCTCTGTTCAGTTGTTCAGCAGCAGAGAGTCGTGATACCGAACAAGCATGGGGAGAAACTGGTGGGGCTGTTGCATGAGACTGGATCTTCGGAGATGGTGATCCTCTGTCACGCCTTCCGGTGTTCCAAGGTACAGTGATTTATATAATTTGGAAAATGGCAGAAATAAGAGTATGTATAAGCCGTGACATTGTTTGCTACTGCGATACGGCAGACTTCCTTTCTCCGCTAAAATTGACAGTTCTGCAAGTGAGCTTTAACTTTTTCTTTCTACCTGTTGTCCAGGAAAATGACACGATGGTGAATCTTGCTGCTGCTTTGGAGAAGGAGGGTATTAGTGCTTTCCGCTTTGACTCTGCTGGAACTGGGTATGCTGAAATATACTCGTCAAATGTAGATATCATTTTGCCGCTAAGTCCATTTATGTGAGGAGGAAGTGAGGGAGGGAGAGAGAAAGAAAGAAAGAGTCTTTAAGAAATATTGCCGGTTTCAGTAAACACCGTGCTTAGAGTCATAGCAGAAACAACGCTGTCAATTTGGGCATTTTGGCAGTTCAAAGATTTAGTTCAGCTAAATGCTGATTCTGGTCTTTAGTTGTAAATTTTAGTAGCAATTTGTCTGTTGTTCCTTCTCCCAAACTTGGATTGCTTGACTGCTATTTCAAATGTCCTTTTAGATATCTCTTTAGTTTTGATATTCCTCCTCTTGTTGACTCATTTAGCTATTGAAAAATCAAACCATACCTTCCCTGATTGGTCTTGTCAATATTCTCTTTTTTCAGGTCATTGTTATTAGAAACCTCTTTATCATCAGCAATCCCATTCAAATCGTGGTTGTCATACTAGCTGTGAATATTTGCCCAATTTAACACAGTGGGTGATTTGTCTATGATATATAATTTGGGCATTATGAGGTCGTAGTTGTACCTTCTGGCCCAGGTGAAAGTGTGGGTACTAAGAGACTGATCATTTCAGCGGTCTTGACATTTTATTAAACCAAGGCATCATGAGGACTCTTACCTCACATGGAAATAGGACGGGGACAAGGTTTTTTTGTAGCTTTTATTGCATGCTTTAGGTCATCCACTCTTTGAATGGTTGCTTCATTAGGACTCATGCTCGATCCTGAAAGCATAATCATTATTGATGGCTTATAGTTATGTCTAAGGCGATTGATTTGATCTTGGTAAAAGTTTTTAGAACTGGACACCGGTTAGACAGGAAAGCAGTTCTTGCTTCTAATAATCCTTTCCTTTTGCCTTAACACTCTATAAAACTTATGCTTTCTAGAGAGAGTGAAGGTACAGACGGTAACTTCTGGAGAGAAGCTGATGATCTTCGTGCTGTTATTGAGCAGTTCAATGGAGCTAATCGGGTGACCAGTGCAATTGTGGGGCATAGCAAAGGTTTGTGAAATCACGAACAGTTTCTTGAATTTTTCTGTTTTTGGGGAGGGAATAGCTCATACATAGTTTGGATCGATTTGCACTTGCTTCTGCCTCCTGTTGTAAAAAGAAGAAAAAGAAAATACATCAATGCCTGCCAAATGCCTGTGGACATATGTGAAATCTGCATAATAGAAAACAGCCCAAATCTTTTCACTTTGCAAATTAGTTGGTGTCACTTTACTTAAGTCGATTGATCTTCTAACGTTGTTGCAGGAGGCCGTATAGTTCTTCTTTATGCTTCTAAGTATCATGATATACTTACTGTTGTCAATGTCTGTGCCTGTTATGATTTGAAGAGGGGAATTGAAGATTTCTTGGGCAAAGATTCCATGCAAAAAATTAAGGAGGATGGATTCATTGATGTCAAGACTAAATCAGGTATTCATTCATTAAATACTTGCAGCTTCTACATTTGTTTCTTTTTTTGAAGGAAACAAGTGGCGCTCTTTCTTTGTAGGAGTTTTTACCTACTTTGTAGTTCAATTTGGTATGCGCAACAAAGAGGAGAAAGTGGAACACTACATTTTTGAATGTGGTGCAAAGGGGATAGGCTTCTTAGGAACGCTTTTCCATAACGAAATTCGTACACTCGGATGCGGAACATTTTTAAAGCTCAAACTCAAGTAAATTAAATATGTTATGTTTAGAGCACATTTAATGGATTGATATCTTCCCTTTACAGTTAAATCGTATATAGTATGTATTAAGGGCAGGTCAAATCATATGCAGTATGTAACTGGTAAAAAAAATGTATATAGTATGTTTTTATAGATTATCGCGTTCGTTATCTTCCTTCATTTCGCCTAGAATGCTCAGAATGCCAAATCTAGCATTCCAAGACGCTGGTGAACCGTGAATTGGAATGCACATAAACTTTGCCGATCACTGCTATTTGAGCGAATTCTGGGAACCCTGGTATTTCCACAGAGGATGGGGTCTAGCTTTGTTGGTTCTTTCATTGTCGCCTTTGTCAAGAAGTGACTTCAATGGCATATTAGTTTCCCTTTGGAAAGCTGTAATTCTTAATTTTGTCGATAGAGAAATCTAAATATGAACTTGGCCATTTGCTGGTAAGTTTGTGCATGGCATTTTCATCCTTGAAGTTATGTGGGCACAAGGAATCGTCACGGATTCTTCTAAGTTCAATTTCTGCTTTTTACAGGAATTATTATTCATGATGTGAAATACGAATATCTGATGGATTGCTTAAATACCAATATGCACGAAGCATGTCTTCAGATTGATAAAAATTGCAGGTATTATTTTCTAGATGGTACATGACGTACTGCTGCTCTTGTAATGACTGTCTCGTGATACTTGTTGATATCTAATGATGATTTCTAGAGAATCCTTGCAATGAGTTCATCCTAGAAGGACAAAGAAATACCTTAATCCTGTGTAGATGAAGCCTCTCATTTTTATTTCGTAACTGAGAGCCGTTATAGGTTGTTAAGAGACTACTTTCAGTCCTTACTGTCCTGTCCCATTGGTCGAGGCTGGCTTTTGACAGGGATTCCCTTTGTGCTCGAGAACATAAAGATTAAAAGAACTCTAGCTATTTTTAAGCGTTTTTGTTTAAGTTTCAAAGCTTTGCCACGAGGGATGGTAGACGAATATGTCCTAAGTATGTTTCCTATTCCAGCTAATCATAACCCGAAGAAAAGTAGATTATTTTCTACTGTACGTGATTACTGAAACTTTGATACAGGGTTTTGACAGTTCATGGATCTGCTGATGAAGTTGTCCCAGTATCAGATGCACTAGAGTACGCAAAAATCATATCGAACCACAAGCTGCAGATTATAGAAGGAGCAGATCATCGATATACCTCGCATCAGGCAGAGTTGGCCTCTATCGTATCGAGTTTCATAAAGAAAGCATTGGAGGAGGACAGGGAGAAATCCAGCCAGTAGCGAGGTACATCCTTGTGCCTGATTGTCGGAGAGGATCTTTGCACGCATTACGAACAAGATAGCAGACTCAGTCCTGTTGGATGCTTTCAACTTATTCCTGATTATCAACTTAGGTGGCAAAATGGTTTGGGATGCAACCGAAGATGGCCAAAATATGAGCGCACTATTGGGAGTTAAGATTTCTTACTTTGTCCTATTGACAATCTTGGTGCGAGCACTAATTGTACTATAAATTGTCCATTCTCATAAGGATGATTTGTCTCTATTTAAACTGACAACTTGAAACTATTAAGGATTGTCTTAGCTCAGCTATGCAAGCCTTTTCTTTTTCTACGTTTCATGGTCTAATCCACAGTGTAGTCTTAGCTTTTGCAAAAGCAGTTATGTTATGGTGACAATGTTTTATCAAAGGTAGTCTGTGGAAGGCCCATATCAGTTAGTAAGTACTCTCATTATGTTAAAATTGAGTAGATTTGCTGTTGCAGCCAAAGCATTTGAGAAATGCATCAACTTAAAATGGAATGTCATTGCATCTAGTGTGAAATACACGCTTGAGGTACTTATGTTGGATTCCAGCTCGCACATCTACCGCGTTATCTGCAAATATAATGCACATCAGCGACACAAGTTTACGACGCAATGGACTTAGCTACATCGATGTGTTACCTCATTTGTGCAACTCCAAAGGCTTAATTTCATGCATCCCTACAGTATTCTGTACTTATGAACACTCTTGCGGCTGAATTTCAAGTTATCTACTACAATATCGTAGACCTAATGGCAAAAATTAGCTGAAACTGCTAGAGGGCTGTTTTTCGAGGTGAGAGAGCCAAAGTGCTGGTTTCTTCTACAAATGCTCTCATAAGTGATAGGAAAAATTCCAAATAAATGCCTAAAACGAACCTTGTGTCAAATAAATGCTTGAAGTGGTCATGGTTATTTCAAATAGGGGCCTAATCTCTCTGGTCGCTGCTCAACTAAATATTCCTACTGATCAAGAGTATTTTCATCTAATTGCACTTTTAATTTTAAATTATTTTTAAATTATTATTTTTTCTTTTTTCACTTTCCTTTTTTTTTTTTCTTTCTGATGAGGGCTAGTGGCTGTCGGCGAGGGCTCAACTACATTCATTGGCCATTGGTAAGGGTCGACTAGGGCCTGCAAGCCCTCACCAGTTGCAGGCAATGCCATCTTTGCCAAATCTAGCGAGGTTGGCCTCGCTTGGGGTCAATGAGGGCTTGGTGATCCTCGTCGGCCGCTAAAGGAGCGACCCTCATCCAGATTTGGGAAAGGCCAACCTCGCCGATTACTAGCGAGGGCTAGGCTCGCTGATGGCTATGAGGGTGACCTCCCTAAGGCAAGGGTCATCTCGTCCATGCAAGGCTATCCCTCACTAGATTGGGAAAGGGTGACCCTCGCCCATCCCTTTCCGGCATCGTTGGTGGCCAATCGGCCACTAAGGAAGAAGAAAGAAATACTAGTAAAAAAAAAAGGAAAATAAAAAAAAATGACTAAAATACCCTTAACCATCTGAAAAGTCAAGTCCTTATTGAAACATATATGGTTATTTCAAGCCCTTATTTAAAACAATATCCACTTTATGATTTTATTTGAAAAAATGATGACATTTTAGGTTTTTGTTAAGAAGAAAATCCATTTTAAATTTTTATTTAAGAAAATGAATGCATTTCAAACCCTTACTTAGAATTTTTCCTAAACAGATACGCACTTTGGGGATGTGAACGACTGCAACGACATCTTGGACCACCTAACGTTGTCTCATAAGACACCACAAGGCCAGTCTCTTCTATCAAGTCTCTCGTGTCACTATATTCACTTCGAGAGATTGTTAATCGGTGCAGCGGTGTCTCGATCGTTGATATTCTCTCACTGTCATTAGCTGGGACGAATGCAATGTGGTTTTCACGAGGCACATGCGCCTTGCATTTCATGTTCCTTCCTACAAGTAATTAGAAAGGCTCCTCAGATCAAAAATGGTTCGTGACCTACCACCGAGGAGTCCGCTTTTAACCACAAGCAGGGTTGCTTGGATGATCTGCAAGGATGGAATTAGAGGGAAAATTACCTGGATGGTTTGGCGAGGTGAGGTGAGCTCTCGGCACTAGCTGGTCACCTCCAACCTCCGTCCGGTGACCAGGCTGATCGCCAGAACAAGAAAAAAAAGGAAGGAGGAGGAAAAAGGAAGAAAAGAAAAATTAAAAACAAAAAATATTATTAAAAAATTGTCTGTTGGCGTTGGTCAACATTCACATCGTTGTCAACCAATCAAATTTGACTGGATAGACTGAATTAACCAAACTATAAAAGGTTTATGATTAAATTAAAAAACTACAATAGGTTTAGGATTATTTTGATAAATTTTTCTGGAATTATAAGAAAAATAGATAAGCTAACCCATCCTCAAATCTCTGTTCTCATTGCAGTGAAGGCAAGACTAACCAAATATTAATGTGAAAGCAACATATTGTCGGTCTCCTAATCTAGCAAGGGCAACTTGCTCCTCCATCTAGAACTGCTCAGTTAGAGTTGGAATTTGGCAAGGGGATAATCCCGATCTGTGACATCGTTGATTTAGGATTAAAACGTGAGTTTATCACTAAGGTCGGCGCCATGTGCAATTTGAACGGTGGAAGTTTTCGTGGCAAGGAAGCTTTATAAGGGATTCCTGAATGGAAATGACATTGAAAGCCAAGAGCTTATGATGAAATTTAGGGAGAAGCTTCTGATCGAGACGAAAAAAAAAAAAAGTCGGATAAAGAGGCCATGGACGGCGATGCTTCTGAAGAAATTATATTAGCTGACACTACCGATGAAGAAGCAGTTACTGCCATTGGAGAATAAGTGATTTTCTATGTAGAGATCTCTCAGCCAGATTGTGGCGAGCAAGCTCTAAGTCTAGTTGATACTCTCATAAGAAGTGGTTCTGTGGATGTCGTCGTCGTCGTCGATAGTGTAAGAAAAGTGCTTCTTATGGGTCTTAAAAATTTCTTGTAATGGCTGTTTATTCTTCTTTTTTTTCCAAGTCCAGTGGGTTTAGTTTATGGACCTATTTTTTGTTTCGATTGGCTTTTGTTGGATGCACTTTAGATGAGCATGTCTATTGGAAAGGAATCTCTTACCGCTTTTTTGCACCAAGTGTAGGGCTGCACGGCACATATTTATGTTTGAGTGCATATACAAGATTGATGAGCCACAGTTAAATGTCAGGTGAACTTGATGGTGAGATGGGTGATGCATACATGGCAATGTAAGCTAGAATGATGAGTCAGGCGCTTTGCAAACTTGGTCATTCTCTATCACAATCATAGACCATATTGATCATTTTAAATGAGGTATAGTCTTTAGAAATCCTAACTGGTTCATAATTGCTAGGGTTTATACTGATTCATAATTGCTAGGGTTTATCTCCTTATTTATGTATGCCACCATAAAGGGCAATTTTGTTTGAAAACCTTATTGCTTTGTCCCAATTTGAGTAAGTCTTTTCGCGGACCTGATGATGAAGATTTTTTAGATTCATTTTTGTTTCTGTGTGTTGTCTACATTTCATACTGGAGCTAACCATTTTAAATAATGGGTTTTCATTCCATTGTATGTTATGTATGACTCCTGAATACAAGGCCAATCAAGAACAAGTTCTCGGCAATTTTTTCAAAATTTGCTCAGGCGACCAAGGGCATGGGCTATTTTTCGCAAGATTCGTGACCGTTCTCTACCTTCTGTTTCCATCAATATCACAACATAACTTCACGTGTCATTCATTGTGGAACTGAGAGCCATTTGGACTTTTGTAAATTTGGGAACCCGCCGAGAACCCTTGCTTCAACTGGGACTTTCTTCAATTTGGATAAAAGTAGAAAATTCCCGACAATTGCCTCTGAAGTTGGTGCGAATCGCATGCGCAAGTTGGCCGGCAAGATTTGGCAATCAATGGGCTCGACTTTTTTGAGATTAAGTTAACTACGGGAAAATATTTTCATTTTTATTCTAAGTGAAATAATGTCTGCACTGTGCATTTTCCATTTGCAGCTTGGAAAAGTTTTCCTCTTTTGAAAAATGACCCAACTTGGAGCTGTTTTTTTAGGGGCGAGCAGGATCCGCCCTCCGCCGCTCCGCCCGCTTTTGCTCGGCCGGGCGCCGCCGCCACCGCCGCGCTCCGCTTCCCCGGCGGCTCAAGCCGCTCGGGAGGATCCGGCTCAAGAGGGAACTTGAGAACCAGATCAGTAGGAGTCGATCAGCTTTCGTATTTTAGAATATGTAAGGTAGGTTTCAGCGGGTGAGATTTTCGCCGAGTCTTTCTTTTCTTTTTCTTTTTTCTTTTGGTTCTATGTCTTCATGCAATTCTATGGCAGGATGTCGTTCGAGGAATGATAGGAAGGAGGCGAGGTTAGTTTCTAAAAAAATAACTAAAAAAAATTTTTTTTAATAATAAAAAACATTTAAAAAAATATAAATAAATAAAATAAATTTTTTGAGTCAATTAAAAATATTTTCAATTTTTGATAATTTTTTCAGGAAAATGTTTGACTAAAACGGTGGAAAATATTTTTATTTTATTCATATTTCTGGAAAATATAAATGTTGTGATAAGTGATTGTGGCAAATGGTAATAATTAGCTCTTATTTAATGACCCAACTGTTTTCGTTCAACTTTAAGAGTATAGATTTTAAAGGTTTCAGGTTTTGGTCTTTTTGGTTCTATGTCTTCATGCAATTCTATGGCATTCGATGTCGTTCAATGATACAGGAGGTTAGTTTCTAAAATTTTACTATTTTTGTTAAGATAAGAAACCTCTAAAACCACTAGTTTGAGCTTCATTTTCAAGCAATTTCCATGACTAAAACTTTTATTTTATTCATATTTCATATAAATTGTGATAAGTGATTGTGGCAAATGGTAATAATTAGAAGTAATGATTTACTGTAATCGTTCAATTAAGAGTATAGATTAAACTTGGCTAGACCTTAGAATTTGTGGTAAGGTAAATTCCAAGTTCCAAAAATTGTTCACATAAGTAAGTTTTAGGTTCCAAGTGGAACTTGGAACTACTCACACCTATTTTTGTTTCTATACTTAGGTCCATTTGTTTTAAGGTTAATATTACAAAAAAAAACCTCAAATTGATAGATCTGTAACAAATTTACACCAAAATAGATCACGAAAAACTCAAAATTGGTATTTCTATGACAAATTTACTCCCCATTAGTTTTTGTTAAATTAGATTAATATCACAAAATGCCACAAACCGGTATGCCTATGATAAATGGAGCGTAAAACTCTAAATTAATACACTTATCAACTATCATGTATCATCTAACTCAGTAATTTGATGGTTTAATAGAAATTAATTGAAGATAAATTTGTTATTAGTATATCATTTTAGGATTTTTTTGTGATCAAAAATTAATTTGGGATAAATTTGTCATAAATATACCAATTTTTGGTTTTTAATAATAAAAAAATTAGTTTGAAGTAAATATATTACATGTAAACAAATTTGAGGATTTTGGTAGTATTATCCATTTGTTTAACGAACAATAAATGATTTGAACAAGGCCAAGCTATCAGGGCTGTCCTCCTTTCGTGGTCGCATCCCCTCCCCTCTCTTTCACAGAATCCCGATAGATTTGCTTGGGTGGAGCATTCATCAGGTACTTTCTCCATAGGTTTAACCTGGGAAGCCATACGTCGAAGAAGTTGCTTGGTTCCGTGGTTTCCATTTGTTTGGAATAGGAAGTTCTTACCTCGGTACCGTTTCCTCCTTTGGCTCTTTACAAGAAACAGGTTACCTACCCAAGGCCTTTTTGGAAGAACTGCGAATGTGGCTTGTGTGTTTTGTAATTCTAGACTAGACTCTCGAGATCATCTATTTTTTGGATGCCATGTCTCCTATGGCCTTGCTATCTTTTGGGCGTCAAAATGCAACCTCCCATGGCTCTATAGATCATTTTCGTGGATGGAAAATCTTCAATGGGCCATTGATCACATTTCTGACAATGAATTCTATCAAATCATTGCCTGATTCTCCTTCAGTGCTCTTTACCATTTGATTTGGAAGACTAGAAACAATATCCTTTTCCAGAACCAAGCCTTGGTTGTTCTGGCATTGAAGCAACATCTTCTCAAAGCTGTCAAGGACAAGGCTCTCATGTTTAACCATGTTGTGGACACTCCAAGAAACAGAGCATACAACGCAATTGGGGTCTTGATCCCTCTATTTTCTATCTTAGGTGCCAGATCTCTCTTTAGTTTTGTTTGAGGGTTGTTGCTAGTTTAGGCTTCCCTATGTCGCTTTTACTCTTGGCATCCTTCCACTCTCTTTGACTTGTTCTGTCATCACTGAGAGTGCAAGTCCTTTGATGCCGAGATTTTTATATAGCTCATTTGGTTAAAAGTCAATATACCTCTTATTTTACTATAAAAAAAAATGATTTGAAAGATGCAATTCTAAAAATAATCGCTCGTATCATTTAAAATAATTAGTTTGATGATATTATACATTTAAATATTTTCGCAAATAATCAAAATATATATTTTTATTTTTTTACGAACCATACAGTCATTTTCAGAAAAACATTTTAGTATAGCCCCACTTGGTAACTGAGAACAGGGCCCAGCGTTATAAAGAAGGAGAGTATCGTCGTCATGTCGGACTCCGGACTCGTGATTTCCACGCAGAACGCAGCCGGCCAAAATCCTCGTAAGTCGATTCTCCCCTCTCCCCCCCTACTTCCTCGGAGCCGATGATTCCGATTTCGATGACAAATGCTTGTCGCCTGACTCCGATGCAATCTCCAGCGTTCGATTCCGTCCGCCTGCCGCCGCCGCCGCCGCCGCTCTCGATTCCTTCTCCGTCCGAGAACCGCCGTTCGCCGGAGACCTTCCCGACCCGGTCTCCGACCGCCTCCCCGAGCAAGCCCGGGTTCGCCGCGACGCTGAGGATGTCTCAATCCGCTCCCGGCCCAGGTAACTTCAGCTCTCGCCGGAGAGCTCCGTCTGGCGTTGGGGGAGTGCGAGTGATTCGGAGGTTTTGTTCCTACATTTCGATCTCTTCTGCGCATGCTCGTCGCGCGGGTTGTCTCGAGGTGATGGGGGTGCTCTTAGTTCTCGATCATGTCGCTGTTTAGAAGTGAAGTCCGTTTGAGCATGACTGATGCATGACTGATATCCTTCAAGTCATTTCGACTAGCGTTGGGACTCGTATGCGTAGAAGCGCTCCTTGGTCGATGAGGGAAGATGCTGGATTCTCAATTATGTCGGCATCTAGTGCTGAAGTTTTTGACTTTACGGTCGATGCTCTGCTCGTGCGTATGGTGAGCGGCGGTGTTGATTCGTTGACTTTTCTGCGTTCAGTTGTTCAGCGGCAGAGAGTCGTGATAGCGAACAAGCATGGGGAGAAACTGGTGGGGTTGCTGCACGAGACTGGATCTTCGGAGATTGTGATCGTCTGTCATGGCTTCCGGTCTACCAAGGTGCGGTGATTTTATGTAATTTGGAAAATGGCAGGAATAAGAGTATGTATAAGTTGTATCGTTGTTTGCTACTGTGATACTGCGTCTTCCTTTCTCCAGTAAAATTGGCAGTTCTTCAAGCGAGCTTTAACTTTTTCTTTCCACCTCTTCTTCAGGAAGATAGGACGACGGTGAATCTTGCCGCTGCTTTAGAGAAGGAGGGTATTAGTGCTTTCCGCTTTGATTTTGCTGGAAATGGGTATGCTGAAATATACTGGTCAAATACAGATATCATTTTGCCACCAAGTCCATTTATGTGAGGGAGGGAGGGAGAGAGAGCTTTTAAGAAATATTGTGCTGGTTTCGTAGACACGCTGCTTAGAGTCATAACAGAAACAACGCTGTCAATTTGGGCATTTTAGCAGTTCAAAGATTTTGTTCAGCTAGATGCTGATTCTGGCCTTTAGTTGTAAATTTTAGTAGCAATTTGTCTGTTGTTCCTTTTCTCAAGCTAGGATAGCTCGACCACTATTTCAAATGTCCTTTGAGGTATCTCTTTAGTTTTGATTTCCCTCCTCTTGCTAACTCATTTAGCTATTGAAAAATTAAATCATACCTCCCCTGCTTGGTCCATCAATATTCTCTTTTTCAGCTCATTGTTAATAGAAATCTCTTTATCATCAGCAATCCATTCAAATCGTGGTTGTTTTACCCACTGTGAGTATTTGCCCAAGATAACACGGTGGGCGATGTGTCTATGATATATAGTTTGCGCATTATGAGGTCATAGTTGTACCTTATGGCCCTGGTGAAAGTGTGTGTACTAAGAGACTGATCATTTCAGCGGTCTTGACATTTTATCCAACAAAGGCACCATGAGGGCTCTTACCTCACATTAGGATGGGTATGAGGTTTTCTGTAGCTTTTATTGCATGCTTTAGGTCATCCACTCTTTGAACGGCTGCTTCATTAGGACTCATGCTCGATTCTGAAAGCATAATCATTATTGATGGCTTATAGTCATGTCTCAGGCAATTGATTTGATTTTGGTGTAAGTTTTTGGGGCCGGGACACAAGTTAAACAGGAAAACAGTTCTTGCTTCTAAGTATCCTTTCCTTTTGCCTTAACACTCTTATAAAATTTATGCTTTCTAGAGAGAGTCAAGGTACATTTGAATATGGGAACTACTGGAGAGAAGCTGATGATCTTCGTGCTGTTATTGAGCACTTCAATGGAGCTAATAGGGTGACCAGTGCAATTGTGGGGCATAGCAAAGGTTTGTGAAATCATGCACAGTTTCTTTGATTTTTTTTTTTCTCTTTTCTGGGGTGGGCGGGGTGGAGGGAATAGCTCATACATAGCTTGAATGGTTTTTTGATGTGCACTTGCTTCTGCCTTCTGGTATATCAAAATATATATCCATGCCTGCCAAATGCTTGCAGATATATGTGAAATCTGCAGAACAAGAAACAGCCGAAAACTTTTTGCTTTGCAAATTAGCTGGTTTCACTCTACTTAAGTTGATCAATCTTATTAATTTTTAAATATGTCTTGCTAATGTTGTTGCAGGAGGTGGTGTGGTTCTTCTTTATGCTTCTAAGTATCATGATATACATACTGTTGTCAATGTCTCTGGCCGTTATGATTTGAAGGGGGGAATTGAAGATCGCTTGGGCAAAGATTTCATGCAGACAATTAAGGAGGATGGATTCATTGATGTTAAGAATAAATCAGGTATTCATAAAAAACAAGCAGCTTCTACATTTGTTTCTTTTTCTGGAAGGAAACAAGTGGCACTCTTTCTTTCAAGGAGCTTTTCCCAAGTGTCACCTAGTTCGCAGTTTGATTTATTATGTGCAATGAAAAGGGAAACATAGAATACTACGTTTTCCAATGTGGTACAAAGGGGGTAGGCTTCTTAGGAACACTTGTCCATAATGACATTTGAACACCTGGGTGCGGAACATTTTTAAAGCTCGAACTTGAGTAATTTAAATACATTATGTGTCTAGAGCACATTTAATGGATTGATATCTAAATCATATGTAGTATGTACTTAGAGCACGTCAAATTATATGCAGTATGTAGTTCGTAAAAAAAGAATTATGTATGGTATGTTTTTATAGATTATTGCGTGCCTTATTTTCCTTTATTTCATCTGGATTGCTCTGAACACCAAATCTATCATTACAAGTTGCTAGTGAACTGTGAATCGGAATGCACATACACTTTGCAGATCACTGCTGTTTGAGCAAATTCTGGGAACCCTGGTTTTTCTGTGGAGAATGGGGTCTAGCTTTGTTGGTTCTTTCATCATTGCCTTTGTCAAGAAGTGACTTCAATGGCAAATTAGTTTCCTTTTGGAATTCAGAAACTGCAATTCTTAATTTGTCGATAGAGAAATCTAAATATGAACTTGGCTATTTGCTGGTATGTTTGATGCGTGGCATCATCCTTGAGGTTATGTGGGCACAAGGAATCGTCACAGATTCTTCTAAGTTCTATTTTTGCTTTCTGCAGGAACTATTAGTTATCGTGTGACACACGAAAGTATGATGGACCGCTTAAATACCAATATGCACAAAGCATGTCTTCAGATTGACAAAAAATGCAGGTAAGATCTTGTAGATGGTGCATGATGTAGTGCTGCTCTTGTAACAACTATCTCGTAATACTATGATTTCTAATGATGATTTCTGTTAAATCCTTGCTGTGAGTTCATCCTAGTAGGACAAAGAAATAACTTAATCCTGTGTGGATGAAGCCTCTCATTTTTTATTGTTTTAATTCATAACTGAGAGCTATTATAGGTTGTTATGAGATTACTTTCGGTTCTTACTGTGTTGTTCCACAATATAAAGCTATAAAGAACTCTAGTTATTTTTAAGTGGTTTTGTTTAAGTTTCAAAGCTCTGCCACAAGGGATGGTAGACGAATATGTCCTGAATATGTTTTGTTTTCCAGCTTGTTTATATGAAAAAGAAAAGCAGATTATTTTCTATTATACGTGATTACTGAAACTACGATACAGGGTTTTGACGGTTCATGGATCTGCTGATGAAATTATCCCAGTAGCAGATGCACTTGAGTTTGCAAAAATCATACCCAACCACAAGCTGCAGATTGTAGAAGGAGCAAATCATAACTATTCCTCACATCAGGCAGAGTTGACCTCTATTGTATCGAGTTTCATAAAGCAAGCATTGGAGGAGGACAGAGAGAAACCCAGCCAGTAGCGAGGTACCCTCATGCCTGATCATCAGATAGGATCTTTGCATGCATTACGAACGAGATAGCAAATTCACTCCTGAAGGAGGCTTTCAACTTATTCCTGATTATCAACTTAGGTCTGTAGTTACCTGGCAACCAAAGATGGCCAAAATATGAGTGCACCATTATAAGTTAAGATTCCTTACTTTGTCCTATTGAGAATCGTGGTGTGAGCATTAGTTGTACTATGAAATGACCATTCTTCTAAGGTTGATTTGTCTCTATTTAAACTGAGAATTTGAAACTATTAAAGATTGTCCTAGCTTAGCTATGTAAGTGTTTTCTTTTTCCATTTGACATATTCTAATCCAGTGTAGCCTTAGATTTTGCAAAAGCAGTTACGTAATGGTGACAATGTACTCTTAAAGGCGGTCTGTGGAAGGCCCATATCATTTAGTAAGTACTCTCATTATGTTAAATTTGAGTAGATTTGCTGTGGCAGCCGAAGCCTTTGAGAAAGGCATCAACTTAAAATGGTATGTCATTGCATCCAGTATGAAGTACTGGCTTGAGGTACCTGTGCTGGACTCTGGCATTGCTACATCTATCGTGTCATCTGCCAACATTATGCACATCAGCAACACGAGCTTAGGACACACGTGACCTAGTTACATCGATGTGTTACCTCATTTGTGCATCCACGAAGGCTCAATTTCACGCATCCCTACAGTAATCTATACTAATGGATGCTCTTGTAGCTGAGTTTTAAGTTATCTACTACAATATACCCTAGACCTAATGACGAAAAATTTAGCTGGAACTGCCAGTGGGCTGTTTTTTGATGTGAGAGAGCCAACGCGCTGGTTTCTTCTGCGAATGCTCTAATCGGAAATATGCACTTTGTGGATATGAACAATGCAATGGCATCTCGGACCACCTGCTGTTGTCTCATAAGCCACCACAGGACCAGTCCCTCCTATCAAGTCTCTCGTGTCACCATGCTCACTTCAAGAGATTGTGAATCGGTGCAGCGCTGTCTCAATCGTTGATGTTTCTCTGTGTCATTAGTTGGGACAAATGCTCTGTGTTTTTTCACGCACCTTGCATTTCGTGTTCCTTCCTACAGGTAATTGGAAAGACTCCTCAAATCGAAAATGTTTCGTGACCTACTGACCAAGGAGTCCGCTTCCAACCATAAGTAGGGTTGTCTGGATGATCTGCAAGGATGAGAAGAGATACAAAAAGCTAACTCATCCTCAAATCTCAATTGTTACTATAGTGAAGGCACGACTAAACCATATATTCATGTGAAAGCAACATACTATCTTGACTCCTAATCTAGTAAGGGTAGCTTGCTCCTCCATTTAGGACTGCTCAGCTTGAGTTGGAATTTGGCAAGGAGATATGCCAAATCTCGGAGATCGTTGATTTAGGATTAAAACACATGTTTGTCACTAAGGCCAGGGCCACGTACATTTGATTGATCGAAGTTGTCGTGGCCAGGAAGCTTTAAGAGGGTTCCTGAATGGAAATGACATTGAATGCCAAGAACTTATGGTGAAACTCGGGGAGAAGCTTCCCGTCGAGACAAAAAAGGCGAGAAATAATAAATAAAAAGAAAAAAGGAAGGCCATTTAATTTCAACAAAAGCTGGATAAAGACGCTGTGGATGGCGATGCTTCTGAAGAAATTATTGAATAAGTAGCTACGGCCATCGGAGCATAAGTGATTTTTCATGTATAGTTTTTTTATAATATGTTAAGTTAACAAGTTTTAGGATTTAATTATACTTTTCGAAAATTTTATGACTTGATTACACTTTTATAATAAATTTTAGGACTTTAGAACTTCTAGTGTACTCATCCCCTTTATCATCATCATCATCATCATGATTTTCTGTTGAATTTGGTTCATTGTAAATGTACAACTATCGTTACATTCTCATGTATAATGGTAGAATATGTCAATGCCCATTTTTTACACCTAAATTTTGATGATCAGTTAAGCATCAATTGTATAGAAAACTAGGGATCAACCCTGGTCCCTAAATAATTTTTTTTAGTTCTTATGAGCATTTTTAACATATAGATAAACCCATTAATTGCATTTGCATTGGATAAGCGACTGGTGGCTTTCTACCACATCGTTTCAAACGAAGTTTTACCATAACATTCCTCTAGTTTGGAACTGATATGTAAGTATATGGTTTTGAGCTTAATAAAGCCTTTAAGGTGAAGAATTAGGCTAAGCCCGCAGAAGCTAAAATTCAAACCCAACGAATTCCCCACGTGCCTGGAAATTGCATGTGCCGCACACAGATAATCAAAATTGGATAACGGGAGAGCAATATTATGAGAATTCGGCCATAAAATGAAATGGGAAGGGATATCTTGGACACATTTTCGTGCTTGAAGCGAGAAGGATACAGGCGTGCGGAGCAGGCAAGAAAGGATTTTGAATATGGGGTAATATGTCACATGGGGACATATAATTGATCTCATTATGTGAGTAATATATCCTTTGCCAATATTTTCTGTTCTTAAGGAAGGTCTGCAAGTTGGTCTCTTTCAGCATCTTTATACAAAGGAAGGGACCTTCTTTGTATATGCTGTCTCCTTGATAGTTCAAGCCCTCTCCCTGTAAGAGGGACCTTTCGCAGACGAGGAGGGGGACTTTTCTTTTGAAGACTAAAAAGAAAAGACGAAGGAAAACACGTGAGAAAGGAAAGGGAGAGAGAGAGTTATCTCGGCCAAGCTGTGGCCAAGACCATCGCTGAGCCGCACCTTCCGCCGTGTCATCGCCGCCGTTGCTACTGCTGGTTGCTGATTCACTGAGTATGACGGCACCAAACCTGCTGCTGCACGATGACGACGACGACGACAATGACCCGCTGCTCCTCATCGCCCCAATACCGCGCGTGCGAGCTACTGCTGCTTAAGCTGCCACCGATCCGCTGCTGTCCTGTGGAGTCCCGACAATGCTGTTGTTGCCGATCACCCTGCCTGCTGGGTCGTCTGTGAACCGCGGAGACCCGAGCCTTGCCGCACCAGCCATCACAGCCTTCCCATAAATTCATCATCAGTGACCAGGAGTACCCTTCACGAGCATAGATTCTCTCACATATTGTTTGCTTAGTTTGACGAGAGGTTCTGAACAATTTCGGAGAGCGAACACGAATTGACGCAATCCCGTCACTCCCATCACGCTTCTACTTCTTCGACGATAACAAGAAAACAAAAGGAGCCGATAGCACATAGAGGACAAACGGCGAAGAGCGAAATCGTTTGTATGATGCAGAGAACGGTCCTGACGCCCAAGCCATCCTTTGCTACCAGCCCGTCGCTGGTCACTGTGGCACCACTGAGCCACCTCGCCTGAGCACTCTTTCTCCCTGTTGCTGGCCTTGGTCGAAACGATCACTACACCACTAACCATCTCAACCCCATTCGTGATGCCAGTCCCGGTTCCTGTAATAGGCTTTCGACTTATTCCTGATTGTGATCCGAGATGCCTAGGTACTGAGACAAAATTGCTTGGGAAGCGACCGAAGATGCCCAGAAATATGAGCGCATGTTCCCCTGGAAGTTAAGGTTCCTCACTTAGCCCTGTTGCATTTTCAAATGAGATTTTGGTGCGAGCATGAAGTGCACTATGAATTGTCCCTTCTCACAAGAGTGATTCGTCTCTATTTAAACCGATACCTAGAGACCGTCAAAGCTTGACCCTGAAAACCTACGCAAGTGCCCTTGTTCCACGTTCTTAAGCCTAATCCATATCGTGGTCTTAACTTTCGCAAAAGCAATCATGTAATGGTGACAAATGTCGTATCAAAGTTAGTCTGTGGAAGGCTCATGTTAGTTAGTCGGTACCCGGTATGTTAGAATTGAGTGGATTTGCTCTAGCAGCCAAAGCATCTGAAAAATGCATCGACTCTGAAATGGGATGTCATCGCATCTTGTATGAAATACAGGCTTAAGATACTTAAGTTGGTTTGGTCCGGCATCGCCACATCCAAGGTGAGAACTGCCGACATCATGCGCAACAGTGATTACGAGTTTATGACGCATGTGACTTGGCGAAGTGCCATGTCTTACCTCACTTGTGTAACTACAAAGGCTTTGTTTCAGGCATCCCTACACTAATCTGTACCTACAGAGCCTAGTGACGGAGTTTCAAGTTACCTACCACAATAATGTAGAACTAATAGCAAAATATCAGCTGAAACTGCAAGCGGGCAGTTTTTTGAGGTGAGAGAGCCAATGCCCGGTTTCTTCCGTGTACGTTCTCATTGAAAAAGTGCACTTGCCAGGTTGTGAACAACTGCAACAGCATCTCGGACCACCTACTGTTATCTCACGAGTCACTACAGGACCCATCTTCTTGTATCAAGTCTCTCGTAACACCATATGCACGTTGGAAGATTGTGAATCGGTGCAATGTTGTCTCGATCATCGATGTTCTTTCACTACAATTAGCTGAGACGAATGCTGGGTGGCTTTCACAAGACACCCACATTGCATTTCAATTTTCTTACATGTGATTAGAAAGACTCCTCTCAGGTCAAAAATGGTTCACAACATTCAAGAAATCTGCTTCCGACCACAAGCAGGGGTGCCTGGACAATCTGCGAGGATGATGGAATTAGAAGAAAAACAAAGAAGCTAACTCATTTGCAAATATCAATGATCACTGTAGCGAAGGCACGACTAAACCAAATACCTGTGTGAAAGCAACATATTGCCCGACTCTTGATCGATGATGCAGGAACTAGTAACTTAATGTTCTATAGCATGATGAACCTAAGTGAAGACGAGTGCATATAATATGTTGCTTGCCTAATCAAGCAAGGAAGCTATGTACATGCCAAGGCAAACGTTCCATCAGAACCTCAGTGATGAACTGACCAACTATATTCTACAGCCAAAAAGATAAAAAAAAAAGGTGACCAACTATGTTTGAGACATATTTCTGATTCAATAATATGCTCAACTTCTTCTGAGCTAGTCTTCCTTGGACAATTTGCAAAGAGGGGAAGGTATAACTAGCAGTAAAAATTACCAATTTTTTTCATGAACGAGCTTCTTAATTCCTTCAAGCGTCCTCCACACCACTGTCATAAACTTTAAGATATGCCTCCTCTCCTTCATCCTGATTTGGAATCATAGAAAAGGTATCAATCATACGAAGGTTATGCTAGCAATTACCAAGGATTGCTGTGATGGAAAGATCTTGCAAACTTCCACCAAATGTCATCCAGATAGAAGTAAAGCCAAACAACTAAACCATGCATTAGGACATCACCTTTAGAGAGTATTGCTACCAAAGAAAAGAAAACTGAATCTAAGTTCAGATAGCAACATTCTACAAGTTAATACAAAAGTAAGTCTTTTAAGGTTAATTGCCTCGAGATACACGCTGATTCTACACGTAGAGGAGCAAATGTACTCCAAAGGATGAGAGACAGATACCTCAGATGTGTCATCTATTGTTGCTCCGGCATTAAGTGATCTAGAAAGTTTTTCTTCATCAATTTGGTTGTTTACTCTCATATCTTCCTGTGAAGGAGGAAGAGAATGCATTACTGAAATAAATGCCAGTTTTTTGTCTCATCAAATTTCTAAAAGGCAAGAGTTCATACAAGTTCGTATTTTAGTAGCTCAATCCGCTCCTGCAAGTCTGAAATATGATGCTTGAGTGCCTGCAGTAAAAGAAAAGTTAATAACATAGAATAGGACAAGCATTGTGACAAGCTTAAGGATAAGGGATTAAGAATAGTTTCTCAATCAGTTTCACCTCACGTCTCTGAAGTTCAATAGAGCGAGCCAATGCCTGCCTTCTAGTCAGCAAATTTCTGGGTCTCACTGCATGAGGCCTTTGATAATTCTTCCCACGATAAACAATGATAGCATAGCCTTTCATAGTCTTATCTAAGGATACCAGCACTCCACCACTTTCAGCCTCTAAAGAAACTGCAAGATGCTTAACTTGTGCAAAACTTTTTCCCCTCACAATTAGTTTCACCAACTCGCGATACTTCCAATGCAAGTGCATGTTCTCTATGGTACCATCAAAAATGCCACGCCTTCCTGGATTAAACCAAACAGAAGTTGAAAAGCTAGTCATGAAAGCTGACTTTTTTACATTGCTCAATCAAGAGCCAAACCAGGTATTCTTACCGATAAGCAGGAAGGGCTTCATACTCAGACCAATCTTACGAAGTACAGATCTCTCCTCATCACTTATGGTTTCCAGATCAACTGGAAGGTCTGCTGGTCTAAGATTGTCCTGCACTTTCGCTAGAGCTTTCTCAGCCCTTTTGACCTTCCCTTTTGCCTGGAAAGAAGAGGAAAAAATGAATGGAAAATGTGATAAATAATTAAGGAAATGGAGCAGAATTTTATAGCATAAGTTTGTTCAATCTTGTAACTTACAAGAGCAAGTTTCTTCTCAAGATATTTCAAGAGTGCAGCGTGCTTATTGAGTGATTCGTCTCTACGCATTTGCTCAACATCTTTGCTACTTATTTCATTCCCCCACCGAGAGGTGGCAGCCAGAGTTTCAGTAAGAGTGCCAGCAACAAGTGGGCTATGAGAAGCTTTTAATTTTGTTTCAGTTGCAGCTGAGGCCCTCTGACGTGCTTGGTCTTCCTCATTTGCCTGGACATCTGTTAGCTTTTCTCTCTCTTTCAGTGCTTCCACCACCACAGGAGGCAAGAAGTCATTGCCCCTGTAAAACACAATATAATCTTTGTTTCTAGAAAGTAGTGTTCCCCCAGTTAAATTCTGCATTCAAAATGACGCAAATCAATAACAAGAGCACCAAATTTTCCTTACCCAAAGAAAAAAAACAGAATATGCAACCCTAAACAGAAGTTGATATTATCATAATGCCAGAACAACAAGATTGGAACACAATGCACAGAGAGATAAGAACTTGCATAGCCAATCCTTCACAACAATACAAAAGTATGTCCCAGAATGTCGACGCACTAACCTTGGCTGAGTTTTACCATTATGATAACAATTATAAATTCCATGGTCAGTGATGAAATAGAAAATTCAGCATCGTACTGTGGGCTTGAAGGATAATGATTTAGTCAAACTACCACTTTATGGCAATAGTTGGTAATTCTTTCCGTCAGGCAAATCAAATAAATTACAGACTCTGAAAGGTTCTGTGCTCGATGAAAGCGACAGAACACCCATTTTCAACAATAATTAGCTCATACATATATGCTAAAAAGTCAACATATATAGATTGTCCAACCTTCAGTTCCTCAGCCATTCTATCATTGCAAGTATTTAGCACGCCACGTTTAATGGCTATTTTTGCAATAGCACTGCTCTCCCACAACTTTACCATGGCCTCAGCAAGACCTTGCAGCTTTCTGTTTCTTCCTACAAAAAAAGTAGGATTAGTTTAGAACGATTTTGAGACATAGTATAATCAAACCAGTTTGTCAGTCATTAACCAGCAATGGCAGAAAAGCACACACTTTATTGCCACTGATGCACACATACCCAGGGCAAAATGTGGAGGCATCGTTCTTGCAAGTCTACGAAACCTGGTCATCTCTTTGTTTCTCAGACAATGTCTAACCCCGTAAGGAAGAAGCCTAAATGGAGGTTTATATCCAGGAACCTCTGAAGGGAGCAAGTCAGCATCAACTGGAACTGGCTCACAGCCTGACCAATCCTTGAACCGTGGACCCAACTCATCTAATAAACTGTTAGGATCATTCATATCCATGCGTTTTTCCTTAGACAGATCCTTCATATAATCTGCAGAACCACATAAAATCCGGCCTCCTTTGCTATGAAAAACATCGCTGGCTATGTCCTCATTTTTCAGAGAACTTACACTGCCCTGTATTTTTTCGTTGTATGATTGGACACAAGGAAGCGTATAGGCCATCCCTCGGTACAACACCACTGAACTTCCAGATCTCCATATAACAAAGCCTCCAGTCCTACTCTGACAAGGCAAGTGTATTAGAGGCTCAATATCTCAGTGCATCAATGATTCATGATTAAAATAAAGACTCTCAAGTCTCCAACACCAACCGAGATTTATTCAAGTGATTACATCTTTGAAGTCATGATTTTATATCCATTCCAGATGTCAAATATGGCACTTAAAATGCACGCAAGAACTCATGAAAGTTCCAGGCTCATCAAGATTCAACCTTCATTTACTTACTTATCCATAAGCAAACAAGAGACCAGCACTAACCTCCAAAGTTTCATGGGTTCTTTTCATGTTAAGTGACTGGGGACCTTCAAACTTCAACTTCACCACTTCATCCTCTCTCCACTTCTCATGTATAGAATCCACCAAAGCCCGAGTAATCCCTGCATCCCCAACTTTCATCCTCTCCACCATCCTGAGAGCAATTTTCCTGAGCCTCCTGAGCTCATGTTGCGGAATTACTCTCTCCGCCAAATCCACATGCTTCCTCCTCCCTTCTCCATCTCCATCTCTCTTCCAAGGTAAGGCCACCGAACCTTTATCACCACTCTCACCAGAAACGTCAAGCTTCTCCAACTCAACAACGGCCTCATGATCCTCCTCATCGGACAGAACGTCACTCACTCTCAATCCTCCAAAGGCGAGTGATAATTTTTCACCTTTTCGAGGAACTGCAGACAGTTTCTCCCATTCATCGTCTTCCGCATCGAACCCCCCGCCAAAATCAACTTCGCTAATCGAATTGCCAGCTCCAACGACGTTGCCATCATCCAAACGCTCCCTAACCTCCTCAATTTCCTCTCCTCCTGAGCCTAATCGCGAAGCGTCGCTCTCATCGCCACGGACGGGTTCTGGCGAGGGTTTACATCCATGAACCGCCCAGGGAGGCAACGTAGACTTATTAACCGAAACGGCACGCACCACGACGCCGCCATCGGTCCCCGGCGAATCAACATCACGCTCATTCTCCGTTGACGTCTTCACAGCTTCATCGGGCACCTCCCGGCTCGCCAACCCCTCGTCCTCGCACCGTCCGCGCGGCGGCTCTCGCTCCTCCACCTGCCAAGGGAACCTCTCCCGGGCCGAACCGGTCTTGCTCGTCCACTTGCCGCGGATTTGCTCGAAGAAGCTCGGCTTCGGCTTCCGCTTCTTCCTCCCCGCGTCCGCATCGAGCGGGACCCCGGCCGGTCGAGCCTCGAAGTGAACCGACCGGGGCGAGCAGCGGGCTCCGAACCGGACGGCGCCGAAGCCGCTGCTTCGCCGGAGGAGGAGGAGGAGGAGCTGAGGTGGAGGAGACGGAGCGAGGGCGCGAGCGGGAGGGCAGGAGCGGTTCGGCGGTGGGAATGGTGCCGGCGCCATAGCTCAGCTCCGATGGACCGCGGGCATTTTCGTAATCGCGACGGAAAAGCCTCTGCATTTTTTTGGATAAGCGATGAAGAAGATCCAACGGGACGGAGGAACCATTGATGGGCCCAAAATGCAAAAGGCTTTGACTTGGGCTTTTGTTTGCAGGGGCTCGGGTAGTTGGATTGGGCCGATTCAAGCCCATGCGGAACATTCAGAACGTGTCGCTGCATACTCATGCTTTCGAGATATAATTTGAATAGTATTTCAAATTATAGGGAAAAAAATTTACGAAAGTAGTACTGTTTTACTTAAAGTAACATGCCTGCTTAGGACCTGATTGGGCAAATTGAGAGTTCAAGAACTTGATTGGAGATAATGAATAAGTTACACCTAAGCGTAGACTCAATTCACATTGCATTTCTCTACATGAGTATGTATTCTGAGCTAGCAATTAGATGACGATCCTAATCCCAACATCATTCATTAAGAAAGGAGAAGAAAATAAAAAGTAGGTGTGAAAAGAGAGTACTTCACCACGGGTGAGCTTGGATTGAGTCCACTAGGTGCAACTACACCTCCATGGGTGAGACAAGGAGAAAATAGAACAGGATAACAGAGGTACAATGACGAATTTGTGTCAAGCAGCCTTACAGCGGCATGGGAGGCTAGGCAATTGGTCAAAGACCTTGGCGGGCCAGGGATGAGGGTTGCCGCAGCAAAGAAAGGGAAAATAATTAGGGACTCTTAGAATTTCGTTAGCCCACTTCACATGAGCTGTTAAATTATGTGGGACTAACATGATGCCTACATGATTTAGAGGCTCATGTGAATTTGGGCCAATATAGGTTGGGAGTACCTAAAATGGCTCCTAAGAAGGGGCTAGCATTTGTATTTTGTTGATTAGGATATGGACGTGACTGGGCTTGAGAAGCTTGAGAGGGCATTTATGGAAGGAGAAATGAAAATCTTGCAAATAAGTGTGTAGCTTCACCGAGTGTTTATGTACTTATAGTTTTAAAAAAAGGATAATACCACGAAAAATTCTGAACTTACACATTTTTGATAAATTTACCTAAATTTAATTTTTTTTTATTATAAAAAATCTCAAATTGATATACTTTATAACAAATTTACCTTGTTAGTTTTTGTTAAATTTTATAGTCAAATTGATAGGTTAGATGACACGTGATAGTTGATAAATATACTAGTTTTGAGTTTTACCATTTATTTGTTACCAATTTGTGGTTTTTCATGGTATTAATCTAATTAATTAAAAACTAACGAAGGGTAAATTTGTGATAAACGTACCAGTTTAGGATTTTTGGTGTTATCATAAATGTATCACTTTGGGATATTTCGAGCTTTAACCCTTTTGAAAATGGGAAAATTATTCAAAAAGTCCTAAATCTAGTATATGACAATCAAATTAATTTTTAATGTTTCAATTGTACCACGGGTCACCAAAAAAAAAATTATTACTAAACATTTTGATAATTTGTCAATTTAGTCATTTTGACAGATTTTGTTTGAAAATCGTTGACATAATGCCAATATAATCCTACGTGACATAGTTAGTGTTAACATAGGCAATTTTTTTTTTTAATTTTCTAAATCATTTATTTTATTTTTTATGTTAACTACCGGGAGGCCAAGGGTTGGCAACCCCGTTGGTAGTTAACAATAAAAAGAATTAAAAGAAAAAATAAATATTAAAAAATTCATAAAATTTAAAAATTGCAAAAGTTATCAACCACAAAGTTGGCCATACTATAAATAAATTAAAAAAAAAAAAAGTTGGCCATACTATATCTGCATCCATGCTAGTGATTTTTGCCAATAATAACTAAATTTGTAAACCATCAAGATAGTTAAGATTAAATTAATACAACTAAAATGTTTATGATTGAATTGATCGTCATACAATAATTTTTCCATTTTCAAAATTATAATTTCCTTAACTTAGCGAATTGATAAATTAGGTATTCCTGACCTTCAATCTACTTCAAATAAATTGATAGATCAGGTAGAACTAACGTGAAGCCTACATGATCTAACTAGTCATGTAAAGTGGTATTATAATGTAGACCAAGAATACCCCCAAAAAATTCTTGAGAATGGGCTAGGGTTTGAACTTTATTGATTAGAGATTGGATGTGAGAAGATTAAGAAGGCATTTTTTTAAAAGAGAAAAGACAATTTTATAAATACACATGCTAATAACTGAATTGAGGTACTTATAGTTTTTAAAATAGAAGTACAATTTTGGTCATTGCATTAAAATAGGGAAAAGTATTAAAAAAAGTCATAAACCTATCACATCAATACCAATTTAGTTCTAAACATTTTAATGATGTCAATTTAGTTTAAATAATTTGATCCAATACCAATTCAATCACAAATCTTTTAACATAATGCCAATTTAGTCATTCTAGCTAATTTTAGCTAGATTGTGTCAATGGTGACTTGATAAGGACAACTTTTAATGATATTTTTAATATTTTTTCTCTTTTCTTTCTCTCTCTTTGTTACCCCATTCCCTTCCTTCTTCCTCCAATCGACCATCAAACCTTGGAAATCGACTAGAGGCTAGGATTGGGTGATCCTCACCAATCACTAGTGAGGCTCACCCAGCTTCTGGCTAGCTTGCCAAGGGCCGCAAGGGCGACCTTGCATTGGCCCTCTTCGAATATGGCGATGGTTAAGCCTTGCGACCTTGCAGTGGTCGAGTGGCCCTCTTGCAAGGAATATGGTGATGGCTAAGCCTTGCAAAATGAATAAAAGTTTAAAAAAATTCCGTAAAAATATTAATATATTATTAAAAATTGTTCATGTCAATGTTGGTCATGCCACATAAACCAACCGACCTCCACATCAACAAAATCATGCCAAAATTAGTCAAAAGGACACTAATACAATTGGTTTATGACTTGTCCGACACTTTTCCCATGAAAACTCAAGTATGTTTTTGTTATTTTCTCTATAATAATAATTCTCAAATCGCATTCCATGATGATATCCTCCTCAAGGAGATAATGGCCTCTCCCTAAATATTCATGCAAACATTACGAATTAAATAATTTAATTCAAAAGAACATCACTATTCCCAACTTATAATTTACTTAGATCATCACAGAGTTTAAGCAAACTTCTAGAAATTTAGAACACAATGTCTTTTAGATGCGAATTGTGAAGGCTATCTTGTTGCATATAAACCTTCAAGTGGTAACGTAATCTTTGATTCGGCCAACAAGTGATATTCATACTCAAATTCTGTCGGGCCTAGAGGAACATTCCAAGAGAAAAATTCCCAACCCTTAGTGCCCCTCTCAAACCCTCTTTATCATTAGTGACTATTCTTCTCTTGTCACGATTGCAAGAGATCTACATGTGGGGCTTATGTAGCATGTGCCCAAGATTCCTAATGGAAGAATAGCTGTTATCGGAGAAAAGATCACATTTAAAAGGAAAATTAGGTGGGAACATGAAGAAAAGTCAAAGATGATGGGGCAAGGTGGCTCCTTGATGTTCCCTCGTTTCCAACAAAGGCTGCGATTAGGAGTTCCAACATTCGATACATATTGGAAAAATTGGATGCAATTGGGCCCATCCCAAGGTCCCCTGTGAGAGTCCTTTTCTTGTCACCATCATTAAATTCCTACTTAATTTCCTACTGTTAGTTTTGGTTTTACCTTTTGCTAAGGATTATCGGGTTCTCAATTAAACTTTCAAAAGCTGATATTCCTAGGCCACCTTTAGCTCATCCTAGGTAATGCTAATCATTCTGCTATTGTTTAGCCCATAATTAGTAGGAATTGAGGATTTTTTTATTTTGAAAAGCGAGGTGCTCGATCAATGCGCTTCTCCTTATAACCTAGCTATATCTAGCACCGACATCAATAATTCCATCTTTTTGGAGGCTCTTTTTTCTTTCTCCTGTATTATTTTTTTTAGCAAGTGGTGTCATAGAAACAAAATTTCTGTCCATGCAGCACTCTTTCTAGAAGTAAAAACATGTTAATCATGTTTATAATGCGATGTCTCCCACGGTGGCTCCATCGGCCGTCTTGCTCGCGAAATTGCGTCGCACGACCATAATTTGCTTCCTGACCCAACCAAATCAAAGGAAAAGTTCCAAAATTAGGGATATTTCCACTTGGAATGGAGTAAGTGAGCTGCAGTATGTGAATGGGAATCTGATTGTTCCGACAACGTGCGAGCTTCTCGTCATCTGCGTGGGCGTGATGATGGCAGGTCGAGGAGATGGTGTGGTGGCGATGCCAAAGGCGGTGCTGGGCGGCGGCGGTGCAGTAGTGGTGGATGGGAGCCAGCAACACCCAGTCGCAGGCGAGGAAGGAAGATGAGTTTAGGATTTTGTAGGGATTTTCACCTGATGTTTGCAAATACACAATGAGGCATCCTAGTGACATTTGATGATCAGTGGCACCGAGAAACTGGAAAATGATGTATGCTTAGGGCGCGCATGATAAAATTTCGACTTCTCTATTTCTCTATTTCTCTATTTCCCATAACATGTTTGGAACATAAATCCATTTAGTGTCGTAATTTGATTTTTTCTATTTTTGGAACATAAATCCATTTAGATTTGAAGAAGAAATCAAAAGCTTAAATTTTTAACTTCTCAATTTCTAGCCAAAAATCAATTTTTATTTCAGAAATTTTGTCATGCGCACCTTTAATCCCCGTTGTCCACTGGAGTTGTATAAAGTTCTTGGAGGAAAGACTATACTTCTTGAGTATGAAAGACACATTGAATGACTTTCGCATGAGTTTAGAATAAGCATATGCGACTTAGTCCATCATATAGGCAAATACATCTTATTAAAGCTCGTTCATGTAAAAATTAGGGGTTGAATATCAGAAACTTTCTGTTTCAGGTCATGCTGTTCGAGCAAGAACTAAAAGGAAAAAAACACTGTTTTTATATAGGAACCATCGCAATGGCGCATGACGGGAAGAAGTTGCGTTTAAGATCGTAGAAGTTATATTTCGTGGCAAATCTTTCGAAGATTTGTCTATATTGAACAGTTCGTACAAAAATCAATTGGATCTATTCACTAGCGTCCGTAATAAATGTGTACAGAGACAGATACATCTTACAGTACGACTAACTGGCTCATTAAACAAGGTGAGATGGTGCAATTTCGAAAAGAATTGACATGGTAAGAGAAACGAGAGATAACTATCCTATGAAACCCCAAACCGCAGCAACGAACGAATCTATATGCTGTGGTTGCGATTGAATATTTTCTGCCCAGGAGAAAATATCATCTTCGGATCGAACCGGGCTTTTCTCTGACGGAACCTCCTCCATTTCGACCCGAAATGTCTCATCCATTCTTGTTCATTGCCAAAACTCGGAAGATAGTGTTTAAGCTCGATGCCAGTGTCTTCACAGAAACTCAGCAACTCCTTATTTTGCAGATAAAATTGTTGCCAATCATCGAACCCGCTTGAATGCAAAAACCCTACGGTGTAGAAAACATCTTCGTCCGGTACCACCGCGGACATCTGATCGTCCCACCTGCAGAATTCATTGATTGATTAGTTCCGTCCTCTTATAAAGCAGATCCCGCGTTGTTGTTACACGTTTTCTGTTACTTAAGCAAGACGATAAATTGGTACCTAGAGGGGACTTACTTGTTTCGATTCATGGGATAAATGAGGACAGGTCCGGTCGTTATGTTCCTTTTGAGGATGATATTCTTGAAAACACCGTCATTGAAATCAGCAATGCGAGATTTGGGCACGAATAAGTTCAACCATGGATGAGGAACGTCCCAAAGGCCCTGCGCTGTGAGTTTCAGCTCTCCTTCTCGTACTCGGTCGAGGAAATCAACATAGGCTACATCTTTCTGGAACTCGAACTCAGGAATATGGTTCAATCCTTCGAACAATTTCTCCAGATCCTAGAATAGTAGATTAATAAGTCAAGTTAGAGACGACAATTACAGGAACATGATCAAGTTTACACGAGAAGGGAGAGCTTCTCTCTCTCTCGCAAGCATAGCTAGGGTTTGTCAACAAGGGTCGTTCAGTCATACCTTGTTCACTGTATTCTGGGTGAGATCATCGTAGTATTTCGCTACTTCAAGGCAGTAGACGATTTTATGTTGTTTCAACAGCGATATGATTCGCGGGTGGTCCGACAGAGGGAAGAAAGAAGATCTCCAACTATCCGGAGGACCTTGGGGCATGAGAAGCATCCCTTCCACATAATCCAATGCATTGTCTTGGTACCTTCCGTTCTTTGAAATCAAATATTCTTGGTCTCTCGTAAAATCCGAGAAATCACTGTAAAGCATTCTCGCCCATTTGACCTGCATGTCGAAATTATCAGAACGTAATTAATAGTTTGAGGCTAGTGATTTGCTTTTAATGAACCGAAATGATAGAATAGCAAAAAATGTATTCCAATAGTAGCCATTCTAATATGTTCCGAAATTATCTAATATGTTCCGAAAGGATAGTCAGGTCTTAGTGTTCATACTCTCGTTGGAGCTCGATCTAAGGCAACTCTCGCTCTTGTTATTATGCCGAACTGGCCGAGACCTCCGAGAACAGAGTAAAACAGCTCCGGGTTTTTGTCGGGCGAACAAGTTGTAAGCTCCCCAGTTCCTGAATTTAAAGGAAAAGACCAAGAAACGACGTTCAATCCCTCATAAACAAGAAAGCAAATAGAAAGACCTGTAGCTTGTCGACTTGACCATGCATAAACAAATCAAGAAGCGCGTTTTCAGTCGGTACGAGATCTTAATAGTACTCCATAAAGCAATTGTTAAAAAGGAGGAGGGAAATTTCCATTAATCTCTCTCTCCGACATGATTTGACCCCTTTGACTGGTCCAGTCAGCCTACAGTTCTTCAACTAATATAATCTGGGAACAATAATAACAGGAAGATCTAAGGAAAGCACACATGGGCTGCGTTGCCACGACGAAGCCCAAAGCAAAAGACAAGTAAACAACACATTCGCAGCGAAGACCTTCTAGAAATTAGAAGACCCCGAAGAACACTGTTTCAACCAACGAAGTATACCGCAAGGCGCAGATTTTACAATAGCTAAAATTTGAAATAAGAAATTGAATGCCTCCACTATCTACGAGTTCATATATGATTATTACTGGGGTTCTTTCCTATGTCCATATATCTTCGAGTCAATCTTAACGCATTTTCGGTCAATAGAATGGGTTTCTACTATTTTTAAATGAGTCGACGGGATCTCGCCCACGTCGCCCGGTAGACAAGTTTAGGTACGCGTATTGTCTCGTTGACGTATCCCGCAAGAACTCTTCTACGGAACACGAGTTTACAGCGAGAACGTATTTATTGCCAACTACTACACGACTCTTTCATTATCGAAGTAGCTAGCTAGTAACGAAAGAGGAAAATCAGGGAAAATTCGGAAGAGGCCGTGGCGTTCATACCGGTAATGACGTCCATTTCGTACACATTGCTGATCTGAGGACCATATCGGAACGTCTGGCCGCTTATGCCAGCGTTGGAGAGCGTTCCTCCCACGGTTAGGTATAGATAGTCCGGCCACGAGACCGGCGAGAGCCCGTGCCACAGGGTCTCCTCCAGCACGTCCCTCCAGAGCTGCCCGCCGCCAACGTCGGCATAGTACCCGAGCGACCTGCTCCATGACACGGAAATGGCGGATCCTCCTCCGCCACCACGGTGCCTTGCCAGTGATGTCATGTCCACCACGACCCCGCCCGGGGCCATGGCTTGGCCCCGGACCGAGTGGCCCCGCCCTCTGGCTGCGATGGCGAAGGAGGAACCGTCGCCATGGTACGCGGACCTCACGAGGGCCGCGATGTCCTTGGGGCACGACGGGTGGAGCACGGCCAATGGTGTTTCCCGGACAATATTGCCAAAGTCCACCGAGGCCGCGCTTATTGACTCGGGGTCGGTGCGGAGCTTCTCAGTGAGCTTGTCGGGTAGGGAATGAGCCGGGAACTTGGCCTTGCCGACCGTCAAGAGCAGTCGGGTTATGATGAACATCACCATGAATTGCGAAACAAGTAGAAATTTCTCTGCCATTTTCGGGGAGAGGGAAGAGGGAGAGGGAGAGAAGAAACAAATATGTGGAGGGAAAGGAAGAGAAGACGAAGAAAGTTGATGGCTACCGTGTGGCGCTTAGACGGACCCGGTCTCCCATATAAATAGGAAGAGCGAATGAACGAGGAAGTAATGTCATTTTATGCAATATTATAAGATTAGGCAGGAGAATGATGTCACTCGATGTCACTTTATGCAATATTTTAGCAGGAGAATAGAGGCGGGTTTAGGGTCATAGGGAGTACCCATGAGTATCACGAAAAAAGTTTGTCAGATTATTATTATTTCCATGTTTGCCGTATGCTTTATAGCACTATAATGAAGGTTTAAAAATATTGGTATGTAAAATGCGAAACAGGATCATCGATGGTCTTTGCATCAATGATTTAGTTAGGATCGTGATTATATTAGAATATGGTAGATTGGATTTCCCATATCAACTCCTACGGTACAACGAATCTTGCAATTATACGTGAAAAAGTGGTTTTGGAAAAGAAGGGAAACAGCAAGAGTTTCGTGATTATTATCTAAAAGATTTCAGCCTATGGTATGATTAATAAACGTCAGGGGTAGAGGTGCTAATGACAAGTTTGTCTGTGAACAAGACTTTAAAACAATTCACACATTGATTTAGCTAGAGACAGCTTGAAGAGTAGACATTTTGCTCGCTCCCATTGTGATTTTACTCAGAAATTACGGCAAAAGTATCCATATAGACTTGACCCATCGTGGATTAAGTCAATCCCAATTCTAGATGATGGTGGATCTCATGTGATCTCGCACAATCTTCCTGTAATAATCATGTCTTATCCACAAATTCGTGATTCGGACATGTGTCGACTCTACGAAGAACGCATTTGGCCATGGAGGGGTCACCCCCCAAAAACCACATAAACAGATACGAGAAACAGTTTCCCGTTTTGGGAAGGAAATTGCATGGAAGAGAGAGCAAAATCTTGGGTCGCAGGAAGGAAATCTTGACGTTTGGCTGAAACGACGTGGGACTATTAGATGCGTCGCTGTAGTGCGACTTCCCTTTTTCCAAAGAAGCGAAAGGATCGGACATCGGATCCAAAGTGCCGGCGTATCTCGCCGGCTTCACGACTTGACTTGCTGTTTTCCATGCAATTAATTTAAGGAAATAACCAATACACTATAAGAATAAACAAACATGCTCGTTTTTCATCTGCAATAAAGGGAGAATTAACTTTTTGGTGCTTAAACATCCCGAAGATTCCTAGACAGAAACCCCCACAGATTTCCCTCATTTCTCGTCGGCTATTTTCAACCACTCCAGTCTATCTTGACCGTTTGATCTTGATCTGATGGTCAATTGTCAGTCAACAGTTGTCAAGCTTTTCTTTGTGCAACCCAATTCACAATTCTACATTATCAAGAAAATGGTTATGAACACCAAAATTTGGGGCACAAAACTAATCGTAAATATACGATAAGCTATTACGGTGAAAGTTAAAAATAAAAAAAATAACAATTTTATCCACAAGAAAATTGAATAAAAGACAAATTGGAAATGATCTCTAACACTTACATGACAAACTACAATTTCTGTTCCGGAAACAATTTTTCCGGAATAGAAATTCATTTGATAAAATTATTTCATTTTTCTATTTTTGAAATAGGTTTTTATTCTAGAAATAGGTTTGGAATAGAAATCGAAGTTTCTACTTTTCTATTTCTAGAACAGAAAGAGAAATAAAAATTCTTCTCATCGTTTGTCTTTGCTATGAACTAGTCATTCATCCGTCACCGCCGTTCGCTGTCCGCCGTCCACCAGTCGCCGGCCATTGCCGCTATCGTCCGCCGATTGCCAACTGCTGCTGTCGTCCACCAGTCACCGACCGCCGCCGTCATCCACCGGTCGCCGTTGCTGGTCATCGGCCATCACTGTTCGCTGGTCGCCACCGCCGGTTGTCCGCCGCCATTGTCCGCCAGTCGCGTGGTCACTACCACCGCTAGTCGCTGCCCGCCACCACCAGTAGTTAGCCACCACCGCAAGTTGCCCGTCGCCACCCACTGCCACCTCCGCTACCGATAGTCAGCTGCCACCGCTGGTCACCAATTGTCGCCAACTGGCTGCCACCTGCAGTTGTCCAAAAGGAAAAATATTTGTGTCATTATCAAACGAATTTCTATCTTTAGAGTATAAATTATATGTTGTTATCAAACGGGTATTTTTGCTTAGAAATAAATTTCTTACCAAAATGGTTATCATTCACGCCCTAAATGATCAACTCGATCATACTCTACTTAATTTGTTATCTTTGAAAATTCTGAACTACAAACATTCTGATTTTTTGCGTTTTGATTTATTACTTCAATAGTGCGGTGCTTTTAAGTGAGTCGTATTTAAATGCAGATGATACGGACCTGACATACTATTGATTTGCCGATTTCAATACACGTAATTGTTGGTAAAATAAGAAAAAAAAAATAGGTTGGGATTGCCATTTGAGGATTATTCATAGTCAAAATTAGGTACCCATCATAAGGATTGATCAAATCTTTTTGAGATTTTCTTTGGGGAAATCGGAAGATCTGTGATGGGTCAAGACATTGCCTTCGAATTTAAGTTGGTAATGGGGGTGGGGCAAACATCAACCAGATTTTTCTTCATTCAAAGATCTGGTCTTGTGTGCAGTATCCAATTATAAGGGCTACATGTAAATTGGGTAAAAGTCAAAAAAATTCAGAAACCCATAATTACCTGCAGCCCCTCGCTGTCTCTCTGAGTCCCTTCACCTCTCGGACGCTTTTCTACGAAGCAATTAAGATGTTCCCATGGCCGGATTAGAAAAGAAGGGAAACCGTCTAATTTTAATTATAAGGTTCCAGACTGTCATGGCCATATCGATTAGTTTGATATAAATCTTCGAAAAAGCTACGGCGATTGTCATCATCAGGTAGGCTATGGTCCAAGATCTTTATACTATAAAATGCTGCCCTCGCTTGTTCTCTTGCATCCCACTAGTTAGGAAATACTCATGGCTATTCATAGATCAGCACAAGAACGAGCTACACACATACCCAACTTGCTCGAGTTAAATATCAATTTGGAATTATAATATAGCAAGCAAACAGCACCATGCTATGCACGATCAGGAAGCTGGAAGGAAGATGGAAATAATATTAAAAGGAGAGCGATGGTGGCCCATTCTTATGTGTATCTTTAGTGGGGACGAAAAGCCGAACGATTTTGATGCGGACAAGGCATTTCGTGGTACTTGAAATCGACGGGAAAAACAAAAGGGTATTTGCGAGAGAATGAACCCTAGGATTAACTATGGTTTTCTTGGTAGCTCGGTTCCAAAAGTTGGGTAGGAGAAATTCGAATTCAACAGATGATCTTTGACCTAGAGATCTCTTGGGTCGGGAAGACCTGTCGTATAGCATGTTGGGAGCCAGTCCGTTTCCACATAAGCCGATTGTTTTTTCTTGATGTTATGTGGACTGAGAATATAAAATCTTTGACGTGCATGTGCAGCATGCAGATCTAATTTGTGGCGCAAACCCTAAACTTATGGCCCGTTTGATTCAATTTTGGGGAAATGGCTTTGCATTTCCCAAAGTATCTTTGAATGAATGGGCATTTTGTGAAGGCAAGTGTGTTTAGAAATTCATTTTTGTGTATATTTTGCAAAGCAACTTTAAGATGAAAAGAAAAAAGAGAAAAAGAAAAGAATAGAAAAGGGAGGAGAAGAGATGCACAGCTGCGTGGAGAGGGGATCATGGGGGAGCGGCTTGGCAGTGGTGCTAGTGGTGGTGGGGAGGCGGCTGGCGACGGTGGCGGTGGCGGTGGGGGGAGGCAGCTCGCTTGAGGTCGCGCTGCCTCTAGCGACGCCCGAGGTCGCGTAGCCTCGGTAGCTAAGCGCCGCTCGCCGGCTAAGATTCACGGTAGAGCAGCAAGTCAAAAAAGAAGACGATGAACAATGATTTTTTAAGACAAAAAGGGAAAACATGATTATTAGTAAGGGCAATATTGGAAAGAAAAAAATATTAAACTTAAGACTAGCATTCCAAATGTTAGCATTTGGTAAATGAAGATTCAAATGTGTGAATCAAACGCAAAATATTTTCCCCAAGGGCTTTGGCAAAGCCCCGCAAATTAAATGCCCCTTAGGTGCCCAAAACCAAATTAAATGCGCCTTAGGTGCTAAAATATCTGCTATGTGACTATGGAAATCATTGTTTAGATCGATAAGCGACATCCAATAAGCAGTCCACGCGTCACGCAAGTTTAAGTATTATTTTTTCCTTTTTGGTGTGCTTTTGGGCTATGTGTAGGTCGTGACATGATTGATAGTTGAATACATTGTGAAATTGGAAGTTTCATGAAAGCAACCGAGGATACCGCCCCACAAGTCGTAATAGTGAAGGAGTTAGGTTCTTTACCTAACATAGGGAAAGAGATTGATTGGGCATGTACCAGAGAGAAAAAGAGAGAGGAGAAATTCGCAGAAATTGGGAGACTTTCAGCTACCGGTAAATTTTAAATCCGGTACGTAATTGGCGGTCAAGCTCTCGAAAGGAGAATTTGAGAGAATTTGAATAGGATCTTTTCATATGTTTTACACTGCTTGTTATCTTAAATAGGGGAAGATGATTTACAGGAGAAACTTCTAATTTAGATGAAGGAATTTCTATGGGTCCTTTTGTCAATTTGGATTTAAAGAACAATCTTGGGGTGTGTTTGTTTAAATGAAAGAATTTTTCATGAATCAGTTTTTAGCACCTTCTGCATTTGATTTGTTGAAAATTTTAGTCAATGGAAAACCATTTACGATCGAAAAAAATGTGTGCTTGAAGTAAGGAAAATGAATTCCTTTATTTAAAAAAGCGAAAACATTTTCATTTATCATAAAGTTTTCTTTGAAACAAACACACCATAAGTTTTCATCCATTTAACTTCCTCCGATCAAAACTTTTGTTATGTGGTTTATAAGTTGGTGGGTGATGGGGGAGATCGCTTTTGTGGTGGTAACCTACTGGTTAAAACTTGTTTCCAAATTTTTTAACATTAAATTTACCTTGTTTGTCTTATAACAAATCTTGGAACCTATCCTATCTATTTGGTCAACTTTCAAGGTCAACCTAGGAACCAGTTTTTCTTCCTTCATTTAAAAAAAAAATCAAAGACAAAATAACTCAAAGTAAAATATTGATACAAAACAAATAGAAATATAAAGCAACAAGAAATCTAAGCTCATTTAAGCTAGATAAATCATCTTGTTCCAACTTCATAACACAGATTCTAACTAGTTCTCGAGTGGGTAAGTTTAGCAATCAAAACCTAAAACCTATTAGCATACTATTAGTTCCAAATTTTTGGAACTGGGAACCAACCATCTTTTCATTGGAATTGGGAATCGAACCTATTTCCATGAGTAATAGATCTCGTTCTTAGATAGAACTGGACCGGTTACTCAACCTTAGGGAGTGATGCCTATAATTAGTAGTACACCAATAAAATATATAGCTGAAGTAAAACGTGCCCTTTTAAAGGAGCACTTTTAAAGGAGCATATTAAGCCAACCCTAATTTTAAAGGATCTCCAATTTTTCACTTATATCTACCAAATAACAAAAAGAAAGATTAACATTTTACCATTGTGACATATCCGATAAGACCTTTCAAAAGTACAAGAACAAATATTTTACTGTTGTCACAAATTTAGAATCATCTAATAGTTTGTCTATTCTCACCATTATCTTGTCCACTAGTTAGCCTACATGATTCTTATTGCACTGACAGCTAGTACCAACATATTCCCATCCCCCAAAGGACATTAAACTTTCATCTTATTGATTTCATGGTGCGTCATCAGCATTGAAATCACATTATTTTCTCTAGACAAGCCTCGAAAAATATTTACTCTCCCTAAAATGAATAGCCATTGTTTCTTTGTTTCTTTCTTTTTTTCGAAATAGGACCATATGGATAAAGATCCAAACCTTCTTATTATGAACGGGAATACTAGTAGTTGTTATTTTTGTAGCACAAGCCAAACATTGATCACGTTTTTGTAACTTCAAATGTCATGTTAAATTTATGATAATTAAAAAGCCGTGTTAAATTTGTATTCATGATAAAAGGTCTGGATATGCCAAATGAAAAATTTTACCCATCATTAGCGACAACTTATGCATGCTATTTTTATAAATAAACTTTTGCTCAACATAAAAGTCCTTATTTGTCTTTAAACATATGTATTCATACATATGCAAATGCGAAAGCAGGGAACCTGATGTGTTTGGCTGGACTCTCATGTGATGGAAAGGACTGCCGGGGTTGTTTTGAAGATGCTCCAAATCTTTCTAGGGATCGAAGCCAGACTACCAAGATCACGTGGTGCTTTTACCCCACACATCTCTTCACCGCCACCCCCTCTCTCTCTCTCTCTCTCTCTCTCTCCACCTTCGTTCAGCCCTCACGTACGCCCTCCTTTTCTTCAATCTTTTTACCTTCTGCGGGGCACGTGCATGTGCAATGCGCAGCGCGGGAAAGAGTAGGGAAACCCTAGTAATAATGTCGCCATCCTTGCTTTTGTCCTAGGATTACATGCAATCCGACGTCACGTACTTGACGAAACCAGGCATTGCACACAAGCACAAAAAGCAGTTGGCAAATGTCAATAAAGCGAGCCGGCCTAGACATGTGTGCGCGTAGAGCCTAAAATTGTGAAGAAAACCAAGTGTTGAAAAAAAAAAAAGGAAAGAAAAGCAATCTTTAATTACTTCGTATCTTCTTGTTATAAAAACTGTTTTCATCCGCATCTAGACGTAACTTAAATTTATTAACAACACACTTCCGTGATTTATGTAACTTGTTGCATTACAATGCTCGTACCGTGTATGTATTATATCCTTTTGTATGATGCCTTAGTTGACCTCGACACTAGATATCTACCGAAAACTCTATATGGAATTGATTTCATCCTTACAAGGAAATTTGGATTATAGGCTTTTTTAGCTTGCCCCCTATTAAGTGTTCGCGTCCCTCATCGTCGCCAAATTGAGTACTTGCACTAAAAGTTCAAACTATTAAAGATGGCGGGTTGTTGGCACAGAACTCATTCACACCTTCCACTTCGCAACAAGCTAAACATTAAGGAACCATGAAAGGAACGCAAGTCGAAGGGCACTTGGGAGAATTTTTATCAGTAGCTATCATTGAAAGAGACGGGACACCAGTTTAAATAGAAGCCAAAGAACACACATGCACCCCTATATGTTGGCAGATTTTTTCTTTTCACCTTCTCATTATAATATCCTCCCAATGTAGATATTGTCTTCACATAATCTTTTTGCAAGATTACGGTAGCATCTTGTGTACGTTTTTCTCATTACCAAAACAGAGACCTCAGAGAGAGAGAGAGAGAGAGAGAGAGATCGCTCAAAATCTGTCTTATTCTTCACGCACATCACATTTCACCTTCTTTTGTGCGTGGCAGATCAGTGAGGGAGACGGACTTGGAAGTGCAACACAGCCAAACTTTTCTTCTTTTAGGTGAGAAGGAAGCTTGTTGGGTTTGGAGTTTCTTTTGTTAGTTTTTTAGATTCCAAGGGTGACAAGTCGACCCCACAAATATACAAGCTGCAAGATCTCGCATCATGACTCGTGCTTCGGGATTGTCTGTACAATAGGGTGCTTTACAGGCGCGCACAGAGATAGAGAGAGAGAGAGAGAGAGAGAGAGAGAGGTGGAGGGTTCTTGGTTGGCTAGAGACAATGCACCTCTTGAATCTTCAAATTTGCGTTCGATAACTTCAGCCGTGTCGTCTTTGCGTGGATGATCTGTGCTTTGGATTGACCGAAAGTCGCTCAATTGGCAATTCCTCTCCGCTCTTCCGAAAGATAACGCAGTAGAGGAGAGGCATCTTATGCTTATTAAGCGCCATGCAGTTTGCAATAATGCGTGTAATAACTTTTCTGCATTATGTGAGCGGAAGACACTTAACCCTTATCACATTAAGTGCATTGACATATCAACCGCTCAAAAGAGGTAAATGGACCTTCACGTATCGCTTCTGAGAATCCCAAACCCTTTGTATCACCATTGCCTAACTAAGATGAATTAACCTATTTTACACCAAATCTAATTAAGCAAGGGCCAAGAAGAGACTCGAGACAGATGAAGAGGAACCAACGGAGCTCATTGTACAAACAAAAGAGAAAAACCCTCGAAACCTTAATCTTACATCCGATTCTTCTCCCACTCTCCGAGATATTACAAAATATATAGCACTAGGACCAACTACTCTAAGGGTCACGTCTACTGCCCCTACGAACTATGCATGAACATGTACGCTAAAATGGCTCTATCGATCCCCGAGTCAAATCTCACCTGATTTCACCCAATTCAACCAGACCTTTTCACTAAGATAGTTAAAATTGAGCTGAAATCCTCAAAGATTGTTGGTCGTTCGGTTTATAAGTATTGAAGCATCTCTTTGATTCTCTGGTATTTTGCCGCTACTATGGCAAGTCAAATATGTGTTGGAGATGTCACATGTTTTAGGTTCGTCCCACTCCTAGTGCAAGAAAATCTCCCAAGACCGATCGATCAATCAATCAATCAATCAATCAAATTAGGCAATTCATGTTTGTATGTGTTTGATTGAGAGAATATTAATGGTGGGTCCTTGCACACATAATAGACAATGTAACATGTGTGTTTTGATTCCCTTTGAAAACCTAGAACCTCTCTCTTTATACCGTCCCTACAACAATTGGTATCTTTCGCATGAGTCATTACCATTTTCCTTCTATATTTAATTTCCTTTTACTACTGGAAACACAAATACATGATTTCACGAAAAACATGAAATAACTTGCAAGCTCATGAACTAAATAAGGTTAGACCTTTTGATTTGTGCAGGCAGCATCGATCTACAACAATTTGCTCGAAATTAATAGAATTTGGACAAGTGACTTTCAATTATAGTACTTTGGTGAACTGCCTTTTGCGACAATACATAATTGGTCATTTTCACTCAAATGTCTACATGGACGAGGTGTACTTGGAGATGTTCTTTCGATGGATCTTGTCAGCCCATGGATTTTGCCCTTGTCTTGCTTCCGGTTTCCTTGTACTGGGAGATATCGTGTTATCCAATTGCATGTGCCTCCGATGTCTAAGAGAAGGAAAAAAAAGGGAAACAGTGGCATGTGTCACACCCGTAACTTTAGATATCTGCTCTTTTTATATATCGAAATGGTGTCCAAACAAGCCAAGACACTAGCTACATACCCGTGAGATGCGTCATTTCATGTAAATACTGAAGCTTTTAGAATAATTTATTTAGAGGGATCGACGCAATATTTCAATGATTGTCTTATAATATATTGTATTTTGTCAATATATTTGACCCTTTTTCCTGTAATTTGTCTTTCGAAATCGTTTAAGCAAAAAAGTACATTGAAGTAAATGTACATGTCTGTTTTGCACCCACGGTTGATGCTAACGGACTACTTAGTAAAGATGATATTGATGTGGGAGAGATTGAGACGAAGCTTTTGTTAATTCAGATTGTAGCTCGTCGGGTACATCAAATTACATCAGGCACTTCAAATTTTTTTTCGTGGAAACCTTACGTTATTTCCTCGTGTCTTGCCTTAACTTTGCGAGGAAGAAACCTCAAACTGGCCAGGACCACCGATTGCATTATTCAAGATCTGCGCACATGCCTTCTCCGACATTATCTATATTGGTTTTCCAGTGGTCAATGATTGGTGACTTTAGCTACACACAAAGAAGCGTTTATCGGACGTTACTTAATATATAGATTTGATTGAATATTCGCATTACCTCTACTATAACATCAAAAACGATTGCGTGATAATTTTTAATCTATTGTGAGAATAACAATTTATTCCATACCACAAAAATCAAATGGCAAATAATTAATTATTGTGGAACCTACTCTTTTAAAAATTTGTGATTCGCAATAAATTGTTATTCTACCACCGCCTTGGTGGCTGCGATGGTTTGGGCTCTCTCCCCCTCATGAAGGGGAAGAGTTTGAATCCCCTCACGGTTGCTTGGGGTCTTAAGTGGGACGCCGGGGGTGATGGGTCCTCCTACTTACGTTGTCCCCCCAGATTTACTCACCGGCTGCCAGCTGTATGGGATTCCTGGATCACCCAAAAAAAAAAAATTTGTTATTCTCACGGTATCCTAAAAATCATTATGTTAGCTAAACCCCTATAACATTCATGCTTACAATGTGTGCATGCTATATATAGATTCATTTCCATTCGTGCCTCTAAGCAAAAGTATAGACAACAAATAATTATGGTATATGAGTGATCGCTGAACTATCTAGTATACAAATTTCACTAAGGATGTGTATGTTTTATTGAAAATGTCTTGATAAATGAAAATATTTTCTATGAAAATCATTTTATATGAAAATTAGTAGTTTTCATTTGTTGTATAGTTTAAGAAAAGTGATTTCTCTCTTACAAGAAGGAAAAAATATTTTCCCCCAATCTAAATTCATTATTTCTATTTAATGGAAAACATTTTTGACAGATCGATTATTTTTCCATCATTTAAACACCGGAAAGTTAGAAAATCATTTTTCGAAAAGAAAACAGTTTTCTTTCCAACAAACGGACCCTGAATTTGTTTTGATAGAATGCAAAGATTCTACTGAAAACACAACAAGATAATCCTCCATTTGTCCATAGAAATCTTGTGTGAGAGTGAAGTGCACGATCAGATCTCTTGTTTGACTTGGGAAGGTTGTGGGTCGGCCATCTCGATTTGCCAGGCTTTAGCGCAATTTCCATGAGCATGATGAGGGCTCGATCCGAGACCAATAATGCCCTAGCTTGGTATTATTTGTCAAGGGAGATCATGATTATTCATCTAAGAATCCCTAAGGTCCCCACTCTCTAAAGCCTGCGTTTTTCTTACGGCCACACCGGAGTTGCAGCTTTACATGTTGAGATATTGCATGGTGGGAAGTACTGATATATCAAGAAGTTCATTTCGATGGACATTTTTACGCATGTTTTGCACTTTTTAACAAGTTCAAAATTATGGGGAAGGACCGTGGTTTGAGGTGATATGTATGGCGTGTAGGGACGGCTGAGAAATAATGCTTCGCATGCAAATGATAAGCCATTATTACAAGTTAAACCATGTTTTATGGGTTCATCGAATTTCGTGACATTCATTGATTATATTGAGCGATGGGTCTCGTGTTCTACATCATGAGATGGAGTGGTATATGCATCTACCTTTCACGTTGAGAAATAATTGTGTAATAGTCTTAATATGCTGTGAAAACAATAGTCTATTTTGGACCACAAAAAATTAAATTACAAATAATTATGAATTATTGTGAGACCTACTTTCAAGAATTTATGATTCATAATAAACTATTATTCTCATATTATCCCAAGAACTGTCATGTTAGCAAAGTCATTTCACATTTCATAATACCTTCCCAAATCACGCGGAGCATGGCCTAATTTTACGTCACGCTCTACAAGAGACGAGTCTTTCACCTTCTCTTATCCTTGTTGTTGCAAATGCATCTCTCAACAAACTTATGAGAAAGGGAATTTGTTCAGTATATATTGCATCATAAAAATGAGAGAGTTTCGTAAACGGGTTTGTTGTGCTTATCATAGACGTACTAGTCGGCTAAAAGAAGTGAGGTGAAAAAAAAAAAAAACCCATGTGTACGCTACATCTTTGCGACTACGTACGGGGAACTGTTTGGATCACATCATTGCATGAAATCTTTGGAGAATATCACGTGCGGAAGAAAATCTTATGCATCGCCCATGATCATGAGGAATCCTCAAAAAGAGAGAACTTCTCCCGAGCTTGCCATGATCGACACCTTTACTTTTTACCCGATCGCCTTCACACTCGGAACTTACCAATAATGACTAAAAGCCAGGAGAAAAGAAAGAGCAGCACGACGCGCACACATTTTCTAACTTCAGAACGTGTGAATACAGGGCATTGCCTCGTTCTCACGCTCGACCTTTTTCTTTTCTTTTTAACTTAAGTAAGGGACATGACGGTTGCGATTCAACCTCATGATGGGGTTTCTTTAAAGAGAAGAGGTAGGAAAGGGCATGGCATTCACACACGTAGGGCAATGATGAGGTGATGCGGTTAAAGCTTCGTTATTTTAATGTTGTGGGTGGGATTTGTCTTGTCCGGACCAGGCTGTTGCGAGTGCCGGGGCGTATGAGAAGGTCGACGATAATGACAACAGTTTGATGCATGTCGAGAGGGAACTTTGGCATAATGAGTGGGACACGTTATGATGAGATGTTGGCGATGCCTCGGCTTGCATGAAGAAATTGTTGAGTCTTCTTTTTAGGTCATAAAGAAGATGTTAAGGTTGATTTTGCAAACAATCTGTTACTAGAATTCAACCTTTTCGTCCGAGTAGAAAGAACCGAGCGTTTGGCTCGAATGCGACGGATCTCCTTGTTTGAATCACCACAAATCTTACTCAAACTAATTTTTGGGAGCCACACCTCTAGTATTGTAAAGACCCGGTTCGACAAAAGCAACAAGTGATCGCCGTGATCAGAGGGCCTAGACAAAGAGTGGCTTCTAGTAGGCTTTTAGGATGACGAATGAGGCAGAAATGAAACGAACAGTGCACTGAACAAGAAAGAGCGATTTCAAGATGTGTGTGTGTCTGAAAACTTTAAGAGTATGCATGGCAACGTTTATGTTTCTTCCAATTTTTGTTCTTTGTTCCCCGGCACAAAAAAAAGAACAAAAATCCGTTTGGTAAAAATTTTATTCCTGAGAACAATTTCTTTATTTTTTTGTTCCTACGAATAGTTTTAGAATAGAAACAAGAAAAAAAAAAAAAAGTAATTTTTTGTACCCGGGAACAATTTCTAGAAATAAGCCAATTTTCTTTTTTCTTTTGTTCCTCTCTCTTGCCACGGCCACCTCCAATCGCCTGGAGCTGCCGTCGATCGCCATTGACCGCCAGCCTCCACCGCCGCCGCCTGCCGTTCACCGCCGCTCGCTGTCACCCATCGCCACCTCCCACTGCCGCTGCCTCCATCCATCGACGGTCGACAATCCGTGAGCAAGAATAAAAAACGAATAAATACAAAAAAGAAAATGTTTCGTACCCAACACATTTCTATTCTTTTTCTATTTTTTGAGTAAAAGTTTGTGTAGTTATCAAACATATTATTTTACTTAGAAATTGTTTCTCGGAATAGAAATAGAAAAGAAATATTTCTGGAAAAAAAAAAAAAACTCTTCCCTAGCCAAGAAACATTGTCATGCATAGTCTAATTAAGTCATGAAGGCACCTTAGCTTAGTTTTGGAATTCCAAAGTTAAGCGTGTTTGAGTAGGAGCATTTCCAAGATGGGTGACCTTCTAAAAAGTTGCCCTTGCCCGTCAAAGGACATATCCTGGAAGTGCTTCCTCCTATACATCAAAGGAAAAGACTGTGAGACTCAAATGGGATGGATCAAAGCAGACAATACCTCTAATGAGTTAAATCCAAGGTGTTACAGTACTACATCTCATGGTTGGAGCCTTATACAATACACGGAATTGATGGATTAGATTTTCTTTTGTCTTTGTGAGATTAGATGAGTTGAATTTTTGTTATAAGCTAAAATCTCCAGTGATCTTTAAGTGAACCAGTTAAAAGAACTATAAAGAGAAAGGGATTAAAATCACGCATTTGAAAACGTGAGGATTATTTAAATTTTCTCTTTAGTCGGTCTAGTTTTTGGAGTGTCACCATACTGTGAAAAAATGACTTATTCCACACTTCTTTTCAAGCGTAATGTTCTATAAAAACCTTAACGACGATCCTCATCCTCGATATATGTAAAGAATTTTTTCGATTTGTATTCGTAATCATAGCTTTTATATAATTTAATATGAGGACTATAATCAAACTGTGTCACGGTCCTGTGTAGTGATGTGGTAATAATCTCACATGACGCGTTTTGCTTAATCATGGAAAATCCCTAACCCTAACCTATTCAGGGATTTTGCGGGGGCAGACTGAATCTGTGGGAATGTTCTTTTGCCCCTCGAGAGTGCATCGTAGGCGACAAACGTTGGCAAGACATAATCATTGTGCTGGGCCTGCGCCCAGTGTGAACAAAGACAAAAGACAGAGGAAAATAAATCACCTTGACCCTGGCTGGCTGGCTGGCTGCTGCAGCAGCATCATCTGCTCCGAGCCCTAACCCACCAAACGATCCCCTCTTTATCAGCTTCTTCCTCGAAGCGGGCGATCCATTAAACTACAGGTTAAAAAGATCATGCATTACACGACATGCTGATGGACACTTCTTTTTCACGACCGTGTCTTGGGTCTGTACTGGTCTGGTAATCTCGGTCCGCATTGTCTCCGTGAGCTAGCTAGCTGCTGATTTCTAGAAGGAGACAAGAGAAAAAAAAGAGTATGGTACAGTCGCGATCTTGAGACGGGCCAAGTCTATAGATTTCGTAGATTTGATAACTTGGACTGGATTGGAACTAAGTGACCCTCGGTTCGACAAATCCCTCTGAACTTGATTTGTACGCGAGATTCTTGATAGCGATCAGAGGACACCTGTCAAATATAATTGATCGAGAAGAGATTGATTTGAAAGCATCGATTCTATGTGTCGGAAGAGCTTTGCTAGTATAATAGTATTTGGACAATTGTGAAAATAACGATATGTTGTGAGTCACGAAATCTTGAAAGAGTGAACCTCATAATTTTTTTTAATTGTTTGTGATTTGTTTTTTGGATTTTGCTATTATAACAGTTTTTGAACTACTGTGAGAATAACAGCTTCTTGTTAACTACATTTTTTTGAAAAAGTAAGACACCATAACAATTTATAATTATTTGTTATTTGGTTTTTTGTGATCCACAACAGACTGTTATTATTAGAGTAATTTAAAGAAGGTCACCTAATCATTTCTCTCATTTATTTTTGGCTCAAAGCAGGTTGTTAATCTCACCATAGATTAAGGATAGGCATATAAACATTTCTTGTGTTGGAAAATAACTGTTTTTGTTTTTTTTTTTTTTTTTTTTTTTTTTTTTGTTGCCTGATCAGCTCGAGCCCGAGAGGACAAACTAAGGAAACCATGGCTTTGAGAGAGGAATATCCAACTTTGAATGGCTGGGCCACTGCTCTAGGCCTAAGGGCCCAAAGACGATGAAGTGGCCTGGCCTTCGTTCAGAGCCCACGGGCCAGCCCAACTTCCTTTCCTTGGTCAAGTATCTAGGAGTACTCTGGCCCTACAAAGCCTTTATGAGATAGAGCACACCAAGGTCTCTCAACTTATTTGGGAGAGCACACTAACAATGACATAAATAAGTAAAGAGCAATTCCAAATAAAGGCTTGAAGCCGGTTCTTTTTCTCAAAAAAGGAATGGCAAGCAATAAGCATGCGGATTGTTGGTGCAAGTCTCAGGTGAAGAGGACAACCATGCTTGGACAAAGAAGATGAACAGGGAAGAGAAGAAAGAAAAAAGAAGAAATATATCCGGATGAAAATGCCCCCAGTTGTGCTGTTGTAGCTCGCATGGTCAACAAGGATTTGGCTAGCCGGCAAACTCATACCCTTATTTGAGATTAAATTATAATTTTAAACTCTTATTTAAAATAATGTCCACTTTAAATCATATTTAGAGAAAATGAACATACTTTGAATTCTTATTTGGAATTTTTCTAAAAATGTACAGATTCTAGCCCTAAAATGTAAGTCCTACATATTTCTACCTTTTTTGCTCTATTCTCTTAAGAAGATCCTCTCGCGAAATTCTCATTTATCTCTATATATATTATTCATCTAGTGACTTGAGCATCTGAGGATCCTACCAAGGCCAAACCGAGAATGCTTCTTTTGTATCGTGGTGAGTAGCCAGGTTCAGCCCTCAAGTGGTCTGGGTTAGCCCAACAAGACCAAGAAAACTACTCTTTCAAAAGGTCACATATTTGACAAAAATCTGAAGGACAATCTTTTACAAATCCAATTTTGTTAAGATTTCAGCTTGAGATGCTTTGTGGAAGTGACTTCTTCATCATGTTGGCTTATAAAATTGTTATTTTCATTGTACATGGACAGGGCTTAAGGCACCCATGATGGGTCGTTGACCGGATCTCCAAGGATTAAGCGAAAAAGAATAAGGACCGCTCATCTTCATTTGTTCATACAAAGAAGCAAATTTCATTGTGATTGTAAACCCAGCTACCAGTGCTCTTCTATTGAGAGCATTGCCTAAGGCTCCCTTGCATAAGGAACTATCACTAGGGTTTTAGATTCTCTCAATTTGGAAGCTAATAAGGTTTGAGATTCTTTTGATTTTTTTACGCTACCATGTATGATTTATGCCTCTGAATATGGGTCTACAAGAATTAATCAGGAATTGCCTAGATCCAAAAAAGTTTTAATAGATCGAATCTTCAAACTAATGTGATTTTAATCTCGTGTTGGGAATCAACCTGATACTACAAATCTTCCAAACTAAGAAGTCCAACAGGATCACAAGAGAAAGAAAATGAGTTCATGCTACACCAAAAGCATCTATACGACAATTTCGAGCTTTGGAAGTTTCATAAAAACTTCCATAGCTCGAAATTAGGGAGTGCTTTAGGGGTGCTTCTGTGTTTGTCCAATCTCTTCCAATCTAGATTTAGATCCCATTCGACCTGTTTTTAGTGTCTTGATATAGTGATGATGTTGAGAGCACTAAACCTAGGGGTGCACTACCCACTAGGTAGGCCATATCTGTTAAAGAAGGAAATTACGATGTGTACTCATTAACAATAAGTTGTCATTAGTCTATTTTGATGTTGAGACATATAATCTTATGGAATAAGAGTATACTTATCACTTGTTTTATTATGAACATCTCTTATATATCATTTTGAGATATGAATGAAATATTTACTTTTGATTTTTTTTTTTTAAAAATGATGTTAGGTGATTACCTACACATTAACCTTTGGAAGGAATGGGGGCTTTCGTTTGAGAGAAAGTTAAACGCTCTAATATCACAATTTATCCAGTTAGTCAAAATCTAGCTTAGCAGAAGACAATGTAGCAAGTGGAGATCGACATTGCAAAGGTTGACGGCGTCCTCTCTTGCTAGTTGCACCGTGGACAGCATGTCCAACCTTAGCTTCCAACCTCATTGAACATATTCATCGGATTCTTTGTTCTTGAAAATCTTCATGCCCTAATTTCTTCATGTGGACCACAAATAATCCAAAACCTTATCATGCATAGGCTTCTTCTTTTTTTAAATTTTCAGACAAAAGTTTAACGTTAAAATTCAATTATGGGTTTGCTTAATAAGGAGAGATGAATCAACGTTGTGACTTTAGCAATTAATTTATTGCCTAGGTCTCATTCAGGGCAAACAAAATCTAACCCCCATTAACACTAGCTATCCAAATTTTGCTAGAAATCCAAACATGTCAAACTCAACATTCAATTCAGACCCCTCCATAAGAAAGATCGCTTTGCCATAAGCTTTTGTACTTACAATCTCTCGCAATTTTCAGAGCCAGAGAAAAAGACCAAAATTCTAATCAACTGGGCAAAACCATGCCTGCAGCTTCCAAAGCATGCGCCTCGTGTCGACACCAGCGGAAGAGGTGTGACGGCAACTGCCAGTACGCTGAGCTCTTCCCGGCAAGCCGGTACGACGAGTTCCAGGACGCGCAGCGGCTCTTCGGCGTGAACAACATGCACAACATCGTGAACGCGGTCGAGCCCGAGTTCAGGAAGCAGGCCGCCGAGTCGATACTCATGGAGGGCAACATCAGGAGAAGCGATCCCGTGCACGGGTGTCTCGGCGTTGCTCGGAGGCTCAAGTGGGAGATAGACCTGTGCCAGAAGCAGCTCGAGGACACGAACCGTCACCTATCTTTCCTCCAGCAGAGGGACCGAGAATTGCAGAGGCAACGGCAAGGGTTTAATGATACTCTTGTTGAACTCCCGCCGTTGCTGCCAGCGTTCTTCTCGAATGGGGGCGGCGTCAGGAGTTTCTATGAGCAGATGCAGCGTAACCCGGTAAGCCGAAACATGACCAACAAATCTCGACGACGATATCTGCAAAAGGGACTCATTGATTGTCATCCTTTTTGTGCATTGCAGACCACTACTCTGCTCGACTCGAGTTGCATGAATTATCAAGGACTCAATTACCGATCGACGTACGAAGAAGGAGCGACCAGCACTGAGCCCTTCGATCTCTTTCGCGTGACAGGGCCATGGAATGACAACCCGGCCGTGACAATCGCGAGGTAAGATCTCCAAACTGATTCATTTCCCGAGTGCTGCTCAGTGCTCACTGTACGAACGTCGCGTATACGTACGATCAGATCATCTCTTCTTCTTCAGATTTTGCAGGGCGGACCAGATTACTAAACCTGAAGAGGCGAAGCAGGAGGATTCACGAAGGGTGTGCGATGATGGAACCGAGAGCGTGGAGCTACGTTTGAAAGACCGGGACTTTGAATGTTGTGGCGATCAAGGCAAATAAAAGGGGTGGAGAAATGCTTGTATAACCGTCCTTAATTTATGGTGCAACAGGGGCTTCTCTTTGAAATTTGGAAGTGCTCGTTCTCTTCTTTCTTTATTACAAATTGCATTAAGCATTGCAAAAAAAAAAAAAAAAATCCCTAGAAATGCTTATATGATGGTTCTTAATTCATTGTGAGAATTTATGGTTCACAACATGCTAATATGCTCACAATAATCCAAAAACTATTATGATATAAAGTCCTACATATGGCCAACGCCTATCCGATTGCCAATCACTTTGTCTCGGGTCATGATTCTTCTTGACTTCATAGAACTATATCTTGCCACCCTTTCTTCCTTCCCCGGCACATCCACTCCTTCACGAGATTGAGAGAGAAAGAGCTTCAAGTGCCACACCCTAATCTTCCATTCCGGCATTCCCTCATAGGAATCTGAATTCTCCCTCACAAGCATGCTCGCCGTCGATCCCATCGAAACCTAACTAGGCTCAGTACTTGCTCTCGATTTTGATTGCTTCAAAACTTGTCGATTGCTTTGATTGGATTTGCAATTTCCGTCTTCCCCTCTCTCAATTGATTTTTTTGGGACAAAATTACACTTACTCGATGGTAGAACATGAGCAAACGACTGTCCTGTGATTGTTGAAAGTGGCCCCTTTTTGTCCCCGGCGATGAAGCGAGGGAGTTAATTGGAACACAATGGTAAGCTTTGGGGGGTGTTTTGAGAAAAAAAATTCTTTAGGGAGGCGTTTTGAAAGAAAAAAATCTCCCTAATGAAAGAAAAATGATTATGTGACAGTATTTAATGTACTGTGAAAATAATAGTCAATTCTAGACTATAAAAAATCAAACCACAAATAATAATAAATTGTTGTGGGACCTACTTCTTCAAAAATTTGTAGATTATAGTTATTCTCATAGTATCTCCAAAACTGTTATACTAGCAAAGTCTCTCTCTTCCCACTCCTTTGCCACGAGAGCCCATCCAACGTCGAAGACGTTGACCCAAGCGATCTAACACCACAACTCCAACACTGCTTCCTCTCTAAGGTTGACAATTCTCGACACAACCTGTTTGCACAACACACCTTGATAGACAATTAAAAAATTTTAAAAGCTCCACATAAACAGATTCTTATGATATGATTAAACACTACGAGATTAGAGTGTCAATTGTTTAGACACGAACTGACACATTGAAGTTAATGTGTTAGCGTGTCATTTGTATCAACACAACAAAATTAGACACATTTTAATATGTTTGATATTCCTATTTAAAGACTTTTTTACGCCCTGGCTATGGTCAATGAGGGCTGGCAAAGCAAGGGCGTGGGCCTCACCAACTCTTGCTCAGGAGCCTACGGGGTCAATGGTCATTTGAAACAAAAAAGAAAAGAAAAATATTAAAAAATTAATAAAAGTTCAAAAAATATGAGATTATTATTTAAAAAGTGTCAACTTTAATGTTAGCTATACCATGTTAAACGATTAGTGTCCACATTAGCAATTTACAACCAAAATTGGCCGAATGGACTCAATCAACAAATTGTAGAAATATTTAAAATTTAATTCGCAAAATTAAAATGTTTAAATTTAATTAGTAAATGTGCAACAAGTTTAAAAAATTTTAAACATTTTACCAATATTGAATATTGGAAGTTTGGAACGTTTCGAGTTGTCGCGGGGGAATTTGCATTTAAGATTGTAAAAGTTACATCTCGTGGCAAGATCTTTTGAAGATGAGTTTATTTTGAACGGCCTGTACAAAATTAAATAAACTTCTTTACTTGCCCCATGATCAATATGTACAACGTAGATACGTCTCATAATCCGACTAGCTGACTCATTAACCAGGTAAGATGGTGCAATTTCAGAAAAAGAATCAAAATTAGAAGAAAGAAGAAATGCCTTATAAGCTTGAGTTGGCTCATCTTATGGAAACCCTAATCCGCAGCAAACAACGAATCTATATGGTTCAGTCGCGATCGAAGATCCTCTGCCCAGGAGCAAAAACCATTTTCGGATCGAACTGAGCTTTCCGCTCTCGGAACAGTCTCCATTTCGATCCGAAATGTCTCATCCATTCTCGTTCACTGCCAAAATGTGGAAGATATTGTTTAACCTCAATACATGCATCTTCACAAAACTGCAGCAGCTCCTCATTTTGAAGATCGAATTCTTGCCAATCATCGAACCCGCTCGCATGCAAAAACCCTACGAAGTAGAAGACATTTTCGTCCGGCACAACTGTGGACATCCGATCATCCCACCTGCAAAAATTCATTGATGTATCTTTGTTCTCTTAAAGTGGATCCAACGTTGTTGTTACACAATCTCAGATGACTTAGTTAAGATAATAAATCGGTCGCTATAGGAGACCTACTTGTTTCGATTCATGGGATAAATGAGGACGGTTCCTGTAGTTATGTTCCTTTTGAGAACAATGTTCTTGAAAACACCGTTGTTGAAATCGGAGATGCGAGATTTGGGCACGAATAGGTTCAACCATGGATGAGGAGCATCCCAACGGCCCTGCGCTCGGAGTTTCAGCTCTCCCTTTCGCACTCGATCAAGGAAATCGATGTAGGTGACGTCTTTTTGGAACAAGAACTCGGGAATATGGCTCAATTCTTGGAACAAATTCTCCAGATCCTAGGATAGTAGATTCATAGTCAAGTGAGAGAAGATAATTGCAGGAACAATATCAAGTTTATATGAGAAGGGAGAGCTTCTCTCTCTCTCTCTCTCTCTCTCTCTCTTGCAAGCACAGCTAGGGTTTGCTAAAAATAAAAATGGTCAGTTTCGTCATACCCTGTTCACTGTATTCTCGGTGAGATCATCGTAGTACTTTGCTACTTCGAGACAATAGATGAGTTCATGTCGGTCCATCAACGATGCGATTCGTGGGTGGTCCGGCTCAGGGAAGAAAGAAGATCTCCAACTATCCGGAGGACCCTGGTGCATGAGGAGCAGCCCTTCCACATAATCCAATGCATCGTCTTGGTCCCTCCCACTCTTTGAGATCAGATGTTCTTGGTCTCTCGTAAAAGCCGAAAAATCACTGTACAGCATTCTCACCCATTTGACCTGCACGTCGAAATCATCGTAACGCAAACAATATTTCGAGGATAGCTATTTGCTTTTAATGAACCAAAATGAAAGAACAGCGAAAAATGTACTCTAAAAGTAGCCATTCTACTATGTTCCAAAATCCATATTGTGCACTTGATCCTTGTAGCGGTTCTCTCATGTTTGAATTAAGAAATTGACTCAATCTTATAAACTGACTCGAGAAAATCTTTTCTAGAATAGTCAAGTTCTAGTGTTCATACTCTCTTTGGAGCTCGATCTAAGGCAATCCTCGCTCTTGTTATTATGCCGAACTGGCCAAGACCTCCGAGAACAGAGTAAAACAGCTCGGGATTTTTGTCAGGTGAGCAAGTCATAAGTTCCTCGGTCCCTGAATCCAAAGTAAAAGAACAAGAAATTTGTTGGAACCAAAAAATTATGGCAACTTTTGAAAGTTTGGAACAAGGCACAAATGAAGACCGGAGAGAGAAATAATGGAAATGCAAATGCTCTTGGCTTCAGTGTTTCTACAAATCTGAAGTCCACAACCGTTTAAAGAGGTTGGTAAAGAGGTTGGAAGTGTGCGTAGCTTAACTAACATTAAATGAAGAAAACAAGAAAGTCCACAAAGCTCAAGAAAAAACACACAACAATAAATGAGACAAAGAGATGAGGTCTTTGCTCCTTCTGACAAAGAAGAAACTTACGTTCTTTGACTAAAGAAAAGAAAGACAAACATGACCTCCCTATTCAATATGAAAGCAATTACTCATTGTTGAATGGGGCTACTCAAACATAGCCCATCATAAATCGTGCTGAAATCCACTCATCTTCAATCTCCTTCTGACACCCACTATAGATCAAGCATCTTGAAGAATACTAACAACAAATTCAACGTGCTCAAATCTTCAACAATCAATTTTCTATTATTCTTACAAAATTAACATCTATTGACTCATAAGTAAACAAAAATTGAAGAACTATATTATGGTAGTTTTCTATGCATAAACAAATTGAAAGGCGCATATAATTCGGTGCGAGATCTTAATATTCCAACAAGAAAACATTTTAGTCTTACCTGCTCCTGGACATATTTTGACCATGCATAAGTTGACTGATCCAGTCAACTTATGTAATCTATAATAACAATATATCGTAGAAAAAAATGGCGCAATGGACTGCGATTTTATGACAAAGTGCACAATAGGTTTGGTAAGGAAAAACGCGGGGTTAGAAATTCATGTAGCCAAGACAAACAGGCAACAAATTCAAAAAAAGAAAAAATCTAGAAATTGTGAGACCCGAAAGTACACATATCCTCAACACACGAAGTACACCGACTTCACGGAAAGAGCTAGCCGCCAATAATTCTATTACGAAACACGAGTTTATAGGAAGCAAAGGGCACTTTTCGCCAACTGCTACACGACCTTTTTCCATATCGCGATAGCTGGTTCAGAGCGAAAGAAAGACGAGAAAATCAGGAGAAGAAAAATCGAAAGACGCCATGGCGTTCATACCAGTAATGATGTCCATTTCGTACACGTTGCTGATTTGAGGACCGTATCGAAACGTTTGCCCGCTTATGCCGCCATTAGAGAGCGTCCCTCCCACGGTCACGTACAAATAATCCGTCCACGAGACCGGCGCGAGCCCATGCCTTAAAGTCTCCTCCAACACGTCCCTCCAGATCTGCCCGCCGCTGACGTCGGCGTAGTGCCCGAGCGACCTGCTCCACGACACGGCAACAGCTGGTCCTCCGCCAGTGCCACCTTGGTGGCTCGCCAGGGATGTCATGTCCACCACGATCCCCCCTGGGGCCAGGGCTTGGCCCCGAACCGAGTGGCCACACCCTCTGGCCGCGATCGGGAATGGGGCGGAGGGATTATCGTCGCTGTACGCGTCCCTCACAAGGTCTACAATTTCCTCATGGCACGACGGCTGGAGGACGCCTTGGGGGGTTTCCCAGACGATGTTGCCGAAGTCGGTCGAGGCCATGCTTATCGACTCGGGGTCGGTGCAGAGCTTGCTGATGAGCTTGGGGATTAGGGACTGAGTCCGGGGCTTGGATTTGCCGACTGTCGAGAGCGATCGGGTTGTGATGAATTTTCCCATGAAATATGAAGACATTGGGTAGGTTCCTGCCATCCTATGGAGGGAGAGAGGGAGAGAAATTAGACATGGCAGGGGAAAAGGAAGAGAGGTTGATAAGTTGATGGTTTGCGTGTGGCACTTTAGAGAGATATTGTCTATATATAGAGGAAGACTGAATAAATATAAAGCAAATAATTATCACGTCACAAGGTTGTTTGTCATATGCTTTATTAGCACTATAATTAATGTGTATTGGTAATGTAAAATTCTCATGAAACGGCACGACTTATTATACCAAGTCAATCACGACTGCAAATGATGGCGGGTCTCTCACGTTATCTCGAAGAACGTGATTGTAAAATTGATGTGGACTAAAGTAATCATTAATTAAAACAGGTTTCGTGTATTCTAAGTTTGGAAGTGAAAATATCATATGAACAGATCCCCTCCTCACTCGTGAATTATTTAAGAGAGAGAGACCCCAGAATTCTTCATTCATCACTAAAGTCTCCGTGTGGATTTTAAAATAATCTCTTTTGGAAACATAGTGGCCAAACTCCCGTTGATTTCGGGTCCTTCTTGTCTCTCCCTGGCGTCTGTTTCCTACGTCTCCCACCTCCTTGCATGCAAGTCAACATGTCTCGATTACTTTGTACTCCCTAACCACAGCTTTCGAGACCAAGGAGGCACAAATAAGGCCTCTGTCGTTCACATTCATCACCGATGTCGTTCCAATTTTTCCCAACATGGGAGATCAGGAGAGGGCCACAACGCTCTTGCTGCCTTTCGCCTGTGACCAGTTGCCGGACATGGCGAGTGGCGACCACATGTTAAGGAAAATAAAAGATGAAAAAAATAGAGAGGAAAAATAAAAATAAAAAATTAGAAGAACTCGAAAAATATATATAAAAATTGTTTACGTTAGTGCCAGTCACACTGTATAAGTCAGCTGACATCTATGTCAATGATTTCTCGTTAAAATTAACCGTAATGATTACATTGACAAACCGTAAAAAAGTGTATGATTAAATTGGTAATCGGTCAAAAGGTTTTGGATTAAATTGGTACAATTGAAATATTAAGAACTAAATTAGTGAATCGTCAAAATGTCATGATTAAATTAGCACAATTAAAAGGTTTGAAGCTAAATAGTCACTATACAATAAAATCTTTTTTTTCTTTGTTCGAAGCAAAAACCCTTGTTTACACGAACTCTTCTAGCTTAGCGTGAGGGGCATGCGTACATTTGAACTTGTGTATGAATCTATTAGGATAATCTTTTTGGAAAAAATACCAATAAAATCTTAAACCTAATGTATTGATACAAATTCAGTCCAAAACATTTTCATTAGGCCAACTTAGTTCTAAACATTTTAAATTTATTATCAATTATATCAATCTCGTCAACCTAGGCCGGAATTCGCTATCATGAACACTGACATCCTACATGGCACGACCGATATTAATGTAGACATTTGTAAATACTATTTTAATTTTTTTAGATCATTATCTTCATTTTGGCTAGCATGGCCTCGAAGGCCCTGGGCAAGGGTCATTGAGCCCTCGCCAACTACAAGCGAGGCAATAATGCCAGCTATGGGTAAGGGCCACAACCTTCACTAGCCAAAATAATTGGGGGAGGGGGGGGGGAAGAAAGAAAAAAATAAGAAAAAAAGAAGCAAAAGCAAAATGAATTGTTCAAATATTATTAAAAATTTGACACTAGCACCGGTGATACCACGTAAGACACTTACATTTCTGTTAGCGATTTTCAATTTAAATTGATAGGATAGACTAAATTGATACCAATATAAAAGGTTTAAGATTAAATTAATCAAATTAAAATGTTTATAATTAAATTGAAATTAAAGTAATAAATTTATAATTTATTTTTTTGACTTTCCTTACTTTTGGCCAAACGAAGACACAGGATGTGATTTCTTGTTTTCGAAGTTTCCCTTCGATTCTCTTTAGCCCTAGGGTGGTGGTTGAGCAACTGCAATTCAGAAAGTCAGACCAGGACCTTCACGCGTATTGTTCTAGATGTACCCTCGAAATCGACAAAAATGTTTTCTTACGTAGTGCCTGTTTTGCTTTTTCCGTTTTCCTTTTCACTTGTGAAATTCTCTCTAAATTAGCCGTGAAAATATATATGGAGATAGCGTTTGATGGTCTAGGGGAAAAATTGTCCAAAAAATGATAAATTTATTACAATATTAAAAATTTAATTTTAAACTTTTTAATTTTATAATTAAGTCTTAAATATTTTCATATTTTACCAATTAAGTTCATGTACTCAAGAACCATTAACAAATTTGAAGCATGATGTAATTATTAGAGAATAACAATAAAAGATAATGTTATTCACAAGTAGGATGGTATCTTATAATATTGTATGGTTAACAACACCTTTGGAAAGCACCATGCTGGCAATTGGTGTTACATGGTTTATAAAACACCTGTTAAAAATAACAAGAATTTGGCTGAAAATTTTATGACCAATATTGTTGCTAATATTGAAATCATTCTTTTTGCTACAAATTGATTTCATCTTGAACCGAACGCAAATGATACATATATTTGTTTGTTACCTGGACCGAGACCCAAATCATACAAAACCCGATCCAAAACGACGGTTTGGTTCCGAGTTTCAAGTAATTTAAGTATGCAACGAAAGATCAAATACTTAGTAACTTAAACCATATGACGAAATTAATTTGAATGGTTGGAGGAAAATGAAACATCAATCTGAAATTTGGTACTTAAATTATTTTCGGCATCACAAGTAAATTATATCGAGATTCTAATTCCTGCTTTCGTCCTTTGGAGAACAACTCATAATTATCATGCTATTAAGTATCCAGCATAGGCTTTCCTAATAGATTCGCTTACTAATGTAGAAGAGATACGGTCTGACTGTCAAAGCTTGGTCAACTCTCTAAAGTACACGGAAGACTTGGTGCGTTTGGGAGAATCTTTCGAAGGAGCTTTGGGCATCAAAAGCCCATTGGGCCAAAAAATTGGTGTTTAGAAAACAATTTTCAAAGTCTCTTAATGGGAAAGCAAACGTTTGTAAGGCTAAAAGCCCAAGGTAAGTGAGGGACCAGGGCAGGGCTTTCGAATTTTCTCCACATCCACGTGACATTGTTTTTTTTTTTTATTTTGAAATTGTCCTCATGAATTTTTTGTTTTTCCAGGTGCATGCCCTTGTATGAACACTGTTCATCTTCTTCAGGCCGGCGACTACTAGAGAGACGCCGCGACCTAGGCAATCGTCGTCGGAGAGTCGGGTGACCTCCGCGAATCGCAGATTTGGTTGTGACCAGATGCGGTTGCTAGCGACCGTCATCGCCACACCGCGACCTCCGCACAGAGCTCGCCGGGGTCATGCAACCCATTTGGTCGCAGGTCTGGTCAAGACCAGATCTGGTGCTGGAGGCTCGAGCGACGACCAGATCTGGGTCACGCGACCTTGCCACCTCCGGATTTGGGTCGCGGCGACGTTGCGCAACCTCCCGTGACCTCGCCACCCCAGGTCCGAGGTCGGGCGACCCCGCCGCGACCCAGATCCAAGGTGGTGAGGTCCTCCCACGACCTCGACCCCCGGATCTAGGTCATTTGGAGGTCGAGGCGGCGTTGCGCGACCTCACCTCCCCAAATCCAAGGTCACCGGAGGTCGCCGGTGGCCGCCACCCTTGCCGGTCCTTTTTTTTTTTTTTTCTTTTGATAATTTTTTTTTACCACAAAACTCATTTGTAAATATAATTCCCCAAATACTATTTTGCTCAAAGTACTTTACAAAGGGCTTTCCAAGTACAATTTACCAAATACAATTTGCATTTTGAAAAGCACTTTTAACTCAAAAGCCTTTACATTTTTCTAAAAACTTTCCCCAAAAGTGGTTCGTGAACGCACCTTTCAACTGGGATGCACATGATGTTTGGACGAACTTACTGTTGATGGGCCTTCTTTCCTATCCAAGAACGACAAATGCTGTTGCAGACTAGGCTGCACGCGAGCAAAGGAAAAAAAACATTACCACCTCATTGACTTTCTTCTCCACCCCGAGCTCTTTGGGCCCTATTATGTAATGACGCCCCACTCTTGGGTGCTGCTGGATCCTCATCAGTTATGATATAAATAGAATTTCTTCTTGTCCACCAAAAAAAAAAAAGGTAGAAGAGATACCGAGGAGCTTTGTGACTTTAGCAATTAATTAATGACCTAGGTTTCATTTAGGGCAAGCAAAATCCACCCTCCTAAACACTAGTTGTCCAAATTCAGCGAGCAATCTACTCTTAAAAATCTGACTTTTATTTCAATTTAAACCCCTCTATAAAATTTAAAAAATAAAATAAAATAAGTGTTCCTTTGCTATAGTTTCTCTTACTTCCAATCTCTCAAATTCTAATGAATCGGGAAGCTATGCCTGCAACTTCCAAAGCATGCGCACCGTGTAGACACCAAAAGAAGAGGTGCAACGGAAGCTGCGAAGTCGCCGACCTCTTCCCGGCGAGCCGGTACGACGAGTTCCAGAACGCACAGCGGCACTTCGGCGTGAGCAACATGCATGGCATCATACGCGCGGTCGACCCCGAGATGAGAAAACAAGCTGCCAAGTCGATACTCATGGAGGGTAACATCAGGAGACGCGATCCCGTGCACGGATGTCTCGGGGTCGCTCGGAGATTGAGGTGGGAGATACGCTCCTGCGAGAAGCAGCTCGAAGACGCGAATCGTCGCCTGTCTTTGCTTCGGCAGAGAGACTGGGAACTGAAGAGGCTATGACAAGGATATAATGAATTCCCTCCGCTGCCGCTGCCGTTTTCCTCGAATGGGCGCAGCAGCGGGAGTTTCTACGACGTGATTCGGTCAAGCCCGGTAAGCCTAAGCATTATTAACTAATCTCGACGATGATATTTGCGAGAGGGACTCGTTCAATCGTCGTCCTTTTGGTGCATGTAGGCCACTACTCTGCACGACTCGAGTCGCAAGAATTATCAAGGACTCAATTACCGATCGGCGACTGAAGAAGGACTGACCAGCATCGCGCCCTTCGATTTCTTCTGCGCATCCAAGCCACGGAATGGCGATCCTGCCGTGACGATCACGAGCGAAACGCAAGAAACCGGGTAATCCGCAGAATTGGTTCGTGCATCTTTTAAACCTGAGGAGCCAAAGCAAAACTTCAGAAAGGGGGATGTGATGGAACGGAGAATGTCGGGCTGCGTTAGCCCCGGGGGGCGGGGGCTGGTGTTCTCATTGGAATTTGGAAGTGCTCTTTCTGTTCTTTCTTTGTTACAATTGAATTAGAATTGCAATTTGGAAGTGCTCCTTTTGTTCTTTCTTTATCAATCTCTCAAACTTTTTGCTAAACCACTAAAAATCTCAAACTCATACTATCTGATACATATACATTTTGTCATGATTCCGACAAAAATCATCATTAAAAATCTTTCTTGTTTGGTTCATGATTATGTGAACAATAAAAAAACAAACGGTACTAACGTGATTGCCACGTGGCAAAATCATGCTTAACCCATTTTATATTTTTCTTGTTTGGTTCATTGCAATCCACATCTACCAATTATCGATTCTTGTGAGTCCGAATCAAGAATCTAACACTTCTCATTGACTTGCTCGTACATTTTAATTATGGGGTATAAACTTGTGTTGTTTTTTCTTTTTTTGTTAATTCCTATTAGCCTCCATTTGAGATCACGGCTGACCTCCGTGCAACCTCAGATGTGGAGCTTGTGCCTCTAATCCAAGGTTAGCAAAGGTCTTGCCGCCGCAACTCATGACTACAAACTTTGTTGGAGTGCATGTGTAGGTTGTGTTAAAAAATCCCACATTGAACAAGTAATGTAATGTGGAGTAATTAATATATTATAATTGATCCATAACTTATTGGTATAAGCTTTGAGTAAAGATGAATTCAACTAGACATATTGACAAACTTGGACTTAAGCTTTCTTTTAACGATCTGCTCTACACTCCCAACAACCTTCATTGAAGGTATTGTAACCCTGCCAACCCATCATAGCCTTATTCATTTTCTCTCCATCCGAGCCTTTCCACACTCTTTAGGCTCGATTTCATGGAAGAAGTCAATCATTACTCTCGGGTCGAGCTCGACTCTCAAATTTAAGTTCGGGCTCCCTGCGCGACTAGTGGAGCTCAACACCAAGCGAAGCTTGGCCCAAATGGAGTCAAGCATGAGCAGCGTGGTGGAGATTACCCCGATCTAGGGCCATGAGCTCAACAACCACGTTTCCCAGATCTCTCCTGTCTAGTTCAAATTCTTTCTTTCCTTTTCTTTTTCTTTTAATTTTTTTATATAGCATTCACGTGGCATCACATCAATACCAGCTATCCTAAAAAACATTACTAATATTACATTAAATGTCACGTGCAATTTTGAATGTCATTCATATAAAGAATTATATCGAAAATATATGTATGAAATTAAAATCAGTTTGATTTTTTTGACGACACAAAGAAAATATTGAGGACATTGATTTTGTTTGAAATTTTTTGTGACGTTTGTCCAAACAAAACTTGTGTTTGAAGTTAATTTTGTAAATGAATTATTCCACATGGCAATCATGCAAATATATATTCACGTGCGTGATTAAAGGTCCATTTCTTAAAAACATGAAATAGGATGTCTTCCCCCAGTCCCCAATCCATTTGCACGTCTCCTTCAGTTCATACGTCCATCTTTTGCCGCTCTTTCTCCCTTGCCCGCCGTAGACAAATCACATCTCCCCGCCCCTGTTTCGCGAGATCGAGAGAGGAAGAGCTTCAAGGCACGATCAAACGTGAAAAGCCCAGGTTCTGCCGAAGGCAAGTCGATAGCAGTGTCGGGCTTCCTTGATGAGGAAGGAGAATACCTCAGGCTCAGCCCTTTGCGAAAACGATCGTTTTCGAGAAACGGGCATCACTAAAAATCTCGCCTTTCTAAAATATCGGGGGCTGCGAATGTGTAGGAGCAGCGAAAGTTGCAGGGAGTAGCGGTTGCTTGTTGATGAGGGCGCTCCATTCCCTAGTCGAGAACAAAGGGTCTGCTCTAAGCAAGGCTCTGATAGCCCATTGTCAAGCAACCGTAGGAGGAACCTTGAGTGATCTCTATAATGCCAATAATATATTAAGAGGGTATACAAAATGTGGAGAAATCTGGGTTGCCCACCAACTGTTCGACCGAATGCGCGAAAGAGATGCAGTCTCCTGGAACACCATGATTTCTGGTTATGTTAATAGTGGTAAGCTGGAGAGAGCATGGGATTTTCTGGAGTCCATGAGACAATGTGGACTAGAAGTGGATGCTTATACTTTTTCCAGTATGCTAAAAGGAGTAGCTAGTGCAGGTAGGCTTGATCTTGGACAGCAGTTGCATTGCTTGATTTTCAAGCACGGATATGGCAGGAATGTTTATGCAGGAAGTGCTCTTTTGGACATGTATGCTAAGTGCGAGAGGGTTGAGGATGCGTACGTCGTGCTCCAACACATGCCGCAACGTAACTCTGTCTCGTGGAATGCGCTTATCAGTGGATTTGCACAGAGCGGTGACAGAGAGACCGCATTTTGGCTTTTTGATAGCATGGAGCATGAGGGTGTTAAGCCAGATGATGGGACCTTCGCTCCTCTCTTGACATTGCTCAACGACCATCAGTTTTTCAAGCTAACTGCACAGATCCATGCCAAAATTATGAAGCGTGGTCTAGAATGGAAAATTAATGTTTGTAATGCTGCAGTCAGTTCATACTCAGAGTGTGGCTCCATTGAAGATGCTAAGAAACTGTTTGATAGCATTGTCTTTAGAGATATAGTGACATGGAATTCAATGCTAGCTGCTTACCTTGTGCATGGTGAAGAAGATTCTGCCTTTAGGCTTTTTATTGATATGCAGTGGCTGGGCATTGAACCGGATTTTTACACTTACACAAGTGTCATAAGTGCTTGTTTTGAAGAAGCACGTAAAAATCTGGGAAAGTCCCTCCATGCTTTGGCAATTAAAAGAGGTCTGGAGCGATCATTACCAATCTCAAATGCATTTATAGCTATGTATATCAAATTGGGTAATGGATCCATGGATGATGCTATTCGTGTCTTCGAATCAATGCAATCCAAGGACCGGGTTTCTTGGAATTCCATGTTGACCGGATACTCCCAAGTTGGGTTAAGTGAAGATGCATTGGAACTTTGTGCTCAGATGAGATCTTTGGATACTGAGATTGATCATTATGCTCTTTCAGCAGTTCTCAAGTCTTGCTCTGATTTAGCAACTCTCATTTTGGGCCAACAAGTTCATGCATTGGCACTTAAGTTTGGCTTTGAGTCAAATGAATATGTTGGCAGTGCACTGATCTTTATGTACTCTAAGTGTGGCATTATTAAAGATGCTAGAAACTCTTTCGAAGAGACCTTCCAAAGCAGCTCAGTCACTTGGAATGCGATTATCTTTGCCTATGCACAACATGGCCTAGGAAATGATGCACTTGATCTTTTCCATTTGATGAGAGCAAGGAGAATAAAGCTTGATCACATCACCTTTGTCGCAGTCCTGACTGCTTGTAGCCACATTGGTTTGGTTGAAGAGGGCTATGGGTTTCTATTATCAATGGAAACAGATTATGGCATTCCTCCAAGAATGGAAAACTATGCTTGTGCGATTGATCTTTTTGGGCGTGCTGGGCTTGTGAATGAGGCTAAGTCCTTGGTGGATTTGATGCCGTTTCAACCTGATACGATGGTGTGGAGGACTTTATTGGGTGCTTGTAGGAGTAGCGGGAACATGGAATTGGCTTGCCAAGTCGGGAATCGACTACTTGAGTTAGAGCCCGAAGAACATAGCACTTATGTTCTGCTCTCGGACATGTATGGACGCCTTAAAAAATGGGGTGATCATGCCAGGGTGAAAAGACTTATGAGGGAGAGAGGGGTGAGGAAGGTCCCTGGCTGGAGTTGGATTGAGGTCCAAAACCAGGTTCATTCTTTTAATGCTGAAGACCGTTCCCACCCACTCTGCGAAGATATATACCCTGTACTGGAAGGCTTGATGGATGAAGTAAAAAAGTTGGGCGGGGATGGCAATTCAGAGGATTCCTTGCAACAAATGGAGATATGGTTCGGGGCTCTTTGACAGTGACATCTATTCATATTCTCTTAGTTGATGGCAACAAATTTCATTCGTTCAGGTACAGGTGCCTGGATAATTTTTTGGGCAAACATTTGGGGCAGTGAATAAGGAAGAAATGGAAATATGGTTCGGGACTCTTTGACAGTGACATTTATTCATATTCTTTTAGTTGATGGCAACAAATTTCATTCATTCGGCTAAATGTGCTGGATAATTTTTTAGGCATACATTTGGTGCAGCAAATAAGGAAGAATGATAAGCATTCTCCATTGTAATCTTACAGAAACACAAATTTCAGGCAGCCTTCTTCTCATTGTTTTATGCTAGATGACAAGAAGGAAAAATCGGTTTGTCGTGAATGTGAAGCATTCCCTTATTCAATTGAAGTTACTGTCTTCTCCAAATAGGAACTCTTGTCTTTGTTGCTTTTCAACGGGAAAAAGCTGTGGAGCTGGGAGAGGGGAGTCAGCAGTGGTGGGAGGTGAGGAGGATGCCTTCCAAGTATGTCACGATTTCATTAGTTTATCAATTAAAAGTGACAGAACCTTTGCATTGGAAAAGAACCGATGACATGATTCTCATGTTAAAGTACCTTTAATCTTAGTGGATTCTCAGCTCCACCCATTATTTCCCTTTACAACTTGCTGGTGTCGTCACCAAATTCCTCGTCACTGGGTCATCTCTACCTCACTGCAGGTCAGCATTTCCGAAAGAAACATAGAACTTCATCGAGGGGAGATGCTGAGTTAACTTGCTGGCGAAGGAGTGTGTTAAAACTCAACACTGACAGGGCCACCAAAGGCAACCTGGGTGCTGCCAGAGCTGGTGGTATGTTCAGAGATGGAGGAAGAAAATGGATTGGAGGCTGCACAAGTTTGGTGGGCATTGGCATATATGCTCTTCCACCAAAGCGGAATTTTGGGCTCTATACTGCTCGACCTTCGAAGATGCTCGTAGTTGAAGTGGATTCGTTGTTGGTTATAGAGTTGTTAAGGAACAAGGACAGGAGTACAACGAAGCGGAATCCTTTTGCTGAATCGAATCGAACGGCCACAATTTGGGATGTATTACAAGAACGGACAGCAGATTAGTTTGGATTTTCCTTTGGCTTCTAGCCCTTTGTACCCACACAGGAAAAAAAAAAAAAAAAAAGAAGAAGAAGAAGAAGCAGAGTTTGAATTATTATTTTTTTCGGTCATAAGAGTTTGATGTTGACTCACGGGAATACAAAGATATATTTGATGTTCGCTCGCAATCTTCTTTTTATATTATGATCAGGATTCCTTGTTTTTCCTTTATTTTTTTTATATTTATTTTGGCCGTATCTCCAAACAAAAGGATCCATGACAAAGAATCGAAAAAAAGGAAGATAATTTAAAAATTGTTCGTCTTGTATGGGTGAAAAAATGTGAAGCGGATGAAGGGTACCAAAGTATTTTTGTTGGGGACACAGCCAATCTTTCCATCGAACGAAATCAGTCAAGAACCTGTTCAAAAAAAAAAAAAAAAAAAAAAAAAAAAAAAAAATCAGTCTAGAAGAATTTTTTTTTTCTCAATTTCCATCTTTTGATTTATTTGTCTCTTGAATGTAATGATAATTTAAATCGATTTATTTCCCATGGCGCTGAGCTCGTTCCCCTCGTTCTCCAAAAGAAATATTACAAAAATCACTCTTCCGTTCATTTGTATATATTGTTTTAATTTCCTCTTTAACTTTTCTACTTGATAAATAGTGAGACTAAACTCACAACGATAGAGGGAGAGACGGAAGTGCATACAAAACCCAACGAACGGAAACTAAAAAAATAAAATAATAGGTCAATTAAAGTTCGCCAGACCATAATAATACATCAACTAATATGATACATCTAACCCTTTCCTATGAACTTCACGCTTTTATTAGAAAAAAGAAATCACAATACAAATGTCAATTCAATCATAAATCTTTCCATTGACTTATTAAGTTCTAAACATCTTAAAATGTTAATATGGTCAATTGGTTGAAAATCATTGACCTAGAATGGGTTGTCTTATATAGCACAATCAATACTAAGGTGAATAACTTTTTAATTTTTTCCTTTTTTTTACCTTTATTTCTTTCGTTTTTTTTTATTTATTGTTTTGCCTAAGGTAAGTGAGAGTCATCAGCCAACCCTGCCCAGATTGATAAAATGCTTAGTACTGATAAAGTCAAATTAAAATGTCTATAAAACTGCATCCGTACGAATTTATGGCTTATTTTACTAATCATCCCCTTTCTCAACACTAGACCTAAACAGGGATCGATTACGGTCCAACACGGCATGCCGCTTTTGGCCGACCTCGGATAATGCTTGAGATGCAAGAACCAAATCAGCGACATCCACGTGAGAAACCCCCCGACTTCAGTTCGGGTCGGTCCATGCAAAACCAAGAACGAATCATCTGCTCACACACGTGCTCGCTACATACATACAGACAGATAGCACGTTCGCTGTTTATTAATGACTTCCCATACCAAAAGTCAAACTCTTCAATTATAATTCACATTAATATCAAAGATTCAATAATTACATCCCCCTCCCCCCAAAAAAAAAACACTTTAATGCCACTGCACGTTACTCGAAACCAAAAAAAAAACTATTTTTTAGTTGAACCGAAACTTAATCCGCCTCGCGAAATTACAGAAATGCCCCTGAGCCCATCAGCTTCGAGCCAGGGAAAAAAAGGGGGAAAAAAGGAAGCAATCTTCTCACCTGTTCGTTCCAAACTGCATTTCTTTAGCGTCATTCCCTATGCTTGACCATCAAGGACAGCGAAATGACGGCGATGCCCGCGCTCCGACGCGAGCGGGAGGCTCCGCCGAGGAGGGAGGTGGCGGGGCGGAACCGGGCATCCCGCTCTCTCTCTCTTTCTCCCTCACGAAGCGCCCCTGCTCAGCATCTCCTTGAGGCGCATGATCGAGTCGAGCCTCTCCAGCTTCAGGTCCCGCTTGAACCGGTTGATGAAGGCGTCGGCTTTCGCGTCGATCTCGTCTTCTTCCTCGGGCGCCGGCGCCGCCGCGGTGCCGCTCTTTTTCCTGCCCTCCCTCGCTGTCTTGGGCCTCCGGCGTTCCACATGGTCCTCCTCCTCGTCCTCGAACTGCCCGACTGCCGACCTCTCGCTGGCTGACTTCTTCATCTTGGCGGGGAGCCGCCGCGCCGGACCCTCGCCGGGGGTGGTCGTCTTCGGGTCTGACCTGACCCTCCTCACTTGATGGTCCTGACGGGCCCGGCCCGCGTCGGCGTAGGGGACCCAGTCGTGGTCTACGGAATCGGAGTCGACTCCGAGGTGGTGAGGCGCGTCCTCATCCGGGTCGGGCTCGCTCGATCTGTAGAACGAAGAGAACTTGATGGACTTGACGCGCCCGAGGAGAGACGGGGCGCGGGCGAGCCGGGGCGGCTCGGCTCCGTCCGCGTACTCCGGTCCCGACGGACGCTCGTCGTGGTCGGCTTGCGGCTGGTCGTAGCTCGGCGCTTGGTACTTGTAGAGAGAGAAGTCGAAGGACTTGAGCCGGTCGACGAGGGAAGGCGCACGGGCGAGAGGCGGCGGATCGGCTGGGTGGGAGAACTGCGGCTCCGGGTACGGCGAGCCTTGGACGGGGAGGGGGTCGGGTTCGGGATAGCCAGCGGGGTGGTCGTACTTGTAGTTGTGGAGGGAGAAGTTGATGGCCTTGAACCGTTCGACGAAGGACGGGGCGCGGGCGAGCGGGGGCGCGTCGACATGGGCGGCGTAACCGTGATCCGGGTAAGAGTGCGGCTCGTACCGGGCGTGCGCCGGCTCCGGCTCCAGCTCGGGGTATCCGCCGCCGTGGTGGCCGAACTTGTAGAGGGAGAAGTCGATGGACCTGACGCGCTCGAGGAAGGAAGGAGCGCGGGCGAGCGGGGGGGAGTGGTCGGGGCCGAGATGGTCGTGGTAATGGGGGCGCGGCTTCGGGGGGGAGGAGGTGAGGCGGGAGGTGAGGACGATGGTGCCGATCACGATGTTGAGGACGATGAAGAGGGAGCTGGGGGTGAGCCAGCCCTCCATGAAAGCCCACATGGCCTCGGAACACCGTTACTTTTCCGCACCTCCTTCTTCGCCGCTGCGCTTCTGGATTTTCTAGGGTTTCGTCTGGATAGAGAGGGAGAGAGGGAGATGGTTTTTGGAGATGATGGTGGAGGAGATGCGGAGGCTGCCGAGACGTATTTATGCTGGGGCCGGAGGAGCGATGATGATACCTGGGTTTGGCCGTCCGCCTCCGGGAATTTGCTTCGATTTTTCGTTTTACTATTGTGGGAAAGGAAAAAGGTCACATCGGTGTCAGCCACGTGGGATATTTTAGGTTGTGAAAAATCAAACCTTTTCTTTAGACGAAGACTTCGACGGTTGAGTCAAGCCCTACATAGCGACGTGACATCATTTGAACAGTGAAATCTAGTCCGGCCCATCGAATAAAAAACAAAGAAGGAATAATTACACAAACTATCTCTCAATTTTAACATAACACGTAATATATTATTTGAATTTTTAATTCATTCCGTTCAGTCTCCAAACTTTAACCTAGTTTCTAAAATTTTCATATATTTAATTTTTGATGGTTGATTTTTTTTTACAAATATTCAATTTAGTCTTTAAATTAATCTTGTCCTAATGTTCGATATTGACCCCGAACTTAAATTAATATAAAAAGAATGTTGAATATTTTTATATAGTTCGGGGATCAAATTGAATATTATTGAAAGTTCAATAATCATAATGAATATATTAAAAGTTTAAAGAATTACATTGCACATTAGATTAAAGTTTATATATTATATTGAACAAATTAAAATTTCATGAATTACGTTACATATTAAATAAAGTTTGAGAATCATTTGTGTAATTTTATAAGTTTTCAAACTTTTGCACTTTGATGTCATTATCTTGGAGCTAAATTTGCTATGGTTTTGAAGGCAAGAATCAATATGCAAACGTGCCAAAGAGAGGCCAACGGAATTCAATGTGCACTCTAATCGAGGCGATCAAACTTCCAAACGCTGGGAAGCCACGCTGCGGTTTCATGCTCGATCACAAAAGCGTACGAACGAGACTTCAATGGAGTGCGGGATTCGACGAATTTCTACTTAGTGAAAAGTAAATTGTGAGAAAATAAAAATGTACCGAAATGAGGACGTATCGAAAGGAAAAGGAATACGAAAGAGACTTTGGTGGACCGTGAATTCTAATAACCCTTTCATGAAGGGATTAAAAAAAGAAGAAGACGAAACTTGATTGGCAAATTTAATGAACCAAGAAATCGTTGCATCGATTTTGTAGATGGGGATTATTAGCATTTTGTGCCGGTAGATAGATAATATGTGGACATAAAATCTGAAAGGTCGATGAAGGAAAGAGGGAGTGGAATCAATGCTTGGAGTGGCCACCATCCATCAACTGACAGGCCCTTGTCCTCTTCTGCGTATCCCCAAAATTATCGTGCACCGAATACTGACAAAGCTACATGGGCCTCCATGGCGTCTTATAGCCGCTGTGGCCCGCAACATCCCTGTTTCCTTCAAATTTGACAGCCACCGCCCTTTGAATTTAGAACCATTTATTTCCCAAAGAAAATGACATTTCAGTAAAATATTTTTTTAGAATTCACTCTCTAGAAAAATGGCAATATATCATTCTGATGTTTGACTGAAATTTAAAATTAAACTAAGAATCATTTAGCGAATAAGATTTGACTTGATTTTCCTAAATAAATATATATTATTCAAGCATGAGTATTATGCACATAAACAACTAAGGAAATAGGCATGGGCATCGAGTTCCTGGGTAGGAGCACTTGCACCGATCTAGGGTCCACAGAAACCGTGCTCGAGAGCTCGATGCTCGTGCTCAACTCCTTGTCTCCCTAGCCCGAATCCATAGAGGCCGAGTTTGGGTCCATGAAATCCAAGCCCCAAAGCACAATACTCACTCCCATGTTCATTCCCGAGCTTGGGTCCGTTAAGGCTAGACTCGAGACCCAATGCCAATGCCCAATTCCCACTCGTGCCCGAGTCCATCCAAGTCGAACCCCAAACCCCTACACCTAGGACCTCGTTGGTTATGCTTGGGTCCATCAAGGAGGAACCCATGCTTGAGCCCTAACCCCTTCGCTGGGGTCTATTAAGATGAGGCTTAGGATCTTGGCACAAGTGTCGGAGCCTTACATTAATGGATCGAGTGTAAGTTTTAGGACTAGGGTATGAGCATGGGGATCTCAAATGTATTATCAATGGATCTGGGTGCAAGCATTGGAGACCTAAGCACGAGCATTGGGGTCCCAATCTCAACATTGATGGACTTAGGCATTAGCGTGCGCACTAGGACATGAGCATGAGTTTTGGGGTCTCGAGCCTAATCTCAATGGACCCAGTATGGGTATTGAGATCTCAAGCTCGACCACATTGGACTTGGGCCTTGGTGAAGGGGTCTTATGCTCGGGCTACCAAGAGGCTAGGAAAAAGCTTTGAGATTTCTATGCTCAAGTAGAATATTTGGTCCAAACGTCGAAATCTAGTCATATTTAAAAAAATGATTTCATATATTTTAAAGGAGAAAAGCATTCTTGAATTTTAGTGTAGATTTTCCATTAACGAAGAAACATTTTGCGCTAACTCATTTTCTTAAGCGAATCAAATGTCGAAAAATGAGAAAAATGATTTTCGCAAAACAACCGGAGAAATTCTATTTCCAGACCTTTTAGATTTTACTAAAACAAGTCGACTATGCTTCAAAACTCTAGCGAAAACTAACGAGCGACACCTCCAAATTAAGACAAATTAGTAAAGGTCACCTTCCCGTAGATGCGAGATTTTACCCCAATGCGACCCCTCGAGGTCAGGCCTCAACTCAGATAGGTAATCCCTCGCATAATCGGAGAGCAAATGCATAATGAAATAATACCAGATTAATGATGCATACGTGTCGAATTTTGTCTAGAAGTCGGGCTAATCTGAACTCGAAATTCGAAGTCCTGGCTTCACATTTTCAACGCTCGCAGTAGTGATTCCGAGAAATCGAGGAGGCATAAAAATCAAAGCTGCGATCCACACCGACGTGGACGATGGACACGCGTCAAAGCGATCCCCGCAATCCCCGTAATCCATGGGACATTGCCGCACAAATCCAAATGGGCCGGGCTTCTCTGGCTTCTTTACCCCACATAAACATTACCCATTGCTTTAGGGAACAAAACAAAATCGCTGATTGGGTGGTTAAAGCCCAGCTCAACCATAACCTCCCGAACAATTGGGTGTCGAGTCCACCACAGCCTCTGTTTAGTCTTCTTTGTTCTGAATCCCAGAGGGGATCTTGTTCTACGTTATCTCTTTAAGTTGAAATGAAATGCAGCTTTTTCGTCCAAAAAAAAAAAAAAAAAAAAAATCCCCGTAATCCCCGTAATCAAACGATCATCAGTCGCAATCATTATCTATCAAAAATTCAAGACGCATCGGTGACGCGCAGGACCAGAATATTCGGGATGATGGCCATGGCGGAACCACCGTAATTGTTTTTAGGATTAATATTAACGAAAATCCTAAATGGATATATTTAGGATAAATTTATTCTAAATAAATTTTTTGAATATCAAAAATCTTAAATTGATATGTTTATGACAAATTTACTTTTCATTAATTTTCGTTAAAATTTGATTAATATTAAGAAAAATCACAAGCTAATATACCAATGATAAATGGAGAGCAAAACTCCAAATTAATATACCAATTAATTATTACATGTCATCTGACTCAATAATTTGATGGTAGAATTCAACAGAACTTAGCGGAAGGATCAATTTATCCAAGATATATTAATTTAAGATTTTTTTATAATATCAACCCTTCTTTTTTACGACGGAAGGTTAGAAGAGAGGCCGGAAGGAAGACCGGAAGGAAGAGCAGCAGATGTGACGGAAACAGCTGTTATCATGAACGGAGGATTTGCCGATGAAAATGGTAACTTGGATGATTTAGAAAGGTCCATTTCCCATCCCAAAATGGTTTTGATCTCGATGTAGAGAAGGCGACATAGCACATAGCGACAGCAATGTTTCTTCCATTCTATAGAGCTTTTAGGACATCATTGTCCGAACAACGGCGGTTAGTCTTCCTTTTTTCTGATTCGCGCCGGCTTTTTGGTTACCAAAGTGGAAGGTGATGGAGGAAAAGTTTTAAATTTATGCTTATTTTGTATCCCCATTCCTCAATTTTCCTTCACTTCCCAGGCTTCCAAACAAAGCAAAGTGCATCTCTAGCCGGCATGATTGTTTCTTGTGTGTTATTTTATTTTATTTTATTTGGGCGTTAGTGATCGTGGTTTTCAATCCGCTCCAAAAATGATTTTGTTGCATGTAATTAAGAAGGTTGAGCTCAAGAACTCACCTGTGAATGGGCTTTATCAAAAAATAAAGGAAAAAGGATGAAATATCAAATGCGCTGAAGAAAACTTAGGTTGAAAGTATTCATATATGAACGGCGTGCATTTGGATTGATTGGTGACCCTTGCCAAAAGCTACTACAACTAGCCAAGGGTCGCCAAACCCTTGCTCGCAGTTGGCGAGGATCATCGGCCCTTACTAAGGCCTTGGCAACCCTCGCTTCCCCTCATTAAGACCCTAATAGCCCTTTCTAGCGACGGCACGCTCTTGTTGTTGCTCCTTTTTTTGTATTTTTTTTTATATATTTATTCTATTCAATTAATATTTTGGTTTTAAAAAATTATAATTTAATCCAAAATGATGCCATTTTAATGTTGTGCCCTATGCTTTAGCTACGTCATCGTCATCTAGAAAAGAAAAATATTCAAAACATTACATTAGTATTTTCTATTAATTTAAATAGATGAAGTTAACTTAATGACTTGATTGTACTAATTTGACAAATTTTATGACTTAATTATATCTTTCGTAAATTTTAGGATTCAACTGTACTTTCGTAATAAATTTTAAAACTTTTACTATATATATAACCCTTTGTTTTATTATGGATGAAGTGGAAAAAGGACACATCAATATGACTCGCGTGGTTATTTCAGTGGCAACAAATCAAATGATTCCTTGAGACGAAGACTCGACGGTCAAGCCCTTCAAAATAAACAGTTATCATTTGCACCATGAACACTCCTTTGGCCTTTTAAGAAAAAGGAATAATGATGCAGACTGCCTTTTGAGGAAAAGGAATAATTATGCAGACTGTCTTTAAATTTTGGTCCGATGTGTAATGTAATATCTGATTTTAGTTCAATGAGCAATATAGCTCATGAAGTTTTAATGTTTTTAGTATAATTCATTAATTTGTGTACACACTCAATTTAGTCAATATTGTCCATGAACTTGAATTAATTGAAGAATAACATTGAACATTTTAATATAATCTAATGATTAAAAAGAATATGCAGCAAAAGTTCAAAGATTGCGTTGAGTCAAATTTCGGAGATCATTTGTGTAATTTTTTCTACGAAAAACCTAAATATTTCAAGTTTGCAGACTTTTGCCTTTTGGTCTTGTTACTTGGAGATAAAATTGCTGCACATCCCCCTTACGAATTGCACGATTTTGTTGGTGAGAATCGATCTGCGAACGTGCATCGAGGCGACCAAACTTCCAGACTCTTGGACACAACCCGACGGCTTCATGCTCGAGCACAGAGCATATGAACAAGGCTTCGGTTGAATTTGGATCCTACCGATTCCTATCCGATGGAAAGTAAATTGAGAAGAAAATTAAATGGCACCGAAACGAAATGAAATGCATAGAAAGGAAGTGGAATCCCACCTTAAACATGGAACCCTTTCTGAAAAGACAGAAAGATGGAAACTTGATTGATTGGGAAAGATTAACGAACCCAATTGTCGCATCGATTTTGTGGACGAGAAAAAGCATCTTCTTGTGTGGGTTGGTAAGACAGTGTGTGAACATTAAATGTGAAATGTTGCTGAGAGTAGAAAAAGGAGTGGACCAGGGCTGCAACGAACGGGCCCTTGTCTTTACGCGCGTCTGCCCCCGAAAACTTTCTCGTACTCCGGAGACTGATGAGTCCACGCGGGCCACCACTGTGTCTCAGAAAAAATTGTAACAATTTTCTATATTCAACTGAAATCTGAAAATTGAACCGAAGAATAATAGGAAATTTTATTTTGATTTCTTAAATAGATATGCATTATCCGAACGTTATTGATATACATGTGGATGGCTTAGGAAACAGTCATGGGCATTGAGATCCCATTGCTAGTGTTTGAATTTGACCTTAATGGACCTCGGCATGAGTGCCAAAACCTGATCACGAGCATGGGGGTCCTAAGCTTGGCATCAATGGACTCAGGGGTGGGTGCCAATGATCTAAGCACAGACTTGTGGGGAATTGAGCACAAGTGCAGGTCTCACGCCTGGCCTAAATGGACTTGTTCGTTGGGATCTCCAGCCCCACCATGATGGACTCAAGCTTGGGTTGCTAAGGGGCCTAGAAACAAGTTTTGGGGTTCTTGTGTTCAAACACAGAGTTTTTAGTTCAAACGTTAATGAGTAATTTATATATTGAAAAATGATTTCATATTTTTTAGAGAGGATATAATTTTCTTAAATTTAAACATAGGTTTTTATTGACTATCTATAGACTCATTTTCCTGAGAATCCAAAAGCCAAAAAACACGAATTTTTTTTTTCTAAAAATGTTTTTCACGAAATAAATAACATATAAGGAAAAATTTTATTTACATAATTATTATTAACCGTGCGTCGAAACTCAAATAAAAACTTACGAACCACGTCTCCCAATTAAGGAGGACTAGTCATGTATGGATAAACGTAATACTAATCGATAATAGAAGTCACTATTGTGGATTTGAAACTCAGTCTCCTTCGCATGATTGGAGAAGGAATATAAAGCAATACCGGATTAATACGTATGTCTTCGAATTTGCCTAGAAATCGGGTAAAATCTCAAGTCGAAATTCAAAGTCCTAGTTTCACGTTTTCAACGATCGCACGAGCGATTCCGAGAATCCAAGAGGCATAAAGGAATCAAAGTCGCTATCCACCGATGTGCGGACAAAAGACACGCGTCCAGTGGTCTCTTGCAATCCCCATCGATCAAACGACTTGCGATCCCAATCATTATCTTCCAAAACGCAAGGCACGGCCCGGCAGTGACGGGCACGATGACGCCAGCGACTGGAACTGGAATGTTGATGCTGAGTGCTCCAGCTGGACCCCCCTTTTGTTTTTACGACGAAGCTAATTATGGAGAGTTCCGGAAGAAAGAGCAGCGGATGCGACAGAAGGCAGCTCTCTGTCATGAACAGTGGGATTTGTCGATAAGAATGCGCGACTTTGGTAAATTGAACACTCCGCCCAAAGTGGTTTGGTCGTAAAAAGGAGAAAGGGACATTCGCGGCTGCAATGTTTGTTTAGTACTTCATTAGCTTAGATGATCGTTGTCGGAACGTGATGGTTCGTCTGCCTAGTGATTTGTGCATAAGGAGCCAATTGCTATCTTCCTTCCTATGGTTTGTGACTTGCGTCTAAGAGTTTTTCTTACTCGTGTATGTTATTATGATTGTCATGACGGGTGAAAGATTTCGATTCTTTTTGAGACAATTGAAAAGGGTTAAAAGAAGTCGGTAGAGCAACCGGTTAAGCTCCATTTGAGAAGTTAAGGAAAGAGGGATGAATGGAAGTGGGTATCTAAAAATATGAAATTTTTATTTATGGCACGAAGTTAATGGAGGAAAACTTTATAAATTTATACGTCTTTTGTTCTATTCCCATTCCACAATTTTTCTCACCTCCCAAGTTTCCAAAACAAAGCAAAGTGCATCTCTAGCATGGTCCTCTGTTGTTGTCGTTTTTTGGGCATGAGCGATCGTGGTTTTCAATCACTTCAAAAATGAATTTCGTCACATGTAAACAAAAGTTTGAGCTCGAGAGTTCACACCTGTCAATGGGCTTTATCAAAAAATGAAGGAAAAAAGGACAAAAGTTCAGAGTGGGGTGAAGAAAACTTATGTGGAAAGTACCTAGATGTCTATTTAATTAAAGTAGTATGAATCACGCACCTTGACTTTCCTTTTAACTCGAAACAAACTTTCTCAATATCTATATATATATATATATGCAGGCAAGTAATTTAACATGTGATCATTTCGATAATTTTACGGAATTTAGATAATACTTCCAATTTTTGATGGGCCTCTTGCGTTCGCTCAGTGGCAAACAGACATCCCCTTAAAACTCCTCCTCCAACTCCGTCACGAACTTCTCCGGAGTCACGCGGCGTGGATCCATCCACACACAGGCCCATCGGATTCAGGCCCAGGACTCCACAGGAGGCCCACACGTCTAACTCGGCCCAAATCACGTCTCACGAAATCAGAGCCCAGCAAAGAGCAAACCTCGCTCCGCCCGCACCACCCTCTCGCTCCCTCCTCCGCCATTTCTGCTGCTCCAGCTCCTTCTCGGCCTTCCTTCTTCGCCAAGCATCAATGGCGCCTCCGAGAGTACTCCTCTGCGGCGACGCCCGCGGCCGGCTCAACCAGCTCTTCAAGCGCGTCTCCTCGGTACCTCTCTCTCTCTCTTTATCTCTGTGCATCTCTCGTGCCGCGCTTCTCTAGGGTTTTACGCCCCTCTCTTGAGCTCCCCCCGCCGCGGCGCAGGTGAACAAATCGGCCGGCCCCTTCGACGCGCTGCTCTGCGTGGGCCAGTTCTTCCCCGACGCGCCGGAGCTGCTGGAGGAGTTCGCGGACTACGCGGAGGGCCGGTCGCCGGTCCCTCTCCCGACCTACTTCGTCGGCGACTACGGCATTGGGGCGCCCAAGGTGCTGTCGGCCGCTTCGAGGAGCCACGCCAACTTAGGGTTTAAGATGGACGGCCTGAAGATATGCGAGAATCTGTATTGGCTGAAGAGGAGTGGCAAGTTCACGCTTCATGGTAATGTTCGTGTCTTTTGCGATGTCAATTAGCTTCACTTTTGAATTTGATTACGCTAGAGAATTGCAATTTACTAATGTCTATACCTCGGCTACGGCTATAATATGGAAGAAGAATCGACAAAACTGGCTTACGGTAGAATGCATTTTGCGTGTTTTTGCTAGAATTAGTAAAACCAACTTCTGCTGGAGGCAGCTTTTGGATATGAGTACAGGGGCTAATCATTTGTGGAGTTTCAGCTTCCTTTATAATGGGAAACAGGGGGTGTAACGTGTAACTTTTTAGAATATCCATGTCATATGCGAAAGATGGTGAATTTGCTTGGTTCTAAGTAATAGCCAAATTCATGGGTATTTGTTATGCTTGCTGGACTTCATAAATGGTTCTCGACATTGCTGCCTTGTTTGATTGTTTGAAAGGAATCATTTTTGCTCAATTGCATATTGGGTTGTGATGTTTCAGTGACTATGGAAAAGATTTTTGTATATTTATCTCTGATTAGATGTACTTATGTTTAGGGTTATCTGTGGCTTACATATCTGGTAGGCACTCTTCGGATGTTCAACAATTCGGAACATATAATCAAGATGATGTTGACGCCCTGCGAGCATTAGCTGAGGAACCTGGAGTTGTCGACTTATTCTTAAGATATCCTTGCTGGTCCTTTTTCATTTATTTAGACATATCTTGGTTTACTTTTAGCTGCGTGACGCTTGTTGGCCTCCTTAATTGGCTTTCACTAATGAGTGGCCGAGTGGTATCACTAATAGAGCTGCAAAGACAGATGTTCCTCCTGGATTATCCGAGGCATCTGGCAGCGACTCTACTATTGCGGACATAGTAGCAGAGATTAAACCACGGTATGCAATATTTCTTTTACTTTGTGAATGTCTTTGTTGAAGATGAACTATTTGTGATTGGTATCATAAGACTGATGTTTTGATTGCTATTCCAAACAGTTACCATATTGCTGGCACTATGGGTGTATTCTATGCACGTGAACCTTACTCTAATGCTGATGCTGTTCATGTCACTCGCTTTATTGGTCTTGCTCCTGTTGGAAACAAAGAAAAACAGGTCACTTACCCTTCTGTACTTTGTGTCATAGATCATTTACATTTGGGAACATGTAACTCTAGTTTTCGCCTGGCAGATCAGCATATTTTGGTGTTGCTTCTTAAGTTTATGTCTTGCCAGTTAAATTATGTTTATCAAGTACTTTAGGTAGGTAGGATGTAGAGTGAGTTAGACATGAACATTTTATTTGGTTGTCCTCAATGTTTATCATGCAGTGAGATACTTGTTCACTAAGGCATGCTTTCATGCATACAAGTAATGGAATGGCGGCCGTTCTCCCTTTCTGTATTTACTTTATGTTGTAGATACGATCTTTTCATATGTTAATAGTATGCTTCTCTGTGACTAGCTTACTCTATATTGAAGTTATCTGTTATCTAAACTGTTTTTAGTATAAATATCTCTCTGTTCTTGTCTATCTACTAGTGTTTCCAATTTCCATTCTGTCCATGTGCATCATAATCTTGTTTTTCTCACAGAAATTTATCCATGCACTTTCTCCTACTCCGGCATCTACCATGTCTTCCTCTGAGATTAGCATGAAACCTCCCAACACAACCTTGTCTCCGTTTACAGCAGTAGAGAAAACTGCTGGTGCAAAGGAAGCAGGAAAGAGGACCGCTGCTGATACTAATGACGCACAATATTGGAGATACGATGTTTCCCAAAAACGTCAGAAGCGTGCAGTTGGAGACGGTGATAGGCTATGCTTTAAGTATTTGTCTTCTGGGTCTTGTCCACGAGGTGAAAACTGCAACTTCCGACATGATTTAGATGCAAGGGAGCAATACCGAAGAGGGGTTTGTTTTGATTTTCTTAACAAAGGGCAATGTGAAAGGGGTCCTGACTGCAACTTTAAGCACAGTTTGCAGGAGGAAGAGGAAAGTGGTTCTCGAAATGGAAATAGGTCTAGAGGCGCTGCTAGTGTTAATAGGTCAGTTTCCTCAATGGGCTCCTATTGTTTTTTTTTGCTAATAATTTACATTGGTTCTAGTGGAATGAAATTTTCGATCACTGCTTATGAATCCATTTTAAGCACAGTATGTAATTGAAATTCAGGTCAAAAGAATGCTGGTTTTGTTTATCGAGCCCCAATGTGGAGTCTCATCTGATCATCAGTGTAGGAGAAAGATACTACTGTGCACTGCCCAAGGGACCATTAGTTGAAGATCACGTGCTGATAATACCTATTGAGCATCTACCAAATACTCTTTCTTTGCCTCCAGAAAATGAAACAGAGCTTAACAAATTCCAGAACTGCCTGAAGTTGTATCATAAGAACCAACGGAAGGAAGTTGTTTTCTTTGAGTGGGTTTCCAAACGTGGGACTCATGCTAATCTTCAGGTATTGTCATAGTGCAAAGAAAATTTATAACATGTTGCTTATGGTATTACTTTATCTTCTTCATCCATCTTGTCATTTTATCTCTCTACGTGCCAGCCAGTCACTTTCTTATTCTCAATAGTTTGATTGCATTGCCTGCAGGCTGTTCCTGTTCCATCATCTAGAGCAGCTGCTCTTCAGAGCATATTTAGTTTAGCTGCGGAGAAGTTGGGATTTAAATTTAACTCCTTGAGTAAGTTAAATTTGTCATTTCTCCTTTTTTTTGGAGTTCCATAATAGGACAAAAAATTCAGTGACTATGGTCCTTAATCCTTGAGATCATACCATAATGCACCTTTTGGGCTTCCAGACAACAAATTTATGTTCCCTTTGCTCTAGTAGTCACTATAAGAGTTCCTTATTCATGTTTTACTGCATAGAGTCATTGGCTACAGTGGACAATTGAAAGTTTACAGTTGCTTGTCAGTGTTTTGGTGCTATATAGCTCCCAGCGTGAGAAATTAATGCTCTGATATTGACTTATTGATCTGCCTCGTGTGTGAGATTTTTGTCACCTATGCTGGGAGTGGCTGAGGCATTGATGGTTTATGAGAATGTTCTGGTTTTCTTTGAATGAACACAAACTGTTTTGTCTGTTGATTCAACTGCATATATTGTATTCATATTGTGCTTCTCTTGATTTAGGCACTGATGGTAGAAAAATGTTGAGAACGGAGTTTGACGGTAAATCTAGTCTCTTTTATGTGGAATTACCTGAAGGAACTGTACTATCCCATATAGTGGAGGACAACGAGAACTTTCCTGCTCAATTTGGACGTGAGGTAATCTATCTGGCGTTCTTAGTCTATTTGCTTCGACTGGTTTTCATCTAGGCTTAAGTTATTGCTTCTGAGTTTAGTTTGGTTTTTCAGTTATGGAATATGGTATTAATTCTGTCCCTACGTATGGTCGGTGACGGATGTCAATAATTTGGACAAAGTGGTCTTCAAAAATGTCTTTCAACTTGAAGCCTTGGACAACTTTTGAAATTTAAATTTAGCGGACTGTAGTCTAAGCACGTAACATGATGCCTGTGAAACTGTGCAGGTGGTGGCGGGTTTGTTGAACGTGGCAGATAAGGCTGATTGGAGGAATTGCGCGCTAAGCAAAGAAGAAGAGATCAAATTGGCGGAAGAATTCAAGCGCCGATTTGCAGCATTCGACCCCAATACATGATTGTCGCACTGAGGGTCAACAACAGTACGCGTCTTCCGTCTTTCCCTTATTATAACGACCTTGGAATTCCAAGACAACCTAAGGGGGGATGTTCCGCAAGAGCGGACAAAAGAAAACATCCACGAAGTCGATTCATGCATCAGGTCTCGAGCATGCAGAGGCAAGTTTGTTTATTTATCATATCCAAATGAATGTGGCTAGGGATGATTCTTGTTGCGCGAACCACCAAGAGACGGACAAAATCCTAGGCCTTCAAAAGCTGCGATCTTGCAGATCCTTGAGAAAGAGACTCGGAAGTGGGCTTTACCTAAAAAATGTGCGCGTCCTTCGAGCCCTTCGTGGAACGTGCTGCTTCTTTCTTGGTCAAAATGAATCCGCAGTTGGATTTTTACACATTTCTTTACTTTGTTTTCGTTAATTACTAAATGGCTCTCCTTAGTTGCTCGTCCTCTATTGCAAAAATTGTTTTAACAGCTCGTTTGGAGCATTATTGCGCGACATGTAAGGTGATTGCGACGTTCCAAGGTGCTGTTCTCCTTAAGCTCGCGCGACGATATTTTGCTTCGAATGAAACATAAAGCGTTTCGGAAGTGGGACAATAAAATAACATCGGACATTTGAATTTAGACGGCTTAATCAACGTGACGGGGATTTCAACCGCCCTCGATTTATTTAAGGTCTTGATCCACATGATGTTTAGTAGGGGTGTGCATAGTCTGGATGGGCGGTTCCCGGCCTAGAATCGAGAACTGCCTGCTAAGGACCGGATCCAAACAAATGGAATTGGGAATCAACTGTTGTTGCATGAATCTACCCAAGAATCGGACCGCCGGTCCGGTCTGGTTTTCGGGTGGATCCATGGAACCAGTCTCACCAATAATAATATCATTTTCTAAATCCTGCGGTAAATATTTTTCATATCGAGTAATATTTTTTTTTTCTTTAAATCGAACTGGCTTAATTAAGGGTATCATTTTATTTTATTTTATTGGAAAACATTATAAAAGGAGAGAAATATGTTTTTTTTTTCCTATTTTTGAATCATTTTAGTTGAAATCTAAAATATTCTTTAAGTTTAAGATTTTAGATAATTGTCATATGTAGATCATCTTTTTATTTATCCTCTAACAATGTTCAATCTCTTATAACATTTGCTTTACCGAATTTTTTCTGTAGAAACAATTTCATCGGTACTCCACATATTCTTGAACATAGTGTCGTGTGAGTCCCAAAAGTATCCTTTGAAGGAGCCATTTGTTGAGTTGTTGAAAGACAGCTTACACACTTTACTAAATTCTTATTAAAACGCGGAAACCACGAGAAGAGATGAATCCCTAAAATTTAGATTTCTAATTAGTAATTTCGAAATTTATTTTAATATTAAAAATTAATATATTATTATAATATAATTAGTTCGGTCTGAGTGGGTGAATCTACCCATGGAACCGGAAACTGGACCGGTTCCCTCAAGAACCACCGGTTCCGAGCGGTTTCGGTCCGGTTTTAGGCGGTTCGGGCGGTTCCGGTTCTTTTACACACCTCTAATGTTTTAGTCTTGAAAAGTTCTCCACAAAATAAATTTCATTATCTCACAAAGGAATCACGCAAAATCTTTGATCTTAGATTTTCGCTGACTTTGAATACTTGTAACCATGCATGTAAAACAAAGCTCACGAAGTGTATCTGCCCACCGAGATCCACTACTCCACGATAGACTGTCCACTTCTGATCCCTCTTCACTCAGTCATAGTCCACCACCACTTTGAAACTCCAAAGTCCAAAAGAAATCCGACCTTTCTTTGGAAAAATTATGCAAAAAGTTTTAAATTTATTACAATTTTGTCAATTTAATTTTATACTTTTCAACTTTACGAATTGAGTTTTAAACCTTTTGACATTTTGCTAATTGAGTCCATTCGGTTAATTTTGATTGAAATTTGTTGATGTAGATGTCGACCATCCCACGTGACATGGCTAGCGTCGATATAAACAAAATTTCTTAATTTTCAATTTTTTTTTTTCGAATTTTTCAATTATTTTTATTTTTTTAATTTTTTTTCTTCTCTCTCCCTCCCTTTTCTTCATTTGGTTGGTCGCCCAAACTTCGGCGATTGACAAGGATCGGCCTCATCAAGATCTAACCGCCTCACAAGAGGATAGTCTCGTAGGCCTCAAGCAACATTGATGGCGAGGGTGAGCCTTGATCCCGGTTGACGAGTCACCCTCGGTGGCCTTCGGCAAGGCTAACCCTTGTTGGCCTTGTCCAAGGTTGGCGAGGTTGCCTCTCGCCAAATCTTAGCGAGGCCGATCCTTGCTGGTCGTGGCCTGTGGTCGGTTGTTGATGGCTGGCCAGAGAATAAAAAGGGGAAAAAAAGAAAAAAAAAAATTAAAAACATAAAAAAAATTAAAAAATTAATAAAATTTGCCTACTTTAGCATCGGCCATACCATATAAGACAGTTGGCATTCACGTTAGTAAATTTCAATCAAAATTTATTGGATAGACTTAATTGACAAAAAATGAAAATATTTGTGACTTAATTAGCAAAATTGAAAGGTTTAGAATTAAAGGCAAATGTGTTAGAATTTCCTGCACTCTGGATGCATTTTTCTGAACAACCTTGCCGGGGTCGAACATTCGTGTCTGAATACACGTCGCTTTTTTTTTGGGAAGGGCCGACCATGAGTCAACTGTCAAACAACCTTTTTGGCTTATGATCATGACATGGCAAAGAGTAAATTTTTATTTTATTTTATTTTATTTTATTATTATCATTGTTCAAAGAACGACGACGCTAAAGATGGTCATCGTGGTTTCTATTTGGCACTTGTCAAATATCGATCTTCATATCACGAGCAGATGCGTGCACACGAGACGAGCGAAGGTGACATTTTTCAAAACAATCGTGCAAGGAGAGCATGAAAGCTGTTGTTCTTGTGTCTGGTTAGTTTGGTCTAAGATCAGTAAAACCTAGAAATCATGAAACCCACGAAGTTCGTAAGATCGATGTCAACATGGTCGGGCATCCGGTGATCTGCGATCATGTTAATCGATGTTGTGCTTCATCTTGTGATAGGTTTAGTCCCTAAATTAATTGCCGGTCCCAATTTTAGGAGGAATTTCAGATTTCCATCTAGATATCGATTGAAAATGCCGACCAAGTGCCGATACACAAATGGCACTGGTGTTTACAAGGAATATATAATATAAATAATCGAAGAGAAATTACATAAATGGTTCCTATACTATGGCTTGTGTTAAATTTCGGTCCCTATACTTTATTTTGCAACAGAATCAGTCCGTGACCTGATTTTAGATCCCGATTTCCAGATATTTTCCTCCTCAAATCGATTTGCTAATTGATACAAATCCTAATCAGTTACAACGAACAAACCACATGCAGGGAAACTTACATTCGTTGTCTTGGCCAGGCTTTCCTCAGGTATCTAATGACCTTATATTGTTGCCCACCAATAACACATTATCATAGCTATTGCCCATTTATTACGAAATAATCGTTTTAGGAAGGACAATTTTAGATTTTCCGGTCCACATGGGCTGGATTCTTGCTCGAGTGGTGGCTATTTACGAGAACCGCCACTAGTTCCTCAATTTTGCACTAATTATAACATGGGACCGTCACACATTAATCTTCAGCACCTAATCAGCATTTTCTGTTCACATATGGATGGGAAAAATACGAAATTCGTCCGAAAATCAAGAGTAAAGAATAGTGCGGGGAACACATGTGCAACAATAATTAAACTAGAAAGGACCGTAATCGAGCAGGAGCATTATGGAGGCCATTTTTATACTTTCCACTCGACATTTTATTTGATTTTCTCATGTTGCGTTAGTGCCAGTGTCCGTAGCTGGTGCTTAGTCAGCGTTCCTCGTCGTGGAAATCGAGCAAAAGCTTGTAGATTCAGTTCCCGACATGGAGAGATCCCCTTTTCGTCTATATATACGTGCACCGCTCGACAGCACCGGTCTCACATTACCTCGTATCTGAAAATCTCCGCTAAGGGAAGGTTTGGTTCGATGGATGTGGAGCATAGCAGAGCCAACTCGGCCGTCGTCCTGGCCCACTCGAACCGAGAACGCCCCATCTCCATCCCCGCTGCCGCTGCAGCCGGCCAACCCCCCCAGCTGCCGCCTTCGCCGGTATGCGAGAAGTGCATATACCCGTGCTTCAAATTCTCAACGATCGCCGCCACGGTCTTTGTCTGTATTCTCTTCGTGGTCATACCCGCTCTCATGATCCCCGACTTCCGGGTCGTACCGGCCTCCTCTTCCGGCTCATTCAACGTCTCCGCCTCCGTGATCTCCGTGGGCTGCGACGTTCGCATCGGGGTTGTGAACCCGAGCAGCTACTTCCGAGTGAACTACACGGGCGTGCGGGCCACGCTCAAGTACGGAGGCAAGCGCTTATCGGGCGCTTCATTGGATCCGTTCGTGCTGGGAAAGGGGAAGCAAGCGACGGTCGCCGCCGTGTTTAAGTCGAACTTGTTGAACAGTAGAAACAGTTGGCAAGCCGTGACTCTGGACTCGAGCGTCTCGAGCGGCGAGGTAAGCGTCGACATCGACCTGGAGGTCGGCAGGAGAATAGGGTTGGGCGAGTGGTGGATTAGTGCGTTTGATGTGACCATCTCATGCAGGGACATGATCTTCACGTCCCCGTCCTCGGAGGGCCAGGATTGGGCGTTGATCACCCCGTCCGAGCTTTGTGACATTGGCTTCTTTGGTTATATTTAGCAGGAGCAAACTCTGCCCGTGAAAAAATATGAAAAAACCAGAAGAAAAGAGAAAAGAAAAAATTACAGCGCATGCATACAGCGTCAGTATAAAGAAAATTCTGCATAAACGATCCCTATCCTTCGCTGATTAGGAAATCAGCATTTCGAAGGATGCATGACTTCGCTTGAACATCCGACGCAACTTTAGCTCATGTGCATGATGCATAAGATGATGCATCTAGCAGCGTCCTCATCAAAAGAGTCGTCGACGGGATGAAGTTTGATCCGTCTGTGTCCGTCTGTGTCCGTCTGTGTCTGTTGTCCGTATGATTCTATGGATCTGGATACTCTCGGGTACTTGACTCGGTTTTAAGACATTCAGATCGTGACCCATCACCTCTAAAAATTCGATAGGTTGCCGAAATGAAGTTGCAGGTGGATTCACCCCCGATCTCAGGACGCAAAGCGAGTCAGGTCATTTGTACATAGTACGTATATGGAAGATCTCTAGATTTCCTTGTTTAGGAACTGCAGTTGCGTACATATTTAGCAGTATCTTTTGATTTGACAAGAAATGTAAAATTTAGTTACGTGCGATTGCTAGGATTTGACTCTCCTCGTGCCGATGATGGTAACTAAGATTGGTAGGAGTTGACTCTCCTCATATCGATGATTTTAACTTATAAATATGAATGGATTGTTCATGGTGTTTCGCTGGAATCTAATCGATGACAAAATATCTTTTTCAAGAGTTGTTCTTCGACTTTTGATGAAAGGAAATGGGTTTTGTAGCGACTCCGCATAGGAAATATTCAGGCGGAGAAGAAATAGCTGCAACTCTTTATTTGGAATTTCAAACCAAATTGTACATACAAATTTAGTTAACAACAAGGTTTGAAAATACAATCATTTCCATAATAATACAAGTACACAAACTGTGTTAAATTAATATCTTGAGTTTGAATTTAGATGTTAATTTATTAGCCAAATTTGTTGAGAAAGATTTTTTTGGACGGATTTAAATCTCATGAACGGAAGATGCCTTCAACAAGAGGTGAAATATTGCAAGCTAGAAGACAAAATATTGGGATTCTTTATAGATGCACAAAGGAGGAAATAAATAGAAAGAAAAAGCAAGATTTTTATATGTACACGGTGGGTCCAGAGTCAAATTGTTGACTCTAGGGACACTCACGTATAAAGAAAAAATGTGAGGATTTCTTTCTTTTACCTGCAGAAGAAGCCTAGTTCACGTTGAAGATTTAAGTCAGTGGGCTAGGTCAATTTTTTGACCTTAGGCACACATAAAAAGCAGAACGCGTTCTTTCTTCAAGAGGAGCCGCAAGACTTGAGAGCCGCATGAGAAAGACGTCCAGAAAGAAGCCACACAAAGCCTTGAATAAGAACACGAAGCCGTACGTATGTGGACCAAAGATGAACGCTGGAGTTCTTAATTTTGGTGTATGTAGAGCATTTTTTTTTTTTGAGCTTGAATGCGTGGTAATTTTTGTGCCGTGAGTTTACATCCAAATGAATTATTTATTTATAAACACTTTGGATTTTGGTTTAAATTTAGGTGCGGGAAACACTCAAGTGTGTAAGCGATTGTAAACTCTAATTCTTTAATTATAATGGATTATTTGCTGCTGGCTCTCTCCGTGAATGTAGGTACCGATATTCGGATCGAACCACGTAAATTTCTAATGTCATTATTATTTCTCTGGTGATTTTGCGTTGACGTAAATTGCAAGATCTTGTCGTTTTCACCTATTATATTCCAACAATTGGTGTAAGAGCTTGGGATTAGATTTCTTGATTATGATTTAGAGGAAATTTGAAATTAAGAAATTTAACGAGAGGAACAACTTTGGATTATGGAGCATCAAGATGCGAGCGTTATTGATAACCCAAGGTTTGGCCAAGGCACTCGATGGTGAAAATGAGTTGCCAATTATAATGAAAGCCTCTGAGAGGGTAGAGTAAATGGAAAAAGCAAGGAGCACAATTGTGTTAAACTTGTTAGATGAGGTTTTAATAGAAGTTGCAAAGGAAAAGGATGCCGCAGCATCATGGGCAAAAACTTCAGGCACTCTATGTAGAGTAAGGTTTGAATAATCGCTTGTACATGTTGAAAATGATGTTTCACTTTAGATATACTAAAGGCACGTCTATTAGAACCCACCTGGATGAATTCAATAAACTTATGATGGATTTGAAGAATGTTGGTAAGATACTTGATGATGAAAAATATGACATGATGTTGTTAGCTTCTTTACCATAGTTATGTGAGCACTTTACTGATTCACTGTTATAGGGACATACTACAATTATTTCAGAAGAGGTAAAGTCCGTCTTGTCTCTAAAGAGTGGTAGAGAAAGTTGCGAGTGACGGTCTGGCGTAGAGATTAGTGCAAGCATCGATGATTCGGGGTAGAGAACAACATCGATGACCTAGTAGCAGCACATCATAGAAAGTCTAAGGGACACGTGAAGTGCTTTGAGTGTCATGAGTAGGGGCACATCAAGAGAGATTGTTCAAAACGGAGGAATAAATGTGATAGGTAGAATGCCACAAGCAATGTGGCAAACATTGCCGAGGGGAGCACTAGTGATACAGAAGCTGTTTTATGTGTGATTACTATTTCGTCAGGAGATGAATGGGTGCTAGATTCGGGGTGTTCTTATCATATGATGCCTCATAAGAACTAGTTTATTACTTACCAGACTATAGATGGTGGTAGTGTTTTTTTGGGGAATAATGTAGCTTGCAAGGCTGTGGGGATATGGATAATTTAGATTTTGATGCACAATGGGGTGGTGCGCACATTGATAGATGTGAGGCATGTATTGGAGCTCAAGAAAAACCTTATTTCTTGGGGACACTCGATGACATCGGGTGTAGGTACATTACTAAAGGTGGAGTACTAAAGATCTCTCGAGGTGCCATGACAGTGATGAAGGGGAATAAAGTGAATAGTCTATCATCTATTGGGAGAGATTGTGACCAAAACTTCTGTAGTTTCATCAAGTGAGTCAAATTCTGACTTAACTCAATTATGGCATATGCATTTAGGGCACATGAGTGAGACAGATACGATGATACTAAGTGAAAGAGGGTTGTTGAAGGGTCAAAAGACAAGAAAGTTGGACTTTTGTGAGCACTGCATCTTTGGGAAGCAGCATCGAGTTAAGTTTATTATAGTTGTTTATTTGACCAGATGACCAATTGAATATATTCATTTAGACATTCGGGGCCTGTCTTTGATTCCTTTGAAAGGAGGTACCCGATATATGCTGACATTTATCGACAACTATTCAAGGAAGGTATGTGTATACTTTCTAAAGCACAAATATGAAGTGTTCGATTGATTAAAGAAATTTAAGGCATTGATTGAGAAGTAGTCAGATAAACAGATCAAATACCTGAGAATCGATAATGACATGGACTTCTGTGATAAGTATTTAATCGAGTTCTGCGAGAAAGAATGTATTGTGAGATACTGCATAATACCTGGGATACCACAGTAGAATGGCATGGCAGAACGGAAGAACGGAACTTTACTTGAGTGAGCTCGATGCATGTTTTCGCATGCAGGACTTGGCAATGAATTTTAGGTCGAAGCAATAAACATGACATATTACTTGATTAATCGATCTCCACCATCTACTATCGAGTGGAAAGCTTTTGAGGAAGTATGGTTGGGGAAACATGTTGATTACTTCGGATTACGTATATTTGGATGTTTAGCGTATGCTCATGCGAGTAATGGTAAACTTGAGCCGAGGGCAAAGAAGTACATATTTTTGAGTTATGCATATAGGGTGAAAGGCTACCGGCTGTGGTGCACTAATCCCGGATCACCCGATTTTCTAATTAGCAGAGACATGATCCCGATTTTCTAATTAGCAGAGACATGATCTTTGACAAGACTGCGATGCTTTAACAGAGGAGTTCTGTAACACAACCAGCAAAGCAGATAGATCATGGTGTCATTAGTGAGGTGGAGCTTTAGATGGACACTCCAAAGACCTCGAAGGTAACGGAAGTTGAGACTACAGATGAGGTTGCAGTTCTTGAAATCGGTAATAGTGAACAACCAGTAAAGCCACAACACACTATAGCCGTAGAAAGATAGAGAAGACAAATTAAATCATATGTACATTATGGTTATATAGATATTGCTTATGAAGTAACTGTAGGTGATGAGGTGGAGACAAATGAGCCTTCGTCTTACTTTAAGACGATGACTAGTTCGAAGTCGCAGTGGCTAGGAGCTATGAGTGAAGAGATGGAATCACTCCATCATAATTAGATATATGAGTTGGTCACAGTACCCAAGAGCCAAAGGATTGTTGGAAGTAAATGGGTCTTTAAATGAAAAGAGGGCATTCTCGGTGTCGAGACAATGAGGTAAAATGCAAGACTTGTGGTGAAAGGGTATATATAATGTGAGGGCATTGACTACAGTGAGGTGTTCTCTCTTGTGGTAAGACATACTTCTATTCGTGTATTACTTGTCTTAGGTGCTTCGCAGGATATTGAGTCGGAGCAGTTAGATGTGAAAACTGTATCTTTTCATGGTGAGTTGGAGGAGCAAATTTATATAAGGCAGCTAGACGAATTTGCTATTTCAGATAAGGAAGATCATGTTTATTTGTTGAAAAAATCTTTGTATAGATTGAAATAGTCTCATTGATAGTGGCATAAACATTTTAATGCTTTCATGACTAATCAAGACTATTCAAAAAGTCATATGGATAGCTGTGTCTACTTTAGGAGATTGGAGAATGGTTATTTGATTTATCTACTTTTATATGTTGATGATATGCTAATAGCAACTAAAAATATGCCTGATATTGATATGCTGAAGATGTAGTTAAATGCTGAATTTGAGATGAAAGATTTTGGTGCTGCAAAGAAAATATTGGGTATGGAGATTTTACATGATAGGATTACAGGAGTTTTATGTCTATTTTAAAAGAAATATATTGAGAAGATCGTGGCACGTTATAATATACAATCAACAAAATCTGTAAGTACACCTTTAGCGAAGCACTTTAAATATTCAGATAAATTATCACCGCAAATTGAGAAGGAGAAGAAGCATATGTCCCGTGATCCTTATTCTAGTGCCGTGGGTAGTATTATATATGATATGGTATGTACTAAGCTTGATATTTCACAAGTTGTGAGTGTAGTTAGTTGCTATATGAAGCATCCTAGTAAAACTCACCGGAAAAGCTGTGAAGTGGATCATCAGATATTTGAAGGGGACAACAGACGTGTGTATAGTGTATCGGAGGAACAACAATGGTAGTGAGACCACTAGTTTTGTGGATTCTGATCATGCCGGTGACTTGGATGATTGCACATTTTTAGCAAGGTACATGTTTATTCTAACATGTGGTGCAGTTAATTGGAAAGAGTCCTTACAAGATTACGTTGTCTTGTCTTCGACTGAGGCAAAGTATATGGCATTAACTTTTATAGTGAATGAGGCGATATGGTTACCAAGTTTGCTCTTGAACTTTGGGCTAGAACAAAAAAGTGTGGATATACACTATGATAACCAATGTGTGATATATTTGACATATAATCTAGTTTATCACAAGCGAACGAAGCATGTCAACATTAGGTTTCACTTCAGCTGAGATGTCTTAGTTAAGAGTAATGTTATTGTCAAAAATATTGCTATAGCAGAAAATCCGACAGACATAATGACTAAGTCTGTTTTTTTGGCGAAATTCAAGTTTTACTTAAGCTTTATTGGCGTCTGTGGAGAGTGAGCATTCGTCGGGGCGTTGGGAGAGCAATATGGATGATGAGTACTATAAATTGGCTTCAAATATCAAGCCAATGTGGAAAATTGTTAAATTAAGTCTCGAGTTTGAATTTGGATATTGATTTGTAAGCCGAATTTGTTGAGGAAGATTTTCTTGGACGGATTTAAATCTCACGCATGGAATATGTCTTCAACATGAGGTGAAATATTGCAAGCTAAAGACAAAATATTGGGATTCTTTATAAATGCATAAAGGAGGAAATAAATGCAGAAGATTCATTTTGGGGGATGTACAAGGTGGGGCCCAAAGTCAAATTGTTGACTCTAGGCATGCTCACGTATAAAGAAAAAAGGTGAGGTTTTCTTTCTTTTACCTGCAGAAGAAGCCTAGTTCACGTTGAAGATTTAAGTCCGTGGGCCTAGGTCAAATTTTTGACGTACACATATAAAAAGCAGAATGTGCTCTTTCTTCAAGAGGAGCCACAGGACTTGAGAGCCGCATGAGAAAGACGTCTAGAAAGAAGTTACGCGAAGCCTTGAACAGGAACACAAAGCCATACGTACGTGGACCAAAGACGAATGATGGAGTTCTTGATTTTCGCGTACGTAGAGCGTTTTTGTTTTGAGCTTGAACACGTGGTAATTTTTATGCCGTGAGTTTATGTCTAAGTGAGTTGTTTATTTATAAACACTTTAGGTTTGATTTAAATTTAGGCGTGAGAAACACTTGTGTAAGCAATTGTAAATTGTAAATTCTGATTCTTCTTTATTATTATGATTTTGATGGCAAAATTATTATATCCCAACAAATTGTGTTGGAATTTAATCGGTGACAAAACTCGAGAACATGCAAAGATGTAATGCCAGAATTTAATCAATGGCACGAAACCCATAATAGAGATGCACGTTGGAATTGAATTGACAATGAAGCATTGGAATAAAGATATGCACCATAATTTAATCGAAGACATGAATTGGAAAGCTATAACTAAGGAAAAATAAAGTGCAGAAAAGTAAAGATAATAAAATATTACATTTTGTTTGTCAAGGATCTCTCCCATTGATGAGAATTTAGTATTTATAGACCTTTCATTACAACCGTTCGGAAGGAATTCCTTCATGGTTGTAACTGTAGCCACACACTTCCGAAAATAATGGTCCATGTTCCCCATGTTGTCCATTCTCTTCTTCAAATAGTTGTCCGTCAAAATAGTGGCCATGATCTCCCCATGTTCATTTCCCGTTTGTAATTGTTCTCCACGCCCTGAGCTTTGTAACTGTTGTCCTTCAAAATAGCGGCCATGATCTCCCATGTTCACTTCCTGTTTGTAATTGTTCTCCACTCCCCGGGCCTTGTAATTGCTCAGTTGTCAATCTCTCCACGTTGGTCAACTATCATCCACAATCTCCCTTAGTGGGTCTTCACATGCATGAGCCTTGGTGCAATTCTCTAAATGGATTATCTTGCTTCTCAGTTAAGATGCTTGTCGACACTCCTCAGTTAAGATGCTCATAGACAACTTGGGCAAAATAATCTGCAATCATTTGCCACTTGTCGATATGTGCCAACATTTATACCCAAACCATCAAATAGCATGCGATATCAACCAATATTCAATACATTCAATTGGCTTCCTTCACGGATGATCAAATATGCCCTGATAGGATATTCTCCACTCTTTTCCTGTTTTCTTCGTTAATTTTGATGATTGCATATGAGGTTGTCGATTTCACCTTTATTGCTTCCGAATGATCATCGTATATCGATAATAACTAAATATCGGGCACTTTTGGGTGTCAACACATGGTATGATGGTTTGTTTCAAATTATTGAGATTTCTCTCTAATTCTCCACGGGACTTATCCCTTGTAATCTGGTCTTCTCCAGGATCTTCAGACAAATGAGAGGGCTCGCTATTAACACTGCCATATAATAGACTTTACACATGCGATTGCTGATCTTTTTTTTTTTTTTTTTTAATGTTATATATGGTATTGTAGATTTCATCAGTTGCACTGTATTTAGCTTAAAGTTTTGAACTATTGTCTTTAATGCGATGCGAAAGACGGGATAATAAATACTCTATACTCCAATTAATCCATCAATTGGTGAGTGAATTCCTTGGTTCTGATTTACATGTAAGAGGTCATACACAGTGGTTATTTATATAATTTTTTTCTTGTTATTCGCGACTAACTTGTATACTATCACACATTTCATATATACAAGATTTACAACGGTCTTATAACACAAGTTCTCTCTCTCTCTCTCTCTAGCTTAAACTTTAGGTGGAACTTTCTTTATGAGGATTGAAACTCGATCTGAAAACTTTGTTCATTCAAATCTTTCATAATAAGATGGTGTGGCGGATCGTGTCCCCCGACTTACCCTTCTCTACATTGTGTCATAGATCATTTGCATTGGGAGCTTGTGTAGTTTTTGCCAGCAGATCAACATATTTTGGTGTTGCTCCCTGAGTTTAAGTTTTGTCAGTTAAGGGTATATTTAGTAATGTACCAGATAGTGTCTATTTCTATTCTTTTGTTATTCGGAACTAAAAAAGAACAAAATGCGTTCAGTAACGTTTTTGTTCATACGACCATATTTGTTCCCTGAAATAGATTTGGAATATAATCAATTAGTAAAAGGAAATTACTTCTTTATTCTTAGGAACAATTCTAGAATCAAGCCTTTTCTTTTCGTCTTTTCCTTCTTCTTCTTCCTCTAGTTGATCATTGGCCCTCGGTGAGGCCGAGCTCGTTCAGCCATCGGTGAGGCCAAGCTCTTCTAGCCACCGGTGAGGCTTGACCTTGCCCACTTGCCCAACCACAATGAGCTCGCTGCCCTCGTCTGGCCAGTTGCTAGCCATTGTCGAGGCCGGTGAGCAATTAGAGGAGGAAGAAGAAGAAAAGGAGAAAAGAAAAAAAAAAAAAGAGAGAAAAGTGTAACAAAATTATTAAAAAATTAAAAGAAATTTTAAGTTTCAAAAAAATTTGGAGGTCCTACCAAAGACATTTTTATTCTGGGAATAGAAATTTTGTGCAGTTACTAAATACCTTTGAATGCTCAGAAACTCATCTAGGGAACAGAACAAGAAAAGATCATTTCTGACCAGAAATTATTCTCGTGGATAGAATTGTTACCAAATGCACTCTAAATCATGTTTATCAAATAGTTTAGGTGGGTAGGATGAAGACTAAATTAGACATGAACATTTTATTGATTGTCCTCAACGTTAATCATGCAGGGAGATACTTGTTCTCTAAGGCATGCTTTTATGCGGACAAGTAATGGAATGCTATTTTATCTTTCTGTATGTACTTTATGTCGTAGATAAGATCTTTTCATGTGTTCTTAGTATGCTTCTCTATGACTAGCTTACTCTATATTGGAGTTTTCTGGTATCTAAACTGATGTTGGTACAAATCTCTCTGTTCTTGCCTGTCTACTAGTGTTTCCAATTTTCATATTACCCATGTGCATCATAATCTTGTTTTTCTCTCAGAAAATTATCCATGCGCTTTCTCCTACTCCGGCATCTACCATGTCTTCCTCTGAGATTAGCATGAAACCTCCAAACACAACCTTGTCTCCATTTACAGCATCAGAGAAAACTGCTGGTGCAAAGGAAGCAGGAAAGAGGACTGCCGATGACACTAATGACGCACAATATTGGAGATATGTTGTTTCCCAAAAACGTCAGAAACACGAAGTCCGTGATGATGATAAGCTATGCTTTAAGTATTTGTCTTCTGGATCTTGTCCACGAGGTGAAAAATGCAACTACCGACATGATATAGATGCAAGGGAGCAATACCGAAGAGGGCTTTGTTTTGATTTTCTTGACAAAGGGAAATGTGAAAGAGGTCCTGACTGCCTTTACCAAAAAAAAAAAAAGAGGTCCTGACTGCAACTTTAAGCACAGTTTGCAGGAGGAAGAGGAAAGTGGTTCTCGAAATGGAAATGGATCTAGAGGTGCTCAATGGGTGCCTTCTGTTTTTTTGCTAATAGTTTACATTGGTTCTAGTGGAATGAAATTTTTGACCACTGCTTATGAATCCATTTTAAGCAGAGTCTGTGATTGAAATTCAGTCAAAAGAATGCTGGTTTCGTTTATCGAGCCACAATGTGGAGTCTCATCTGATTATCAGTGTAGGAGAAAGATACTACCGTGCGCTGCCCAAGCGGCCATTAGTTGAAGACCACGGGCTGATAATACCTATCGAGCATCTACCAAATACTCTTTCTTTGCCTCCAGAAAAAGAAACAGAGCTTGACAGATTCCAGAACTGCTTGAAGATGTATCACAAAAACCAGCAGAAGGAAGATGTTTTCTTTGAGTGGGTTTCCAAACGTGGGACTCATGCTAATCTTCAGGTATTGTCATAGTACAAAGAAAATTTATAACATCTTGCTCATGGTATTACTTTATTTTCTTCATCCATCTTGTCATTTTATCTCTCTAAGTGCCAGTCAGTCACTTTCTTATTCTCAATAGTTTGATTGCATTGCCTGCAGGCTATTCCTGTTCCATCATCTAGAGAAGCTGCTCTTCAGAGTATGTATTTGGTTTGGCTGCGGAGAAGTTGGGGTTTAAACTTAACTCCTTGAGTAAGTTAAATTTGTCATTTCTCCTGTTTTTTTTTGGAGTTCTATAATGGGATAAGAAAATTCAGTAACTACGGTCCTTAATCCTTGAGATCATACTATAATGCACTTTTTGGGCTTACAGGCAACAAATTTATGTTCCCTTTGCTCTAGTAGTCATTATGTGAATTCTTTATTTATGTTTTACTGCATAGAGTCATTGGCTACAATGGACAATTGAAAGTTTACAGTTGCTTACTAGTGTCTTGGTACCATATAGTTCCAATGTGAGAAATTAATGCTCTGGTATTGACTTATTGATCTGCCTTGTGTGTGATATTTTTGTCACCTATGCTGGGAGTGGCTAAGGCATTGATGGTTCATGAGAATGTTCTAGTTTTCTTTGAATGAACACAAACTGTTTTGTGTGTTGATTCAACTGCATATATCGTATTTATATTGTGCTTCTCTTGATTTAGGCATTGATGGTCGAAAAATGTTGAGAACGGGGTTTGACAGGAAATCTAGAAGGAACTGTACTATCATAGTAGAGGGAGTTGTTTATTCATCATTTGCAAATGAGTGTGGCTAGGAATGCTTCTTGTTGCGCGAACCACCAAGGGACGGACAAAATCTGAGGACTTCAAAAGCTGCTTAGGAGCCAATCTTGCAGATCCTTGAGAAAGAGACTTGGAAGTGTGCTTTACCTTAAAAATGTGAGCGTCCTTCCAGCCCCTGGTGGAGTCTGCTGCTTCTTTCTTGATCAAAATGAATCGGCAGTTGGATTTTTACATATTTCTTCAATTTTTTTTACTAGTTAGTCGATGCCCTTTCTTAGTTGCTTGTCTATTCATAAAAGGTGCCAAAATTGTTAAACAGCTCGTCTTGAGCGTTAGGGCGCATTTTGTAATGTTTCCGTTTCGAGGAACAATTTTTAAAAGAAATAGTTTTTTTTTTTTCTTGGGAACAATTTCAAAATATAAGAACACACTTGGTAATGCAAAAATTTCTATTCCGGGAATAGAAATGCTTTTGATAAACTTATATAATTTTTTATTTCTTTTAATTTTTCAATATTTTTATTATATTTTTCATTTTTTTCTTCTTTCTTTTTTTTTCCTTCTTTCTCCTTTGTGGTTGGTCGCGACCATGGCGGTGGCAATCAGTGGGTGAGGTCCGGCGAGTTTGTCGGAACCTCGCCAGCCATCGTGAGGGCCGGTGAGTCGTTGGAGCCTCGCTAGTGGCCCGGCGAGGCTCGACCTTGCCTAGGCGGCGCGAGGTTGGCCTCGCCTTGGCTTGGTGAGGTCGAGCCTCGTGCCGGCCCTCACGAGGCTTGGTCTCACCTTGGTTGAGCAAGCTCGAGCTTGCCTAGATTTGGTGAGGTCGGGCTCGCCTAGCCATCGGTGAGGCTCGACCCGCCGGGCCACCATTGGGCGACTCCGACCTGGCGGTGGCTTGGTGAGGCTCGGCGTCGCCGGCCATGGCCGAGGCTAGCGACCGGCCAAAAGGAAGAAAAAGGAAAGAAAAGAGAAGAAGAAAAGAAAAGAAAAAGAAGAGAGAGAAATTGTTTCTCAAAATTGTTCCCGGAATAAGAAACAATTTTTCTACTTTTTGTTTCTGTTTCAAATTTGTTTCCTGAAACAAAAATATAGATTTTTTGTTTCCGGAAACAAAAGTTTTACTAAACACGTTTCTGTTCTTTTTTTGTTCCTCACAACAAAAGAACATAAATTTTTGTTCTGAGAACAGAAATACTTTTTAACAAATAGGCCCTTAGTGTGCGATAGGTAAGGCGATTGCGATGTTCCCAGGTGCTGTTCTTCTCAAGCTCATGCCACGGTGTTGTGCTTCTCACGAAACATAAAGTGCTTCTAAAATCGGAACCATTGAATGAATTGGACATGGATTTATCGATCTGACCGGTTCGGTAGGGAGAGCAGTGCAAGATTTCATTATATAGATCAAGCGTGCAAAGAGATTACAATTACAATCACATTCCAGTCATCTAAACTCTTGATATTTTCCAGGCTCTATTTACACTAAATAATTCATGTGATATTTAATCATCACAATTTCTCTACGAAATAAAGTTTCTGTCTCGTGAAGCGATAATGCAAAACCTTTGACACAAGATTTCCACGACTTTGACTACAAGTGACCAGTTCCCTCCGACGAAATCTCCGTAGGGAGTGCTCTATTTTGGGCGGTAAAACAGAGCTCGCGAAGTGCGTCTACCCACCAAGTACAACTCCACGATAGACTGTTCACTTTCTTATTCCTCTTTTCATAAGGTCAAATTGCAACTCCACTTCGAACTCCAAAAGTCCAAAGAAGTCGGACCTGAATTTCTCGCACTTCGGATGCACTTCGCCGAACGCAACGTTGTTGGGGGTGAATATTCCTGTCCGCACACACGTCGCTGTTGTGATCGTGACATGGCGATCTATTTGGAATCGTTCAAGAACGGCGAACCCACTAAAGATGGTTATCGTGGTTTCTATTTGTTGCTCGACAATATCGATCTTCTTGTCACGAGCAGATACGTGCACATGGGAGGAACAAAGGTGATATTTTGTTTTTGAAAATAATCGATATGCTAAGTAATTCAAATCCTAATCAGTTACGACGAACTAAACATACGCAGGGAAACTTGCATGCGCTGTCTTGGTCAGGCTTTCTTAAGGTATCTAATGACCTTATATGTTTGCACACCACTAACGCGTTATCATAGCTATTGCCCATTTATTACGAAATAATTGTTTTAGGGGGTACAAAACTTAAACTAGAAAGATAAAACTTCACCAAAAAAAAAAAAAAAACTTAAACTAGAAAGGACGTAAATCTAGCAGGAGCATTATAGCGGCCAATTTTGTAATTCCCACTCAACATTTTATTTGTTCATGTTGCGTTAGTGCCATAGTGTCCGTAGCTGGTGCTTAGTCAGCATCTTTCGTGGAACTCGAGCAAAAGCTTGTAGATTCAGTACCCGATATGGACAGAGAGATCCCCGTTTGGCCTATATATACGTGCGCCACCCGACAACAACGGTCTCCCCTTACCTCGTATGAAGGTTTTCTTCGATGGATGTGGAACAGAGCAGAGCCAACTCGGCCGTCGTCCTGGCCCACTCGAACCAAGAATACCCCATCTCCGTCCCCACTGCCGCAGCCCCACCCCAGCTGCCAGCGTCGCCGTTATGCGAGAAGTATATATACCCATGCTTCAAATTCTTGACGATCGCCGTCCCGGTCTTCGTCTGCACTCTCTTCGTGAACCTTACTCTAATGCTGATGTTGTTCATGTCACTCGCTTTATCGGTCTTGCTCCTGTTGGAAACAAAGAAAAACAGGTCACTTACCCTTCTGTACTTTGTGTCATAGATCATTTACATTTGGGGACATGTAACTCTAGTTTCCGCCTGGCAGATCAACATATTTTGGTGTTGCTTCTTAAGTTTAAGTTTTGTAGTTAAATTATGTTTATCAAATACTTTAGGTAGGTAGGATGTAGACTGAGTTAGACATGAACATTTTATTTGATTGTCCTCAATGTTTATCATGCAGTGAGATACTTGTTCACTAAGGCATGCTTTTATGCATACAAGTAATGGAATGGCGGCTGTTTTCTCTTTCTGTATATACTTTATGTTGTAGATAAGATATTTTCATGTGTTCTCTGTGACTAGCTTACTCAATATTGAAGTTATCTGTTATCTAAACTGCTTTTAGTATAAATATCTCTCTGTTCTTGTCTATCCACAAGTGTTTCCAATTTCCATTCTGCCCGTGTGCATCATAATCTTGTTTTTCTCACAGAAATTTATCCATGCATTTTCTCCTACTCCGGCATCTACCATGTCTTCCTCTGAGATTAGCATGAAACCTCCCACCACAACCTTGTCTCCGTTTACAGCAGTAGAGAAAACTGCTGGTGCAAAGGAAGCAGGAAGGAGGATTGCCAATGATACTAATGACGCACTATATTGGAGATACGATGTTTCCCAAAAACGTCAGAAGCATGCGGTTGGTGACGGTGATAAGCTATGCTTTAAGTATGTCTTCTGGGTCTTGTCCACGAGGTGAAAAATGCAACTTCCGACATGATTTAGATGCAAGGGAGCAATACCGAAGAGGGGTTTGTTTTGATTTTCTTAACAAAGGGCAATGTGAAAGGGGTCCTGACTGCAACTTTAAGCACAGTTTGCAGGAGGCAGAGGAAAGTGGTTCTCGAAATGGAAATAGGTCTTGAGGTGCTAGTGTTAATAGGTCAGTTTCCTCAATGGGCACCTTTTGTTTTTTTTGCTAATAATTTACATTGGTTCTAGTGGAATGAAATTTTCGATCACTGCTTATGAATCCATTTTAGGACAGTTTGTAATTGAAATTCAGGTCAAAAGAATGCTGGTTTTGTTTATCGAACCCCAATGTGGAGTCTCATCTGATCATCAGTGTAGGAGAAAGATAATACTGTGCGCTGCCCAAGGGACCATTAGTTGAAGATCACGTGCTGATAATACCTATCGAGCATCTACCAAATACTCTTTCTTTGCCTCCAGAAAATGAAACAGAGCTTAATAGATTCCAGAACTCCCTGAAGTTGTATCACAAGAACCAACGGAAGGAATTTGTTTTCTTTGAGTGGGTTTCCAAACGTGGAACTCATGCTACTCTTCAGGTATTGTCATAGTGCAAAGAAAATTTATAACATGTTGCTCATGATATTACTTTATCTTCTTCATCCATCTTGTCATTTTATCTCTAAGTGCCAGCCAGTCACTTTCTTATTCTCAATAGTTTGGTTGCATTGCCTGCAGGCTATTCTTGTTCCATCATCTAGAGCAGCTGCTCATATTTAGTTTCAGAGCATATTTAGTTTGGCTGCGGGAATTTTCCAAGTTGGGCTTATTATTACCCAATTTTACATTTAAATTTAACTCCTTGAGTAAGTCAAATTTGTCATCTCTTAGGTCCAAGAGTAAGTCAAATTTTTTTTTTGGGGAGTTCCATAATAGGACAAGAAAATTCAGTGACTATGGTCCTTAATCCTTGAGATCATGCCATAATGCACTTTTTGGGCTTACAGACAACAAATTTATGTTTCCTTTGCTCTAGTAGTCACTAGAAGAAATCCTTATTTATGTTTTACTGCATAGAATCATTGGCTACAGTGGACAATTGAAAGTTTACAGTTGCTTGTCAGTGTCTTGGAGCCATATAGCTCCCAGCGTGAGAAATTAATGCTCTGGTATTGACTTATTGATCTGCCTTGTGTGTGAGATTTTTGTCACCTATGCTGGGAGTGGCTCAGGCGTTGATGGTTCATGAGAATGTTCTGGTTTTCTTTGAATGAACACAAACTGTTTTGTCTGTTGATTCAACTGCATATATCGTATTCATATTGTGCTTCTCTTGATTTAGGGACTGATGGTAGAAAAATGTTGAGAATGGAGTTTGACGGTAAATCTAGTCTCTTTTATGTGGAATTACCTGAAGGAACTGTACTATCACATATAGTGGAGGACAACGAGAACTTTCCTGCTCAATTTGGACGTGACGTAATCCATCTGGCGTTCTTAGTCTATTTGCTTCGACTGGTTTTCATCTAGGCTTAAGTTATTGCTTCTGAGTTTAGTTTGGTTTTTCAGTTATGGAAGATGGTATTAATTCTGTCCTTACATATGGTCGGTGACGGATGTCACTGTAGTCTAAGCACGTAACATGATGCCTGTGAAACTTTGCAGGTGGTGGCAGGTTTGTTGAACGTGGCAGATAAGGCTGATTGGAGGAATTGCGCACTAAGCAAAGAAGAAGAGATTAAATTGGCAGAGGATTTCAAGCGCCGATTCGCAGCATTTGACCCCAATACATGATTGTCGCACTGAGGGTCAACCACAGTACGCGTCTTCCGTCTTTCCCTTATTATAATGACCTTGGAATTCCAAGACAACCTCGGGGGGGTGTTCTGCAAGAACCGACAAAAGAAAACATTCACGAAGTCGATTCTTGCTGGGCCACGGCCATCAGGTCTCGAGCATGCAGAGGCGAGTTTTTTTTTTTTTTTTTCTCATTTCCAAATGAATGTGGCTAGGATGATTCTTGTTGCGCGAACCACCGAGAGACAGACGGACAAAATCCGAGGACTTCAAAAGCTGCTTAGGAGCCAATCTTGTAGATCCTTGAGAAAGAGACTCGGAAGTGGGCTTTACCTAAAAAATGTGCGCGTCCTTCGTGCCCTTCGTGGAATGTGCTGCTTCTTTCTTGGTCAAACTGAATCCGCAGTTCGATTTTTACACATTTCTTTACTTTGTTTTCATTAATTACTCAATGGCTCTCTTTAGTTGCTCGTCCTCTATTCGTAAGAAAAGGTGCAAAAATTGTTTTGATAGCTCGTTTGGAGCATCAATGTGCGACAGGTAAGGCGATTGCGACGTCGCCAGTTGCTGTTCTCCTTAAGCTCACGCGACGATATTTTGCTTCGAATGAAACATAAAGCGTTTCGGGAAGTGGGACAATAAAATAAAATCGGACCTCAACATGACGGGGATTTCAACTGCAGTTGATTTATTCAAGCTCTTGACCTACATTAGTCTCGAAAGTTTTTCCACGAAATAAATTTTCTTATCTCAATTGTCGCTGACTTTGGATACTTGTAACCAGTTCCATCGGTTGAAATCTTCGGGAGGGAGTGCTCTGATTGGATGTAAAACGAAACTCGCGAAGTGCGTCTGCCTACCGCGGGCTACTGCTCGACGATAGACTATCCACTTCTGATCCCTCTTTTCAGTCGGTCAAAGTTCAACACCACTTCGGATGCATTTTTGCCGAACGACACTGCGGGGGTTGAACATTCGTGTCCGAATACACGTCGCTTTTTTATGGAACGGGCGACCGTGAGTCAACTGTCAAACAACCCTTTTGGGTTATGATCATGACATGGCAAAGGGCATTTTTTTTAAAAATAATTTTATTATCGTTGTTCGAGAACGCCGACCCACTAAAGATGGTCATCGTGGTTTCTATTTGGTAGTTGGTACTAGTCAAATATCGGTCTTCTTATCACGAGCAGATCCGTGCACACGGGACGAGCAAAGGTGACACTTTTCGAAATAATTGTTCAAGGAGAGTATGAGAGCTGATGTTCTTGTGTCTGGTTAGTTCGGTCTAAGCTCGATAAAACCTAGAAAAGATGAAACCCACAATTTTCTTAGGACCGATGTCGACGTGGTCATGCATTTGGTGATTTGCGACCATGTAAATCGATCTCTTGCTTCATCTCATGACCGGTTTAGTCCCTAAATTAATCTCCAGTCACAATTTTAGGATGAATTCATATTTTTGTCTAGCTATCAATGGAAAATGCCGGCTAAGTGATGGGGATACACACATGACACTGCCGGTTACGTGGAATACAAAATAAAAATAATTCAGGAGAATTACAAACATGGTTCCTATACTATTGTCCGTGTGTTTAATTTCAGTCCCTGAACTTTATTTTGTGATGCATTCAGTTTGCAACCTGATTTTAGATCCCGATTTCCAGCTATTTTCCTCCTCAAATCAATTTGCTAAGTTCACGCAAATCCTAATCAGTTACGACCAATGAACCATATGTAGGGAAACTTACATTTGCTAACTTGGATAGGCTTTCCTTAGGTATCTAATGACCTTATATGTTTGCCTGCCAATGGCAAATTATCATGGCTATTGCCCATTTATTACGAAATTATCGTTTTGGCAAGGACGATTTTAGATTTGCCGGTCCACATAGGCTGGATTCTTGCTCAAGTGGTAGCCATTCTCGCACTAATCATAACATGTAGCGGTCGCACATTAGTCTTGAGCACTTATTCGACATTTTCTGTTCACATTTGGATGGGAAAAATACGAGATTCATCCGAAAATCAAGAGTAAAGATTAGTGCAGGGAACATATGTGTAACAAAAATTATAGTAGAGGGGACCCAAATCGAGCAGGAGCATTGTAGGGGCCATTTTTGTAATTTCGACTCGACATTTTATTTGATTTTCTCATGTTGCGTTAGTGCCAGTGTCCGAAGCTGGTGCCTAATCAGCATTCTTCGTCGTGGAACTCGAGCAAAAGCTTGTAGATTCAGTACCCGGCATGGAGAGATCCCCTTTCGGTCTATATATACGTGCGCCACTCGACAACACCGGTCTCCCATTACCTCGTATCTGAAAATCTCTGCTATGGAAAGGTTTGGTTCGATGGATGTGGAGAATAGCAGAGCCAACTCGGCCGTTGTCCTGGCCCACTCGAACCAAGAATACCCGATCTCCATCCCCGCTGCCGCTGCCGTCACAGCCGGCCAACCCCCACAGCCGCCGCCCTCGCCGGTGTGCGAGAAGTACATATACCCATGCTTCAAATTCTCGATCATCACCGTCACGGTCTTCGTCTGCACTCTCTTCTTGGTCATACCCGCTCTCGTGATCCCTGACTTCCGGGTCGAACCGGCCTCCTCCTCTGGCTCGTTCAACGTCTCCACCTCCGCGATCTCCGTGCACTGCGACATTCAGATCAGGGTTGGGAACCCGAGCAGCTACTTCCGAGTGAATTACACGCGCGTGAGGGCCACGCTCAAGTATGGTGGCAAGCGCTTGTCGGGCGCTTTGTTGGATCCACTCGTGGTGGGAAAGAAGAAGCAAGCTACGGTCGCCGCCGTGTTCGAGTCAAAAGTTTCGAACGGTAGAAACAGTTGGCAAGCCGTGACTCTGAACTCCAGCGTCTCGCGCGGCGAGGTGAGCGTCGACGTCGAACTGGAGGTCGGCAGGAGAATAGGGTTGGGCGAGTGGTGGATTATTGCGTTTGATGTGACCATCTCATGCAGGGACATGATCTTCACGTCCCCGTCCTCGGAGGGCCAGGATTGGGCGTTGATCACTCCGTCCGAGCTTTGCGACATTGGCTTCTTTGGCTATATTTAACTGAAGCAAAATCCGCCCGTGAAAAAAACTAAAAATCACCAGAAGAAAAGAGAAAAGAAAAAAATAGAGCGCATACATACTGCGTCAGTATAAAGAAAATTCTGCATAAAAGATCCTTATCCTTCACTGATTAGGAAACCAGCATATCTAAGGATGCATCGAGTTCGCTTGAGCATCTGACGGAACTTTAGCTCATGTGCATGACACATACGATGCATCCGCCGCCGTCCTCATCCAAAAGAGTCGTCGTTCAATGGGGTGAAGTTTGATCGGTCTGTTGTTCATATCATTCCAAGGATTTGGGTACTCTCAAGTACTTGACTGGTTTTAAGGCATTCGGATCGCGACCTATCACCTCTTAAAAAGTTGGTAAGTGGCTGAAATGAAATTGAAGGCGGATACACCCCTACCTTATGACGTAAAGCGAGTCGAGTTATTCATACATAAAGGATATCTAGAATTCCTTGTTTAGGAACTGCAGTTGCGTACGTATTAGCAGTATTGGTTTGATTTGATTAGAAGTGTAAAATTTAGATGTGTGTGATTGCTAGGAGTTGACTCTCCTCGTGTCGATGATTGTAACTAGCAGATATGAATGGTTTATTTCCAATTATTCAGATCTATTTAAATCTCCATGGGGGTCTTATACCTTGCAACCTGGTGCTGTCCAGGATCTTCAGACAAATGAGAGGACCCGCTATTAACACCGCCTTATAATACTTTATACATGCGACTGCCGATCTTCTTTTTTAAGTTATATCAGTATGGTTGATTTCATTAGTTGCACTGAATCTAGTCCAAACTTTTGAACTAGGGTTTTTAATGCAATGTGAAAGCTGGGGTAATATATACTCTATACTCCAATTAATCCATCAATCGGTGACCGACTTCCCTCGTTCTGGTTCACATGAAAGAGATCATACATAGTTTGTGTAATGCGGTGGTATTTATAGCATAGTTGTCCTGTTATTATGGAGGGAATTAACAAGCATTTACATTCAAATTATGTCTCTAGGCAAAAGGTTGTGTCCCTATAAGAATACAAACATGAAGTATGTTCTCAAAAGGGAAACGGCCATATATATTGAAGAGACCCGTGTTAGTTTCTTCTATGCCCTTTCCATATAGTTTACTCTCTTGTTGATTGATGATCAAAGAAGTTAGATCTAGTTGGTACTTTTCTAAGTACACTTACCTATTTGCCTCTAAAGGAGGTGAGATTAGAGTCTGGGATTAAACGCTGAAAACAAGACTTGCAAATAGGCCACTGATTGTTTAAATAATATATTCATCCAAAGAGATTCAAGTAACTGTACTCAAAATGGCATATTTAGCGATTCCCCTTTCGGAGGATCCATTTTCCCGTTCCGACGGCTGAGGAGCCTCTAGCCACGCCACGCTTTCTAGATCTTTATAGAAGAAGCCAAGCCCTCTCTATTGTTTGTTATAAGTTGGTAAGCTTTAGAATCGTGAAAAACCAGTCTCTTTCATTTATCTTAAGCTTTAGGTTGAACTTTCTTAATGAGGTTTGAAGCTAGACCTGATTTTAAATCCTTCAAATCTTTCATAAAAGATGGTGTGCATAATTCCTGTTGTATTTATGTCAATATCATCTCCTTTCCTTTGCATCTTTCCTTAATAAAAGCCCGTGAAGGATTTAGCATGTAAAAGTACTTGAAAATTTCGCATCTATTTTTCAAAAGAATCTCGCCGATTTCCAGCGAAACATTAATATGAAACAACAATGACATCTCAAAAACCAGAGTGAATCAAAAGCTGGAAGCCACTCTTAACATCCATCCACGAACTTGGTGGAGAACCCTAGCAAAAACTTAAAAGGGCTAAAGTTTTCTGCTCTCTCTACATCATCTCTTACGAACTGTAAATACCTTTTTGTATCTTTACCTTTCAGTGAATATTTTGAGCATCATTATCCTTTCCGCTTAGCTCAACATGTGGGCACAATCGCTCCTAGCTAAGCTAGGTAGTATTTAAACCCATATTTAACTGAGATTAATTGAATGATAACTGGGTTTCTGGACTACTAAAGAAGGCAGCACTTGTCCTTTCGCAAAGATTGCGATGGTGGGTTACCTTTCTTTCGTGGCCATGAGATTCTTGGAGGATGCGATGCTTTGTGTTCGGGCCACTCATATGAATGCTCTTTCGTCGTGCTTTGCTGGCTTAAGACCGCGGGATGACGTAAGGGGGATTTCACGTAGCCAAATGTGCCACAAGGAAAATGACGTCATACATGAATGAGTGTGTATATATATCGGTAAATAGGTTATTTCACCAATATATAAAAGCGCATGGGGCTAATCCTATCGAATTGTAATAGCATATGGGATCACTTAACGGAAACTCCATCCAAAAATTTCTAAACCTATTGCACAATGGCTAATTCAATTATTAACTTTCTAATTGTGCCAAATTAATTCTAAATCTTTTGATAATTTATTAATTTAATCCTGACAAAATTTATTTCTAAAATGAACAAGATTAGGTACCTGAAAGGACCTAATTGGTGAATTAGTATAATCAAGTCTCCGACCCTAGATTTTCTGGTTGCGTAGGAAGTGAGATACACACTTATGCCTCACTTTGTTTCTAACCGACCCCAATAGGTTAGTGGCGACTTATTATTACAAAATTCTTAAAAACACCTTAATATCTCGCAAGGTATGGGCTTAGAAGAGCCCATGTCTAATCATAGGTCTTAGGTCCGTCTTTTAAACAATACCCTTAAACTTATTTCCTTCCAAGAGGTAGGTCGTGACACACATCAATATTAGTTGTGCTTAAAAACACTATTAACATCACATTAAATGTCATGTTCTCACGGTAGAAGTCAATCATAACTCTAGGGTCAAGCTCGACTCTCAAATTTAAGTTTGGGCTTCCCACGACTAGTGGAGCTCAACACCAAGCGAAGCTCAGCCCAAATGGAGTCAGGTGGTGGGGATTATCCCGATTCGGGGCCATGAGCTCGACAACCATTTTCCCGCATCTCTCTCGTCTAGCTCAAATTCTTTCTTTCGTTTTCTTTTCTTTTAAATTTTTTTTTATGTAGCATTCATGTGGCGCCACATTGTCAACAACTAATTTTTTTTTTTTTTTTTTCTTTTTTCAAACAGATATTAATGAAAATATAAAAAAAAAAAAAAAAAAAAAAAAAAAAAAAGAAGAATAAAAAAAATTTCAAAAATTGTTAAAAAAAAAAGGCGCGAGAGAGGCCGAGTCGAGGCCCAACCCGCCTCTCCTTCCTTCCCCGCGTGGGCCTGGGCCCGACCCCTCCATTTCTTTCATTTCTTCTTTCTTTTTCAAGCGAGCTCCAAGCCCGACCCTTTCTCTCCTTCCTCTCTTCCTCCCACCTTCACGCCTGTTTTGTTTTGGCAGAAAAGAAAGGGTACAAGCGCTAGAGGGGCAGAGCATCGCGAGCGAGGTGAGCGTGATTTGCTGGGTCGGGGCTTGGCCGACCTGCAAGCTGGGCGATGGCAGAAGCCATGTGAGCTGGCCGGTGGCCTCCAAAAGAGGGGAAGAGGAGCGAGAGAAGGGGGGTTTCTCGGTTGTTTTTTTTTTTGGTCGAGAGAGAGCAGGAGAGAAGGAGAGGACGAGCCGAAGGGAGAGGGGGAGCTCGAAGGAAAGCGTCGCCGTCGCCAGTCATCCGCCCTCCGCCGCCCTCCGCCGCGGCCCTTTCCCATTAAGCCAGGTAGGAGCACCCCCTCCCGTTGGAAGTTGCTTGAACTGGTAGATTTTTTTGACCAAAATCTTGACAAGCCGCAACAAGTTTAGGACGATTCATGATGTTTTGAGATGTTTTGATTCTAATGCATCATGCTTAGATTGAGGAACGCTGCCAGTTTGAACCCAGAACTCGAGTTCATGAATGCATACCAACTGCTCGACGTTTTGCTTGAATGAAGGGTGAAACATTTAAGAATACCGTTGGTCACCAAAAAAAAAAAAAAAACATTTAGGAATACCGCCTTACCAAAAAAACATTTAGGAACACTGAACTTGAATACGGGATTTTTAAGTGAATCATGGCAAAATGAGATAGATCCGGCATGAAACACATCTATTTAAGCTTGTAGGCAGCATATCTGGCTCGAAGATTGCAATAAATCTCGCTCTGGAACACGTTTGTTAAATCACATATTAACCGTTGATAGAATGCCTGAGAGAAGGCCAAAATATCTATGCATGTTAGAGCTCAAGATCAATTCACGCTTTGTCCTGTATTGGTTGGATTTGGTTTAATATTAGTATTTTCTCTATGTTTCCACGCAACTTGATGGAAAAATCCTGCTTGAATCGTATGCATTCTTCGCGTCGGAGAGCTCCCTTTCGGAAACCCATCCCTCACCACACCAGCAGTTTGAGGCCGCATTAGTTAGGATGCTCTTATTTTTCACATGCCTGATTAAAAGTCCATTTCTAGAACATGAAACAGGATGTCTTCCCTCGGTCCCCAATCCATTTGTACGTCTCCTTCAGTTCATATGTCCATCTTTTGCTGCTCGCTCTCTCTTCCCTGCTGTAGACAAAACACATCTCCCCACCCCTGTTTTGTGAGATCGAGAGAAAACAAGCTTCAAGGCACAACCGAAACATGAAAACTCCCGGTTCTGTTGAATGCAAGTCGAGGGCCAGGAGGATTTATTCATAGAAAAGCTCCCAACAATGGTGATAGCGGTGTCGGGCTTCCTTGATGAGGAAGGAGAATACCTCAGGCTCAGCCCTTTGCGAAAACGATCGTTTTTGAGAAACAGGTATCACTCAAAATCTCACCTTTCTACAATATCGGGCGCTGCGAATGTGTAGGAGCAGCGAAAGTTGAAGGGAGCGGTGGTTGCTCGTGAATGAGGGCGCTCCATTCGCTTGTTGAGAACCAAGGGTCTGCTCTAAGCAAGGCTTTGATAGCCCATTGTCAAGCTACCGTAGGAGGAACTTTGAGGGATCTCTATATTGCCAATAATATATTAAGTGGGTACACAAAATGCGGAGAGATCTGGCTTGCCCACCAAGTGTTCGACCGAATGCGCAACAGAGATGCAGTGTCTTGGAACACCATGATTTCCGGTTATGTTAATAGTGGTAAGCTGGAGGGAGCATGGAATTTTCTGGAGTCCATGAGACAATGTGGACTAGAAGTGGATGCTTATACTTTTTCGAGTATGCTAAAAGGAGTAGCTAGTGCTGGTATGCTTGATCTCGGACAGCAGTTGCATTGCTTGATTTTCAAGCACGGATACGGTAGGAATGTTTACACGGGAAGCGCTCTTTTGGACATGTATGCTAAGTGCGAGAGGGTTGAGGATGCATACGTCGTGCTCCAACACATGCCGCAACGTAACTCTGTCTCATGGAATGCGCTTATCAGTGGATTTGCGCAGAGCAGTGACAGAGAGACTGCATTTTGGCTTTTTGATAGCATGGAGCATGATGGCGTTAAGCCAGATGATGGGACCTTCGCTCCTCTCTTGACATTGCTCAACGACCATGAGTTTTTCAAGCTAACTGCACAGGTCCATGCCAAAATTATAAAGCATGGTCTAGAATGGAAAAATAATGTTTGTAATGCTGCAGTTTGTTCATACTCGGAGTGTGGCTCCATTGAAGATGCTAAGAAACTGTTTGATAGCATTGTCTTTAGAGATATAGTGACATGGAATTCAATACTAGCTGCCTACCTAGTGCATGGTGAAGAAGATTCTGCCTTTAGGCTTTTTATTGATATGCAGTGGCTGGGCATTGAACCGGATTTTTACACTTACACAAGTGTCATAAGTGCTTGTTTTGAAGAAGCATGTAAAAATCTGGGAAAGTCCCTCCATGCTTTGGTAATTAAAAGAGGTCTGGAGCGATCATTACCAATCTCCAATGCATTTATAGCTATGTATATCAAAATGGGTAATGGATCCATGGACGGTGCTATTCGTGTCTTCAAATCAATGCAATCCAAGGACCGGGTCTCTTGGAATTCCATGTTGACCGGATACTCCCAAGTTGGGTTAAATGAATATGCATTGGAACTTTTTGCCCAGATGAGATCTTTGAATACTGAGATTGATCATTATGCTCTTTCAGCAGTTCTCAAGTCTTGCTCTGATTTAGCAACTCTCTTTGTGGGCCAACAAGTTCATGCATTGGCACTTAAGTTTGGCTTTGAGTCAAATGAATATGTTGGCAGTGCACTGATCTTTATGTACTCTAAGTGTGGCATTATTAAAGATGCTAGAAATTCTTTCAAAGAGACTTTCCAAAGTAGCTCAGTCACTTGGAATGCAATTATCTTTGCCTATGCACAACATGGTCTAGGACATGATGCGCTTGATCTTTTCCATTTGATGAGAGCAAGGAGAATAACGCTTGATCACATCACCTTTGTTGCTGTCCTGACTGCTTGTAGCCACATTGGTTTGGTTGAAGAGGGCTATGGGTTTCTATTATCAATGGAAATGGATTATGGCATCCCTCCAAGGATGGAGAACTATGCTTGTGCAATTGATCTTTTTGGGCATGCTGGGCTTGTGAATGAGGCTAAGGCCTTGGTGGAATTGATGCCGTTTCAACCTGATATGATGGTGTGGAGGACTTTATTGGGTGCTTGTAGGAGTAGCGGGAACATGGAATTGGCTTGTCAAGTCGGAAATCAACTACTTGAGTTAGAGCCTGAAGAACATAGCACTTATGTTCTGCTCTCGGACATGTATGGGCGCCTTAAAAAATGGGGTGATCATGCCAGGGTGAAAAGACTTATGAGGGAAAGAGGGGTGAGGAAGGTCCCTGGCTGGAGTTGGATTGAGGTTCAAAATCAGGTTCATTCTTTTAATGCTGAAGACCGTTCCCACCCACTTTGCGAAGATATATACCCTGTACTGGAAGGCTTGATGGATGAAGTAAGAAAGTTGGGCGGGGATGGCAATTCAGAGGATTCATTGCAACAAATGGAGATATGGTTCGGGGCTCTTTGACATTGACATCTATTCATATTCTCTTAGTCGATGGCAATGAATTTCATTCGTTCAGGTACAGGTGCCTGGATAATTTTCTGGGCAAACATTTGGGGCGGCAAATAAGGAAGAATTGGAAATATGGTTCGGGACTTTTTGACAGGGACATTTATTCGTATTCTTGTAGTCGATGGGAACAGATTTCATTCATTCAGCTACAGGTGCCGGATAGTTTTTTACGCATACATTTGGTGCAGCAAATAAGGAAGAATGGTAAGCATTCTCCATTGTAATCATACAGAAACACAAATTTCAGGCAGCCTTCTTCTCATTGTTTTATGCTAGATGACAAGGAGGAGAAATTGGTTTGTCATGAATGTGAAGCATTCCCTTATTCAATTGAAGTTACTGTCTTCTCCAAATAGGAACTCTTGTCTTTGTTGCTTTTCAAGGGGAAAAAGCTGTGAAGCAGGGAGAGGGGAGTCAGCAGTGGTGGGGGTGAGGAGGGTGCCTCTCTTGAGCTCGTCCCGCCTCAGTGCAGGTGAAAAAATCAGCTGGCCCCTTTGACGCACTACTCTGCGTGGGCCAGTTCTTCCCTGACGCGACGGAGCTGCTGGAGGAGTTCGCGGACTATGCGGAGGGCCGGTCGCCGGTCCTGCTTCCGACCTACTTCATCGGCGACTACGGCATTGGGGCACCCAAGGTGCTGTCGGCCGCTTTGAGGAGCCACGCCGACTTAGGGTTTAAGATGGACGGCCTGAAGATATGCGAGAATCTGTATTGGCTGAAGGGGAGTGGCAAGTTCACACTTCACAGTAACATGTAACTCTAGTTTTCGCCTGGCAGGTCAACATATTTTGGTGTTGCTTCTTAAGTTTTTGTCAGTTAAATTATGTTTATCAAATACTTTAGGTAGGAAGGATGTAGACTGAGTTAGACATGAACATTTTATTTGATTGTCCTCAATGTTTATCATGCAGTGAGATACTAAGGCATGCTTTTGTGCATACAAGTAATGGAATGGCAGCTGTTTTCTCTTTCTGTATATACTTTATGTTGTAGATAAGATCTTTTCATATGCTAATGACATGCTTCTCTGTGACTAGCTTACTCTATATTGAAGAAGCTTAATCTATATTGAAGTTATCTGTTATCTAAACTGCTTAGTATAAATATCTCTCTGTTCTTGTCTTCTACTAGTGTTTCCAATTTTCATTCTGCCCATGTGCATCATAATCTTGTTTTTCTCACAGAAATTTATCCATGCACTTTCTCCTACTCCGGCATCTACCATGTCTTCTTCTGAGATTAGCATGAAACCTCCCAACACAACCTTGTCTCCGTTTACAGCAGTAGAGAAAACTGCTGGTGCAAAGGAAGCAGGAAAGAGGACTGCCGATTATACTAATGACGCACAATATTGGAGATATGATGTTTCCCAAAAACGTCAGAAGCATGCAGTTGGTGATGGTGATAAGCTATGCTTTAAGTATTTGTCTTCTGGGTCTTGTCCACGAGGTGAAAAATGCAACTTCCAACATGATTTAGATGCAAGGGAGCAATACCGAAGAGGGGTTTGTTTTGATTTCCTTAACAAAGGGCAATGTGAAAGGGGTCCTGACTGCAACTTTAAGCACAGTATGCAGGACGAAGAGGAAAGTGGTTCTCGAAATGGAAATAGGTCTAGAGGTGCTAGTGTTAATAGGTCAGTTTCCTCAATGGGCACCTTTTTTTTTTTTTTGCTAATAATTTACATTGGTTCTAGTGGAATGAAATTTTCGACCACTGCTTATGAATCCATTTTAGCACAGTTTGTAATTGAAATTCACGTCAAAAGAATGCTGGTTTTGTTTATTGAGCCCCAATGTGGAGTCTCATCTGATCATCAGTGTAGGAGAAAGATACTACTGTGCACTGCCCAAGGGACCATTAGTTGAAGATCATGTGCTGATAATACCTATCGAGCATCTACCAAATACTCTTTCTTTGCCTCCAGAAAATGAAACAGAGCTTAACAGATTCCAGAACTGCCTGAAGTTGTATCACAAGAACCAACGGAAGGAAGTTGTTTTCTTGGAGTGGGTTTCCAAACGTGGGACTCCTGCTAATCTTCAGGTATTGTCATAGTGCAAAGAAAATTTATAACATGTTGCTCATGGTATTACTTTATCTTCTTCATCCATCTTGTCATTTTATCTCTAAATGCCAGCCAGTCACTTTCTTATTCTCAATAGTTTGGTTGCATTGCCTGCAGGCTATTCCTGTTCCATCATCTAGAGGCTAGAGTAGCTGCTCTTCAGAGCATATTTAGTTTGGCTGCAGAGAAGTTGGGATTTAAATTTAACTCCTTGAGTAAGTTAAATTTGTCATCTCTCCTTTTTTTTGGAGTTCCATAATAGGACAAGAAAATTCAGTGACTATGGTCCTTAATCCTTGAACATACCATAATGTACTTTTTGGGCTTACAGACAACAAATTTATGTTCCCTTTGCTCTAGTAGTCGCTAGAAGAAATCCTTATTTATGTTTTACTGCATAGAGTCATTGGCTACAGTGGACAATTGTAAGTTTACAGTTGCTTGTCAGTGTCTTGGTGCCATATAGCTCCCAGCCTGAGAAATTAATGCTCTGGTATTGACTTATTGATCTGCCTAGTGTGTGAGATTGTTGTCACCTATGCTGGGAGTGGCTGAGGCATTGATGGTTCATGAGAATGTTCTGGTTTTCTTTGAATGAACACAAACTGTTTTGTCTGTTGATTCAACTGCATATATCGTATTCATATTGTGCTTCTCTTGATTTAGGCACTGATGGTAGAAAAATGTTGAGAACGGAGTTTGACGGTAAATCTAGTCTCTTTTATGTGGAATTACCTAAAGGAACTGTACTATCACATATAGTGGAGGACAACGAGAACTCTCCTGCTCAATTTGGACGTGAGGTAATCTATCTGGCGTTCGTGGTCTATTTGCTTCGACTGGTTTTCATCTAGGCTTAAGTTATTGCTTCTGAGTTTAGTTTAGTTTTTCAGTTACGGAAGATGGTATTAATTCTGTCCTTACATATGGTTGGTGACGGATGTCAATAATTTGGACAAAGTGGTCTTAAATGATGTCTATTTCAACTTGAAGGCTTGGACAACTATTGAAGTTTAAATTTAGTGGACTGTAGTCTAAGCACGTAACATGATGCCTGTGAAACTATGCAGGTGGTGGCAGGTCTGTTGAACGTGGCAGATAAGGCTGATTGGAGGAATTGCGCACTAAGCAAAGAAGAAGAGATAAAACTGGCAGAGGATTTCAAGCGCCGATTCGCAGCATTTGACCCCAACACATGATTGTCGCACTGAGGGTCAACCACAGTACGCGTCTTCTGTCTTTCCCTTATTATAATGACCTTGGAATTCCATGAGAACCTCGGGGGGGTGTTCTGCAAGAGCCGACAAAAGAAAACATCCACGATTCTTGCTGGGCCACGGCCATCAGGTCTCGAGCATGTAGAGGCGAGTTTGTTTATTTATCATTTCCAAATGAGTGTGACTAGGGATGATTCTTGTTGCGCGAACCACCAAGAGACAGACGGACAAAATCCGAGGACTTCAAAAGCTGCTTTGGAGCCAATCTTGCAGATCCTTGAGAAAGAGACTCGGAAGTGGGCTTTACCTAAAAAATGTGCGCGTCCTTCGAGCCCTTCGTGGAACGTGCTGCTTCTTTCTTGGTCAAAATGAATCCGCAGTTGGATTTTTACACATTTCTTTACTTTGTTTTCATTAATTACTCAATGGCTCTCCTTAGTTGCTCGTCCTCTATTCGTAAGAAAAGGTGCAAAAATTGTTTTGACAGCACGTTTGGAGCATCAATGCGCGACAGGTAAGGCGATTGCGACGTCCCCATTTGCTGTTCTCCTTAAGCTCACGCGACGATATTTTGCTTCGAATGAAACATAAGGTGTTTCGGGAAGTGGGACAATAAAATAAAATCAGACATCAACATGACGGGGATTTCAACTGCACTTGATTTATTCAAGCCCTTAACCCACATGATATTTGGTCTTGAAAATTTCTCCACGAAATAAATTTTCTTATCTCAACCGTCGCTGTCTTTGAATAGTTGTTACCAGTTACCTCGATTGAAATCCTCCGGAGGGAGTGCTCTGCTTGGATGTAAAACGAAACTCGCGAAGTGCGTCTGCCCACCGAGAGCTACTGCTCCGCGATAGACTTTGCACTTCTGATCCCTCTTTTCAGTCGGTCAAAGTCCAACGCCACTTCAGATGCATTTTGCCGAACAACATCGCCGGGGTTGAACATTCGTGTCCGAATGCACGTTGCTTTTTTATGGAAGGGGCGACCGTGAGTCAATTGCCAAACAACCCTTTTGGGTTATGATCATGACATGGCAAAGGGTAATTTTTTATATAATTTTATTATCGTTGTTCGAGATCGACGACCCACTAAAGATGGTCATCGTGTTTTCTATTTGGTACTAGTCAAATATTGGTCTTCTTATCACGAGCAGATGCGTGCACACGGGACGAGCAAAGGTGACATTTTTCGAAATAATCGTGCAAGGAGAGTATGAGAGCTGATGTTCTTGTGTCTGGTTAGTTGGGTCTAAGCTCGATAATACCTAGAAAAGATGGAACCCACAATTTTTGTAGGACCAACATCAGCGTGGTCGTGCATTCGGTGATTCGTGACCATGTAAATCGATCTTCTGCGTCATCTGATGACCGGTTTAGTCCCTAAATTAATCTCTAGTCACAATTTTAGGACGAATTTCATATTTCTGTATATATGTCGATGGAAAATGTTGGCTAAGTGATGGGGATATACACACGACACCGGCGCTTATGTGGAATACAAAATAAAAATAATCCAGGAGAAATTATAGACATGGTTCCTATGCTATTGTCCATGTGTTTAATTTCAGTCCCTGAACTTTATTTTGTGATGCATTCAGTTCGCAACCTGATTTTAGATCCCGATTTCCAGCTATTTTCCTCCTCAAATCAATTTGCTAAATTCACACAAATTCTAATTAGTTACGACGAATGAACCACATGTAGGGAAACTTACATTTGCTGACTTGGCCAGGCTTTCCTTAGGTATGTAATGACCTTATACTTTTGCCCGCCAATGGCAAATTATCATGGCTATTGCCCATTTCTTACAAAATTATCATTTTGGGAAGGACGATTTTAGATTTGCTGGTCCACATAGGCTGGATTCTTGCTCAAGTGGTAGCCATTTTTGCACTAATCATAACTTGTAGAGGTCGCACATTAGTCTTGAGCACTTAATCGGCATTTTCTGTTCACATTTGGATGGGAAAAATACGAAATTCATCCGAAAATCAAGCAAACCACCACATGATCCTTGGCTACCCTCTCCATTTAAGGAGGTTAGGATCCAAATCACCGTCATTCCGGACCTACTGTTACCCCAGCAGCTGTGGTCCCCTCGCTCCTCTCAGTATTGTTTCTCCCCTGAGAGAGGATACGGGGACCCACTTGGGACTCTCACCCCTGGGAGGTTCTCCCTCCAGTGGGGTTCTCCCTTTAAGCCTTTTAAGAGTAAAGATTAGTGCAGGGAACATACGTGTAACAAAAATTATAGTAGAAGGGACCCAAATCGAGCAGGAGCATTGTAGGGGCCATTTTTATAATTTCCACTAGACATTTTATTTGATTTCCTCCTGTTGCGTTAGTGCCAGTGTCCGAAGCTGGTGCCTAGTCAGCATCCTTCGTCGTGGAACTCGAACAAAAGCTTGTAGATTCAGTATCCGGCATGGAGATCCCCTTTCGGTCTATATATACGTGCGCCACTCGACAACACCGGTCTCCCATTACCTCGTATCTGAAAATCTCTGCTATGGAAAGGCTTGGTTCGATGGATGTGGAACATAGCAGAGCCAACTCGGCCGTCGTCCTGGCCCACTCGAACCAAGAATACCCGATCTCCATCCCCGCTGCCGCTGCCGTCACAGCTGGCCAACCCCCACAGCCGCTGCCCTCGCCGGTGTGCGAGAAGTACATATACCCATGCTTCAAATTTTCGATCATCGCCGTCACGGTCTTCGTCTGCACTCTCTTCTTGGTCATACCCACTCTCGTGATCCCTGACTTCCGGGTCGAACCGGCCTCCTCCTCTGGCTCGTTCAACGTCTCCACCTCCGCCATCTCCGTGCGCTGCGACGTTCGCATCACGGTCGGGAACCCGAGCAGCTACTTCCGAGTGGATTACACACGCTTGAGGGCCACGCTCAAGTACGGCGGCAAGCGCTTGTCAGACGCTTCATTGGATCCGTTCGTGCTGGGAAAGAGGAAGCAAGTGACGGTTGCCGCCGTGTTCGAGTCGAACGTGTCGAACAGTAGAAACAGTTGGCAAGCCGTGACTTTGGACTCAAGCGTCTCGGGCGGCGAGGTGAGCGTCGACGTCGACCTGGAGGTCGGCAGGAGAATAGGGTTGGGCGAGTGGTGGATTATTGCGTTTGATTTGACCATCTCATGCCACGACATGATATTCAGGTCCCCGTCCGAGGAGGGCCAGGACTGGGCGTTGATCACTCCGTCCGAGCTTTGCGACATTGGCTTCTTTGGCTATATTTAGCATGAGCGAACTCTGCCCGTGGAAAAAACTAAAAATCACCAGAAGAAAAGAGAAAAAGAAAAAAAGTATAGCGCATGCATACTGCGTCTGTATAAAGAAAATTCTGCATAAACGATCCTTATCCTTCACTGATTAGGAAACCAGCATTTCTAAGGATGCATCGACTTCGCTCGAGCATCCGAAGCAACTTAACTCGTGCATGACTCATACGATGCATCTAGCAGCGTCCTCATCCAAAAGAGTCATCAGTTGATGGGGTGAAGTTTGATCTGTCTGTGTCTGTTGTCCATATCATTCCAAGGATTTGGGTACTCTCAGGCACTGGACTCGGTTTTAAGGCACTCTGATCGCGACCGATCACCTCTTAAAAGTTGGCAAGTGGCCACAATGAAGTTGCAGGTGGATACACCCCAACCTTACGACGTAAAGCGAGTTGAGTCATTTGTACATAGTACTATACATAAAGGATATCTAGATTTCCTTGTTTAGGAACTGCAGTTGCGTACATATTTAGCAGTATCAGTTTGATTTGATTAGAAGTGTAAAATTTAGATGTGTGTGATTTCTAGGAGTTGACTCTCCTCGTGTCGATGATTGTAACTAGTAGATATTTATGGATTGTTCATAGTATGATGGTTTATTTCCGATTATTCAGATCTCTCTAATTCTCCATGGGGGACTTATACCTTGCAACCTGGTGTTGTCCAGGATCTTTAGACAAAGGAGGGGGCCCCCTATTAACACCGCCGTATAATACTTTATACATGTGACTGCTGATCTTTTTTTTTTTTTTTTTATGTTGTATCAGTATCGTTGATTTCATCAATTGCACTGTATCTAGCTCAAACTTTTGAACTAGGGTTTTTAATGCAATGTGAAAGCTAGGGTAATGTTTACTCTATACTCCAATTAATACATCAATCGGTGACTGACTTCCTTCATTCTGGTTCGCGTGTAAGAGATCATACATAGTTTGTGTAATGCAGTGGCATTTATAGCATAGTTTTCCTGTTATTATGGAGGGAGTTAATGAGCATTTACATTTGAATTATGTCTCTCTGCAAAAGGTTGTGTCTTTATAAGAATACAAACATGAAGTATGTTCTCAAAAGGGAAACAACCATATATATTGAGGAGACTCGTGTTAGTTTCTTCTATACCCTTTCTATATAGTTTACTCTCTTGTTGATTGATCATCAAAGAAGTTAGATCTAGTTGATCCTTTTCTAAGTACACTTACCTATTTGCCTCTAAAGGAGGTGAGATTAGAGTCTGGGATTATTCGCTGAAAACAAGACTTGCAAATAGGCCACTGATTATTTAAATTATATATTAATCCATAGAGATTCAAGTAACTGTACTCAAAATAGAATCTTTAACGATTCCCTTTTCGGGGGATCCGTTTTCCTGTTTCGACGGCTGAGGAGCCTCTAGCTACGCCACTCTTTCCCGATCTTTATAGAAGAAGCCGAGCCCTCTCTATTGTTCGTTATAAGTTGGTAAGCTCCAGAATCGTGAAAAACCAGTCTCTTCATTTATCTTAAGCTTTAGGTTGAACTTTCTTAATGAGGTTTGATGCCAGACCTGATTTTGGTCCTTCACATCTTTCATAATAAGATGGCGTGCATAATTCCTTCTGTATTTGTGTCAATATCATCTCCTGTCCTTTGCATCTTCCCTTAATAAAAGCCCGTGTTAGATTTAGCATGTAAAAGTATTTGAAAATTTCGCATCTATTTTTCAAAAGAATCTCGCCGATTTCCAGCGAAACATTAATACGAAACAACGATGAAATCTCAAAAACCAGAGTGAATCAAAAGCTAGAAGCCACTCTTAACATCCATCCATGACTTGGTGGGGAACCCTAGCAAAAACTAAAAAGGGCTAAAGTTTTCTGCTCTCTCTACATCATCTCTTACGAACTGTGAATACCTTTTTGTATCTTTACCTTTCAGTGAATATTTTGAACATCATTATTGTTTCCGCTTAGCGCAACATGTGGGCACAATCGCTCCTTAATGCTAAGCTAGCTAGGATTTAAACCCATATTTAACTGATATCATTTGAATGATAAGTGGGTTTCTATACTACAAAAGAAGGCGGCACTTGTCCTTTCGCAAATTTTACAATGGTGGGTTACCTTTATTTCGTGGCCATGAGATTCTTGGAGGATGCGATGCTTGTGTTCGAGCCACTCATATGAATGCTCCTTCGTCATGCTTTGCTGGCTTAAGACCTCGGGATGACGTAACTGGGTTTTCACGAAGCCAAATGCACTCCAAGGAAAATTACGTCATAAATGTGTGTGTATATATATCGGTAAATAGGTTATTTCACCGATATATAAAAATACATGGGGCTAATCCTCTCGAATTGAAATAGCTTATTGGATCACTTGATGCAAACTCTAGGAAAATTGTCCAAAAAATTCTGAACATATTGTGTGGTATTATAAACTTTCTAATTGTACTAATTTAATCCTAAACATTTTGATGATTTACCAATTTATTTATAAACATTTTAAAGATTTGCCAATTGATAGTCAATTTTGGCCGGAAACCACTGATTTGGTGGTCTAGTCATCACCTATTGTCCTACGTAGCACGTTTAACGCTGATATGGGTAATTTTTTATATGTTATTTAAATTTTTTGGAATTTTTTTTTAATATTTTGTATTTTTTATTTCCTTCATCCTCTAGCCAATTATTGGGTCTTGGGCGACTGGCCACTAGAGAAGGTTAACCTTGCCATCATTGACCTTGTCCCTAGAGACGATTGAGCCTCACTAGGGTCACTAGGGCGTGGCAAGGTCAACCTCGCTAGGGTTGGGTGAGGTTGGAACTTGTTGAGGGCAAGCTCACCCGTGGCCGGTGGGGGCGAGTTTTGCCAGAGGCCCGCAAGGTTGACCTTGGTTATTGGATGAAGGAAGAAGGGAAGGAAAAGAAAAGTAAAGAAAACAAGAAAAATGAATAAATAATTCAAAAAATTATTAAAATATTATTAATAATCATTTACAGTAATGCTAGTTCGTAGGATAGCAATCATCCACATCAGTGATTTTCGGAAAAAAAAAAATTGATCGGATAGACTTAATTGGTAAAACGTGAAAATGTTTATGACTCAATTAACATAATAAAAAAATGTATATATGTGAATTGACAAAAATATAATAAATTTATGACTTTTTGGGCATTTAGGTTGCAAACAATGCCGTGTCAATCTCCCACCGATCCATATCGAAATACGAACCAAATTATTGCACCATTGCAACTGCAATATGACGATGATTATCCTTAACAGCAGATTGAACAATTGCTAGCGTTTGAACTCCTACATATACTGACAATTCCTAGTTCCTGTCCATTTAATTCAAGCTTCTTTCGTCCATCAAACTCTTTATCGTCCATTCAACTGCTCATCGCTTGCCGTCTTCTCCACCACGTTCGTCCTTCCGGAGTGTTTCACTGAAGAACCCTAGAAATCAACAGAATTTTTCGTGCATACATCTGCGTAACCAAAAAGATAAACTATTGCAGAAACTTCGTGGGAAGTGACTCATTGGGACATTAGAAAAATCGAAAGTTTGTCATTTCCACGAAGTGACTCATTTATATATTTGGCACGTCGGTCCTGTGCACTGCTTTCATGCATTGATTGTGGATATCTTTTGGTCTAAACATCTGATACGAGCAGACCTGAATGCTCCAGCAATTCTTAGTTCGAATTATATAATTTAATAAGTGGCAAACAGAAGCAGCTTCCACCTTCCCCATGCGCACCACGAATTTAAAGTTTGATGCATGCCTCTTCGTTGTCTAAGCAGAAAGAGAAAAGGATGGCATACTTTCTTCATCGGTCTTTTCGAGCTGCCAACTACACCTCTCTGTCGATTTCAGAGAAGACAAACTTTAAGTGTTCCTGTCACCTTGTTACTGAGATTCGACTATGATTTTTTGAAATATATACTTGTATGCTTTAGTGTTTAGATTTGATACATTGCTCAGTCATGGTACATCTCTAATTTAAAGTGTCATAATAGTTATAAACAGGGAGAATTGTCCAAAAAGTCCTAAACCTATTGTAGTTTTGCCAATTCAATCATAAACCTTTTAATTTTGCCAATTGAGTCCTAAATATTTTCACTTTTTGCCAATTAAGTCCATCCGGCCAATTTTGGCTGGAAAATGCTGACATGGATGCCGGCGATGCCACCTAGGATTGCTGGTGCTAATGTGGATAATTTTTAATAATATTGAAATTTTTAAAATTCTTTTGAATTTTTTGAATTTTTTTATTTTCTGTTTTTTTCATTTTTTTTTTTTTTATTTTTTATTTTTGGCCTTTTCCGGTGGCCGGCCACCGCCACCAGACGACGGCCTGCCACCGCCACCGCCGGCCGGCACAGCGACGCCGGGCGAGGCCGCCTTGGCCCCGGTGAGGGCCGGCCTCGCGATTTGGCGAGGGAGCCCTCGCCGGGGCTCGCCCGCCGTCGGGCGTCGGCCTCGCCGCCACAAGCGAGGCCCCGCCGGGAGACGACGACGCTAGGCGAGGCCGCCCGGCCCTAGCGAGGGCCGGCCTGGCTAGATCCGGGTGCAGGTGAGGCCGACGCTCGCCCGGCAAGGTCGAGCCCCGGCGAGGTCTCCCCTCGCCGGTCTCGGCGAGGCCGGCCCTCGCGGGGCGGTGGCGGCCTCGCCCGGCGTCGCCGTGGCCGGCCGGCTGTGGCCGGTGGCCGGCCATCGGAAAAGGCCAAAATGAAAAAAAAAAAAAAAAAAATGAAAATAACAGAAAATAAAAAAATTCAAAAAATTAAAATATTATTAAAAATTGTCCACGTCGGCGCCGACAATCTACGTGGCACCACCGGCGTCCACGTCAGCATTTTCTGGCCAAAATTGGCCGGATGGACTTAATTGGCAAGAAGTGAAAAGGTTTAGAACTCAATTGACAAAATTAAAAGGTTTATGACTGAATTGGTAAAACTGCAATAGGTTTTAGGACTTTTTGGACAATTTTCCGCTCAGCCAAGGACTTGCTCCTGGACGTGGAAGAAGATTCTCCAGCTTAGGCCCTTTTTTCGCCTATCTTTCAGGTGGGTGATTGGCAATGAGTACTCCGTCTCGCTGTGGTATGACTATTGGCTTCCGTGTGGTCCTTTGGATGGATTCATCCCTATCTCTTTTAGGGACAGAGTCTGCCTACCGGATTATGCAGTGGTAGCTGATCTCTACTCCCCGGTAGGTATTGCATTCAGAAATCTTCTAGAAAGATGGTTGATTGCTTTGCCGCCGCTATCCTCTGTGCAGGACAAATTTATTTGGTGCTGCGATTCCTCTGGTGCGTACTTGGTTGCCTCGACATGGGAATCCATCGGGGTCAAGAGAAACCCGGTCAAATGGGCCTCTCTCATTTGGGATAACGCCTTTGCTCCATGGTATCAGTTTATATTGTGGCTTATAACAAAAAACCGCCTTCCTACTCAGGCGATGCTTCTATCTCATGGCAGAATAGACTACAGTCTTTGTGCCTTTTGCAATGAAGTTCCAGACTCTATTGATCATCTTTTCTTCGGTTGTCGCACCTTGGCACCTCTGGCCTTCTTTTGGGCCGCTAGGTGTAACCTCTCGTGGAAGAACAGAAGCTGGAAGGATCCTATTTTCTGGGCTATGAAGTTCTTCAGTGGAAAGGATTTCTATCACAGGATTGTTCGATTCTCTTTCGGAGCTTTGTGTCATCTGATTTGGAAGAAGAGGAATGCTGCTATTTTCCGGGGTGAAGCAATAGCCATTCTTGCAATTAAAGATCACCTTATTAAGGCGGTAAGAGACAAAGCTATTTCTTTCTCCAATGTTCCTCCATCTCCGAGGAACAAAAGGCTTCAAAGGTGCTGGGGATTCGATCCGGTGGTCTTCTCTACTCGCGATCTTGTTTCCGCCGCCTCGTTCGGTTTCTCCGTTCTTAGCCTTTGTATGTTTAGTTCGGAGGGTCTCCGTGGGTTGTATGGTGCTTTCGCCATTGCCTTCGCTTGCTGCTTTCCTTAGCTTCTGTTCTTGCTCGTTTTACATCGGCTCCCCTCCACTCTTATGTTATGAGAGTGTAGGTTATGGACCCGATCTTTTGTAATTTTCCAAGCTCCTTATATTCTATTTACCTTTCACCAAAAAAAAAAAAAAGAAGAACATTTTATTGATATCAATTCAGTTCTAAATCTTTTGTTATAGTGCCAATTTAGTCATTTTGGCTAATTTAGACTAGATATCGCCGACACGGATGGTGGTCAATTTACTTGGTACGGTTGGCGCTAACATGGACAACATTTAATAATATTTTAATTTTCTTTTTTTCTTTCTCTTTCTCCTTTTCCTCACTGGTTGTTGAGGTCCGGCGATCGGCTAGAGGAAGAGGAAAAGAAAAAATAATTCGAAAAATATTAATATATTATTAAAAAGTTGTGCACGTTAGTGGTTGATTAGCGTCCATGTTAACAACATCTGACCAAAATTAGTCGAAATGATTGAATTAGAGCCATGTTAAAAGGTTTGGGATTAAATTGGCGGTAAGTTAAAAGATTTATGACTAAATTGACAACAATACAATATGTTTATGACTTTTTTTTTCTGACACTTTTCCTATAAAATATGGAACAAACAATTTTGTGCCGGTAACTTGTTTAGTTTGTAACTCGTTTTTTGTTATTGATGGGTATTTTATTTGCACGTCGAATGTTACCAACTGCTTCAAAAATTACCACATTTTATTTTTATAGCTTTCCCACGCGTTAACGTTACTGACTTTTTTAATGAATAATTAACCAATTTTTCTCCCATTTAGTTACCAATTAATTCTATTCTAGCAAAATATCATTTCAGTAACTTGCTGACATTTATATGATTATTTCGGAATTGCCAATTATTGCCATAGTTCTCTAACATTTACTTTTGAAGTTTACTAGCATGCCAAAGTCACTAAATCTTTACACGAAATTTCCAACCGTAATTCAGGTGTTTGAGCAATTTATCTCCAATTGAATTACTAACTAATTTTGATGATACAAATGCTCAGTACAAGTCACTTACCACCTTCCATTTCAGTTGTTTTGAAAACTATTCCTATCATTTACCATGCGTTTGTGAAGATTATCAATGACTTCGAGTAACTAATCTAATTCAATATTACCAACTATAACAAACTGTTTCAATAATCTACCAATGTTTTTTTGGTTTTTTTTTGTTTTTTGGATTTTAGGGGTACCATAGTTTTAAATTCATCGGCTCTTGTATAAAATTACCGATTATTATGTGCCCAATTTTTATTTGATTGTGTGAAAAGTATGAACTCTCGCAATAGTTTATGAATATTTATTCACGGAGGTTTCCAACGAGTTGAATTAAGTTATTGTTATATGAAATCACGAACTCTTTTCCCAAATACCAACTATTTCAACAATTAAGGGAAAAGTGTCAGAAGAGCCTTATACCTTTTATATTTGTGCCAATTTAGTTTTAAACATTTTATTGATGTGAATTCAATTTTAAACTTTTGATTTGTTGCCATTTTAGTCATAAACCTTTTACTAGTGCCAATTTAGTCTCAAAGTTTTCATTTGGTTGATCTCATGCTAATTCAATTCTTCCGGTTAATTTTGATCGGATATTCTTGACGTGGACATTGGTTGGCTAATGTGGCATAGGCATTGCCGACGTGGATGACTTTTAATAATATTTTAATATTTTTAATTAATTATTAATTATTATTTTCCCCCTTTTTTTTTTCCCTCATTCTTCCTCCAGCCGGTCGCCAGCCTCTAGTGAGCCTCACTAGCCACTGATGAGGGTAGCCTCATTTGGACAAGCTAGGCAACATGAGGCTCAACCCCCCCATATCCACTAAGGTCGAGCCTCACGAGGGCCATAGTGTCCTCGAGGCATGACGGGTGGAGCACAACCAATGGGGTTTCTCGGACGATGTTGCCAAAGTCCACCAAGGCTGCACTTGTTGACTCGGGGTTGGTGCGGAGCTTCTCAGTGGGCTTGTCGGGTAGGGAATGAGCCAGGGCTTGGCCTTGCTGACCATTGAAAGCAGTTGGGTTATGATGAACATCACCATGAATTGCGAAACAAGTAGAAAATTCTCTGCCATTTTCAGAGAGAGGGAAGAGGGAGAGAAAGAGAATAAATGAATATGCGAAGGGAAAGGGAGAGAAGATGGAGAAAGTTGATGGCTACCATATACATGTTGACACTCAAATTTTGACTAAGTATTTAAGATGAAATCGTTTAAGAAAATAAGAGACCAATTTGGCCCTAACAAAAATGATTTTCACATCACCTAGGTTGTAATTTTTATTTGCATCCATTAGGTTTTATTTTCTATTTTTATTTTCCTTCGGATAAATTAATTATATATATATTTATTTTTATTTTTTAAAAAGGGGAGTGTCCCACGGAGGCTGGGCTTTCACGCCCAGCCCTTTCTTTCCTCCCTCCCCACGCGGGCCCAAGGCCTAGCCCGGCCTAGCCCGGCCTCTCTCTTCTCCTCCGTCCTCCTTCCATCCTCTTCCCTGCAACTCGCGCGCAGGACACCCTACCGGAGCAGAGCACCGGAGATCAACGACAGATGGGACGCGTCTTCAATGCTGCTGAGGTAAGGAGCAAAGCAGAACAGATGGGCGGCTGAGGGGACGCCGGTTCGGCCGCTCCAAGGCCGGTCGGCGCGCCAAGGGCGGGCGGCCCGAGCACCTCCGCCGACCGGCCTCCTCGCCTATAAATAGGGCGTCGGCGGGGGCGCAAAGGACACACGCCGAGAGAGATCGAAGGCAGCAAGCTCAGAGGACTTCCCCGAGAGACGTCAGGGGAGGCCTGAGAGCGAGGAAACCGGAGATCTAAGGGCGAGAGATCTGAGATCTGGGGAGGGGCTGAGCGAGCGAGATTTGAGGGTGAAGGAGGAAGAAATCGTGGCTGAGAGAGAGCGAGATCTGAGAAAAAGAGAGTTCTCTCTCGGCCAAGCCTCGGAGGCCGTCGCTGCACGAGACCTCCGCCGCGTCGTTGTCGCCCGACGCGGTCGCCTGCTGTGCCCTAATCAAGTCGCACCGTCGCCGATGGTCGCTGCGCCCACGTCGCCGCACCCGAGCCTGGTGTTTCCCTCGCCGTTCGAGCCGAGCTGCCGCTCCTCACCGCTGGTTGCTACTTCGCCGGGTTTGGATTGACTTCAAACTTGGGCCGGGCATCTTCTTTTAATTAAAAGTGAGCCCAGCTTTGTTTAAAATGGGCTTGGAGTTTTTTTAAAGAATAAAAGGGAAGCTCTGGGTCAGGCCCACAACTCAGGCCCATCCGGGCCGGTGGTCGGCGATCCTGGTCGGTCTCAACCGGGAATCCGACCCGGGTCGTTTTTATAATAATATATTATCATTTTAATAATAAAAAATCAATAATCAGAAAAAATAAAAAATGATTTATATTTCCAGAAAAATCAGAAAAAGCCCAAAAAATAGTTTTGATTAGCTTTCTTCGTAAATACATGGAAAATCCTCGAAAAAAAAATCATGTTTAACTTTCTTGAAAGCAAATATTGACTTATCCAATTGTGCTTTTATGATGCATGGATTTATATTTCCTTGGTTTAATTAGGCATTAAATTCTAGAGTTCGTGATTGGTATAAAATGCTGCATAAATGATTTATTTGATGTTTAAACAAGATTAGATATCGGAAGGGTATTAATGATTAATTAGTGTAATCAAGTCTCCGAATCTACTCAGTTTGTGCTTTATGCAATATCGTCATGGATTCTATTGACCATTTATTTTTTGATTGTGAAACCTTGGCGACGCTTGCCTTCTTCTAGGCGTCCAAGTGCAACATTCCTTGGAGATATAGATCTTAGAAGGACAATCTCTCATGGGCGTTGAAGTTCTTAATGGGTAATGATTTCTTCCATAGTATTGCGCAGTTCTCATTTGGCGCCATGTGCCACCTCATTTGGAAGAAGAGGATTAGCATTATATTTCATGGTGAAACCTTGGTGGTCTTGGCCTTGAAGAACCACCTCATCAAGGTTGTCAAAAATGTCCCGAGTAATCCTAGAAATAAGAGACTTCAGAGGAACTGGGGTTTCAGCCCTTTGGTCTTTTAGTAGTCATCCTCTCCTCCTTAGGCAGTGTGTGTTTTTTGTATTGTCCTGCTTTTGCCCGTCACTACTTACTCTCTCCGTTCTTCATCTTTCGTATTGCTAGTCGAGGTTTGTTGAGTTGTTCGTAGTGTTACTTGTTCGCCAGCCTTGGGTTGTGCTGCTATGTTTGTTGTTTCCTTTGGCTTTTCTTTGGCTCCCTTACACTTTTCCTATTGTCGCAACTAGAGTGTAAGTTCTGACACTGGTTTTTGTATATTTGTCTGAAACTCAATATATTTTTACCTATTACCAAAAAGAAAAGAAAAGTCTCAAAGCCTAGTTTCTCTGGTTGTGTAAGAGTGAAGTATTTCTCCAAATATTTCATTTGAGTTTCTAATTAACCTACCTCAAATCAACTAGTGACGACTCTTGTTTGAAATTGACGTGCAAATTAAAAGACTCATACCATAAGTCGTGAATTGATGGGTTTGGGAAAGTCTAGGCTAAGCCTAAACACTTAGTCAAGTCATTAGCCTCCACACGTGTCCATGCTTGTGGGTGCCTGAAAAATGAAGTCGCTACGATATATAGGAAGAGCAAATGAATGAAGAAAATGATATCACTTTATGCAATATTAATTAGGATTAGACAGAAGAATAGAGGCAGGATTAGGGTAATCGGAAGTACCCCATGAGTATCACGGATAACGTTTGTCAGATTATTATTATTTCCATGTTTGTCGTATGCTTTATAGCACTATAATTAAGGTTTAAAAATATTGGTATGTAAAATGCGAAAAAGGATCATCGATGGTCTTTGCATCAATGATTTAGTTAGGATTGCGATTATATTAGGATATGGTAGATTGGATTTCCCATATCAACTCCTACGGTACAATGAATCTTGCGATTATACGTGAAAAAGTGGTTTTTGAAAAGAAGGGAAACGGCAAGAGTTTCGTGCTTATTTTCTAAAAGATTTCAGCCTCTAGTATGATTAATAAACGTCAGTGGTAAAGGTGCTAATGACAAGTTTGTCTGTGAACAAGACTTTAAAACGATTCATATATTGATTTAGCTAGAGACCGCTTGAAGAGTAGGCATTTTGCTCGCTCCCATTGTGATTTTACTCGGGAATTACGGCGAAAGTATCCGTATAGACTTGCCTCATCGTGGATTAAGCCAATTCCAATTAAAGAATATGGTGAATGTCACATGATCTCGTGCGATCTTTCTGTAATGATAATGTCTTATCCACATATTCGTGTTTCAAACATGTGTCGGCTCTAGGAACACGTCAGGCCACGTCAGGCCATGGAGGGGTCACCCCCAAACAGTTTCCTGTTCTGGAAAGGAAATTGCATGGAAGAGAGGGCAAAATCTTGGGACGTTTGGCTGAAACGACGTCGGACATTTAGATGCATCATGCCCTCTTGGTCTTGGGTTGCAGGAAGGAAATCTTGACGTTTGGCTGAAAACGACGTCGGACTATTAGATGCATCGCTGTAATGCGACTTCCCTTTTTCCAAAGAAGCGAAAGGATCGGACCTCGGATCCAAAGTGCTGAAGTTTCTTGCCGCTTTCACGACTTGACTTGCTGTTTTCCATGCAATTAATTTAAAGAAATAACCAATACACTATATAAGAAAATAAAAAACATGCTTGTGTTTTTTTTTTTTTTTTTTAATGACCCGGAAATCCCGTCACGGCGGCGCGGAGATAAACCATCTGTGGCCGACACGTCTTGCCACACACACGTCTACTTGATAAGTCGCAAAGAGACTCAAAGCTAGCCTTCCTGCAACTTGCGTTGCAAAAGTTTCAAACACTAGACCTCCTCGATGGAAGTCTAGCCATTGCAAAATTCAAAAGCTATCTGCATTCCACTTTTCATATAAAAGACTTGGGATCTCCTAAGTATTTTCTCGGAATTGAGATAGCTTGGTCTGACAAAGGAATATCTCTCAGTCAAAGAAAGTTTATTCTGGAAATAGTCTACGAAGTAGGATTATTAGGATGCAAACCGGCAATTATCCCGATTGAGCAGAATACAAAGTTAACAACACATGAATATGATTCAAGCTCATCTCCTTCCATCGATGATTCGCTACTTGAAGATCCATCAGTATACCAACGACTTGTTGGAAAACTGATTTATCTCACGATGACAAGACCAGATATATATTATGTTGTGCAAATACTCAGTCAATTCATGCACAAGCCAAAGTAGTCTCACATGAATGTAGCCTTGAAAGTGGTAAAATACTTGAAGGGATGTCTAGGACTTGGCATTTTTTTATCTCGAGATTGTGACATGAAAATGATGGCGTATTGTGATACGGATTATGCCACTTGTCCGATGACGAGAAGATCCATCACTGGTTTTAGCATAAAATTTGGAAAATCTCTTATCTCATGGAAAACAAAGAAGCAATCAACCGTGTCATTATCATCAGTAGAATCAAAATATCGGGCTATGACAAAGACTGTTTGTGAAATAATCTGGATACGAGGATTGCTTGCAGATCTTGGAGTACAAGTCGATGGACCCAGTAAATTATTCTGTGACAATGACGCTGCACTCAAGTTAGCAGCCAATCCAGTGTTTCATGAGAGAACTAAACATATAGAGGTCGATTGTCATTTCACTCGAGACAAGATTCGAGAAGGAGTCATCACAACAAGAGGAATAGGAACTACAGAGCAACTTGCAGATATTTTTACCAAGCCATTATGCCATAGACAACATGCATACTTATTGAGCAAGTTTGGTGTCCTTGATATATATAGGCCACCAGCTTGAGGGGGAGTGTTGGAAATATGGTTTGATAACTTGGGAAACATCGATCCTGAGTATCAATGATTATTTCATTTAATCAGTAATTGACTTGGTAAAATAGGAATTAGAATCAATGTATATTTCTTTCCTGTTTTACACTTTAGTCTTGTATTACAAATAGTGTAATTAATGTGTACAAGAAACATACTGAAATACAAAGCTTCGGTTCTTCCTTTCCACTTCCTTTCAATTTCTGTCAGCGCCTACCTAGCCGAGCCACCACGGCGGGTGGTAAAACATGCTCGTTTTCATCTGCAATAAAGGGAGAATTAACTTTTTGGTTCTTTTGCTTTTCGGGTCTTTGTAAAAAATCCCGAAGATTCCTAGACAGAAACCCCCACAAATTTCCCTTCAATTCTCGTGGGCTATTTTCAACCTCTCCAGAGTCTATATTGACCGTTTGATCTTGATCTGATGGTCAATTGTCGGTCAACAGTTGTGGAGCTTTCTTTGTGCAACCCAATTCACACTTCTACATGATCAAAAATGGTTAAGTAAGACCACCAAAATTTGGGGCACAAAACTAATCGTAAATATACGATAGGCTATTACGGTGAAAGTTTAAAATAAAAAAAAAATAATTTTATCCACAAAAAAATTGAATAAAAGACAAATTGGAAATGATTAACTCGTTCATACTCTACTTAATTTGTTATATTCGAAAATTCTACACTATAAACATTCTGATTTTTTGCCTTTTGATTTATTACTTCAATAGTGCCGTGCTTTTAAGTAAGTGAGTCATATTTGAATGCAAATGATACGGACCCGACATACTATTGATTTGCCGATTTTGATGCATGTAAGTGTTGGTAAAATAAGAAAAAATAGGTTGGGATTGCCATTTGAGGATTATTATTATTATTATTATTATTATTATTATTATTATTATTATTATTATTATTATTATTATTATTATTATTATTATTATTATTATTATTATTATTATTATTATTATTATTATTATTATTATATTTTTTTTTTTTTCTTTGGATTATTATTTTTATTTTTTTTTTTGTGCTGGACAGAATGCGCCGTAAACCCCTGGTGACACTTAAGGGAGAACCCACCACCTCTAAGTCATATTTAATACCACCTAGCCCCCTGGGTTTGAACCCTTCACCTCTTCGTTGAGGATCGGTAGAGTCTTAACCAGTGGAGCCACCGTGGCCATTTGTGGATTATTCATAGTCAAAATTATGTACCCATCATAAGGATTGATCAAATCTTTTGAGATTTTCTTTGGGGGAATCGGAAGATCTGTGATGATGGGTCAAGGCATTGCCTTCGAATTTAAGTTGGTAATGGGGGGAGGGCAAACATCAACCAGATTTTTCTTCATTCAAAGATCTGGTCTTGTGTGGAGTATCCAATTATAAGGGCTACATGTAAATTGGGCAAAATTAAAAAAAAAAATTCAGAAACCCATAATTACCTGCAGCCCCTTCCTGTCTCTTTGAGTCCCTTCACCTATCGGACGCTTTTCTACGAAGCAATTAAGATGCTCCCATGGCCGGATTAGAAAAGAAGGGAAACCGTCTAATTTTAATTATAAGGTTCCAGACTGTCATGGCCATACCGATTAGTTTGATATAAATCTTCGAAAAGCTACGGCAATTGTCATCATCAGGTAGGCTATGGTCCAAGAACCTTATACTATAAAATGCTGCCCTCGCTTGTTCTCTTGCATCCCACTAGTTAGGAAATACTCATGGCTATTCATAGATCAGCACAAGAACAAGCTACACACATACCCAAATTGCTCAAGTTAAATATCAATTTGGAATTATAATATAGCAAGGAACAGCACCATGCTATGCACGATCAGGAAGCTGGAAGGAAGATGGAAATAATATTAAAAGGAGAGAGATGATGGCCCATTCCTATGTGTATCTTTAATGGGGACGAAAAGCCGAACGATTTTGATGCGGACAAGGCATTTCGTGGTACTTCAAATCGACGCGAAATACAAAAGGGTATCCGCGAGAGAATGAACCCTACGATTAACTATGGTTTTCTCGGTAGCTCGGTTCCAAAAAATTGGGTAGGAGAAATTCGAATTCAACAGATGATCTTTGACCTAGAGATCTCGCGGGTCGGGAAGACCTGTCGTGTAGCATGTTGGGAGCCAATCCGCTTCCACAGAAGCCGATTGTTTTTTCTTGATGTCATGTGGACTGAGAATGTAAAATCTTTGACATGCATGTGCAGCATGCAGATCTAATCTGTGGCGCAAACCCTAAGCTTAGGTGCTAAAATATCCGCTATGTGACTATGGAAAACATTGTTAGATCGATAAGCGATGTCCAATAACCAGTCCACACATCACGCGAGTTTAAGTATTTTTTTTTTCTTTTTGGTGTGCTTTTGGGCTTTGTGTAGGTCGTGACATGATTGATGGTTGAATACATAGTGAAATTGGAAGCTTCATAAAAGCAACCGAGGATACTACCCCACATGTCGTAATTTTGAAGGAGTTAGGTTCTTTACCTAACATAGCGAAAGAGATTGATTGGGCATGTACTAGAGAGAAAAAGAGAGAGGAGAAATTCACAGAAATTAGTAGACTTCCAGTTACCGGTAAATTTTAATTCCGATACGAAACTCACGGTCAAGCTCTCGAAGGGAGAATTTGAGCGAATTTGAATAAGATCTTTTCATATGTTTTACACTGCTTGTTATCTTAAATAGGGAGGATGATTTACAGGAGAAACTTCTGATTTAGATGAAGGAATTTCTATGAGCCCTTTTGTCAATTTGGATTTAAAGAACATTCTTTGGGTGTGTTTGTTTAAATGAAAGAATTTTTCATGGATCAGTTTTTTGCACCTTCATGCATTTGATTTGTTGAAAATATTGGTCAATGGAAAACCATTTACGATTGAAGAAAATATGGATGCTTGAAGTAAGGAAAATAAATTCCTTAATTTAAAAAAGCGAAAACATTTTCCTTTATCATAAAGTTTTCTCGAAACAAACATGCCATATATTTTCATCTATTTAACTTCCTCCGATCAAAACTTTTGATTCATGGTTTATGAGTTGAGGGTGATAGGGGTGATCGCTTCTATGGTGGGTAGGTTTTTGATGTGGAATTTGTACCCTACTTGTTAAAACTTGTTTCCAAATTTTGAACCTAGAATTTACCTTATTTGTCTTATAACAAATTTTGGAACCTGTCTATCTGGTCAACTTCAAAGGTCAACCTAGGAACCAATTTTTTTCCTTCATTTAAAAAAAAAAAAAAACCAAAGATCAAATGTACAACAAAATAACTCAAAGTAAAATATTGATACAAAACAAACAGAAATATAAAGCAAGAAATCTAAGCTCATTTAAGCTAGATAAATCATCTTGCTCCAACTTCATATCACAGATTCTAACTAGTTCTCGAGTGGGTAAGTTCAGCATTCAAAACCTAAAACCTATTAGCACACTATTAGTTCCAAAAATTTGAACTAGGAACCAACCATATTTCCATTGGAATCGGGAATTGAACCTATTTCCATGAGTAATCAATCTAGTTCCTAGGTAGAACTAGACCGGTTGCTCAACCTTAGGGAGTGATGCCCATAATTAGTAGCACACCAATAAAATATATGGTTGAAGGAAAACGTGCCCTTTTAAAGGAGCAGATCAAGCCGACCCTAATTTTAAGGGATCTCCAATTTTTCACAAATATCTACTGAAGACCAAAAAGAAAGATTAACATTTTACCATTGTGACAAATCTAATAAGACCTTTCAAATGTACAAGAACAAAACACAATATTTTACTGTTGTCACAAATTTAGAATCCTCTAGTAGTCTGTCTATTCACACTATTATCTTGTCCACTAATTAGCCTACTTGATTCTCATTGCATCGATAGCTAGTACCAACATATTCCCATCCCCCAAAGGACATTAAACTTTCATCTTATTGATTCCATGGTGCCTCATCAACATTGAAATTGCATTATTTTCTCTGGACAAGCCTCGAAAAATATTTACTTTCCCTAAAATGAATAGCCATGGTTTCTTTGTTTCTTTCTTTTTTTCCGGAAAGGACCATTTGTCCAAACCTTCTAATTATGGACAGGAATACTAATAGTTGTTATTTTTGTAGCACAGGCCAAACGTTTATCACATTTTTGTAACTTGGAAGGTCATGTTAAATTTACGATAATTAAAAAGCCGTGTCAAATTTGTGGCCACGATAAAAGGTCTGGATATGCCAAATGAAAATAATTACCCATCATTAGCGACGACTTATGCATGCCATTTCTATAAATAAACTTTTGCTCAACATAAAAGTCCTTATTTTTCTTTAAACATATGTATTCATATATATATATATATATATATAATATGTATATGGATATAGTTATGCACTTGGTACATGAAATGCAGGGAGAGTGATGAGTCTGGCTGGACTCTCATGGGATGGAAAGGTCTGCCGGGGTTGTTTTGAAGATGCTCCGAATCTTTCTAGGGATTGAAGCCAGACCACCAAGATCACGTGGTGCTTTTAGCCCACATCTCTTCACCGCCACCTCTCTCTCTCTCTCTCTCTCTCTCTCTCTTCACTTTCGATCAGCCCTCACGTACGCCCTCCTTTTCTTCAATCTTTTTACCCTCTACGCTTCACGTGCATGTGCAATGCGCAGCGCGGGAAAGAGAAGGAAAACCCTAGTAATACTGTCGCCGTCCTTGCTTTGTCCTAGGATTACATGCAATCCAACGTCACGTACCAGACTAAACCAGGCATTGCACGTAAGCACAAAAAGCTGTTGGCACATAAAGCGAGCCGGCCTAGACATGTGTGCGCGTAAAGCCTAAAATTGTGAAGAAAACCAAGTGTTAAAGGAAAGAGAAATAAAAGCAATCTTTAATTAGTTCGTAAGGACCATTTTCATCCACGTCGTTTAGAAATAATTTAAATTTGTTAACAACACTGTGTGATTTATATAACTTGTTGCATTATGGTGCTTGTGCCGTGAATGTGTTATGTTCTCTTAATGGTGCCTTAGTTGACCTCGACACTAAATACCTACCAAAAGCTCCATATGAAATTAATTTCATCCTTGTGAGGAAATTTGGACTATAGGCTTTTTTAGTTTGTCCCCTATTAAGCGTTTGCATCCCTCATCGTCGCCAAATTGAGTACTTGCACTAAAAGTCCAAATTGTTAAAGATGGCGGGCTGTTGGCACAAAACTCGTTCACACCATCCACTTCGAAACAAGTTAAACATCAAGGAACCATGAAAGGAACGCAAGTCGAAGGGCACTTGGAGAATCATTATCAGTAGCTATCACGGAAAGGGACCCGACACTAATTTAAATAGAAGCCAAAGAACACACATGTAATCCCACATGTTAGCAGATTTTTGCTTTTCACCTTCTCATTATAATATCCTCCCTGTGTAGATATTGTCTTCACATAATCTTTTTGCAAGATTACGGTAGCATCTTGTGTACGTTCCTCTGAGAGAGAGAGAGAGAGAGAGAGAGAGAGAGAGAGAGAGCGCTCAAAATCTGTCTTATTCTTCACGCACGTCACATTTCACCTTCTTTTGTGCGTGGTAGATCAGTCAGAGAGACGGACTTGGAAGTGCAACACAGCCGAACTTTTGTTCTTCTAGGTGACAAGGAAGCTTGTTGGGTTTGGAGTTTCTTTTGTTAGTTTTTTAGATTCCAAGGGTGACAAGTCGACCCCACAAATATACAAGCTGCAAGATCTCGCATCATGACTCGTGCTTCGGGATTGTCTGTACAATGGGGTGCTTTACAGGCGCGAGAGAGAGAGAGAGAGAGAGAGAGAGAGAGAGAGAGAGAGAGAGAGAGAGAGAGAGAGAGAGAGAGAGAGAGAGAGGTGGAGGGTTCTTGGTTGGCTAGAGACAATGGACCTTTTGAATCTTCAAATTTGCGTTCGATAACTTCAGCAGTGTCGTCTCTGTGTGGATGATCTGTGCTTTGGATTGACCGAAAGTCGCTCAATTGGCAATTCCTCTCCGCTCTTCCGAAAGATAACGCAATACAGGAGAGGCATCTTAAGCTTATTAAGCGCCATGCAGTTTGCAATAATGCTTGTAATAACTTTTCTGCATTATGTGAGAGGAAGACACGTAACCCTTATCACATTAAGTGCATTGACATATCAACCGCTCAAAAGAGGTAAATGGACCTTAACGTATCGCTTCTGAGAATCCCAAACCCTTTGTATCACCATTGCCTAACTAAGATGAATTAACCTATTTTACACCAAATCTAATTAAGCAAGGGCCAAGAAGAGAATCGAGACAGATGAAGATGAACTAACGGAGCTCATTGTACAAACAAAAGAGAAAAACCCTCGAAACCTTAATCTTTCATCCGATTCTTCTCCCACTCTCCGAGATATTACAAAATAAATAGCACTAGGACCAACTACTCTTAAGGGTCACGTCTACTGCCCCTACGACTATGCATACATGTACGCTAAAATGGCTCTATCGACCCCGAGTCAAATCTCACCTGATTTCACCCAATTCAACCAGGCCTTTTACCAAGAGTAGTTAGAATTGAGCTGAAATCCTCAAAGATTGTCGGTCGTTCGGTTTATAAGTATTGAAGCATCTCTTTGATTCTCTGGTATTTTGCCGCTACTATGGCAAGTCAAATTTATGTATTGGAGATGTCACATGTTGTAGGTTCGTCCCACTCCTAGTGCAAGAAGAATCTCCTAAGGTTGATCAAACAATCAATCAATCAAATTAGGCAATTCATGCGTGTATGTGTTTTATTGAGAGAATATTAATGGTGGGTCCTTGTACATGATATAGACAATGTAACGTGTGTGTTTTGATTCCCTATGAAAACCTAGAAGCTCTCTTTTATACTGTCCCTACAACAATTGGTATCTTTTGCATGAGTCATTACCGTTTTCCTTCTATATTTAATTTCCTTTTACTGCTAGAAACACAAATACCCTACTTCGTGAAAAACATGAAATAACTTACAAGCTCATGAACTAAATAAGGTTAGACCTTTTGATTTGTGCAGGCAGCATCGATCTACAACAATTTGCTAAAAAATAATAGAATTAGGACAAGTGACTTTCAATTATAGTACTTTGGTGAACTGCCTTTTGCGACGATACGTAATTGGTCAATTTTACTTAAATGTCTACATGGACAAGGTGTACTTGGAGATGTTCTTTCGATGGATCTTGTCAGTCCATGGATTTTGCCCTTGTCTTTGTTCTAGTTCCTCTTGTACGGGGAGATATCGTGTTATCCAATTGCATGTGCCTCCGATGTCTAAGAGAAGGAAAAAAAGGGAAACAGTTGCATGTGTCACCCCCGTAACTTTAGATATCTGCTCTCTTGATATATCGAAATGGCGTCCAAACAAGCCAAGACACTAGCTACATGCCCGTGAGATGCGTCATTCATGTAAATATTGAAGCTTTTAGAATAATTTATTTAAAGGGATCGACGCAATATTTCAATGTTTGTCTTATAATATATTGTATTTTGTCAATATATTTGACCTTTTTCCAGTAATTTGTCTTTCGAAATCGTTTAAGCAAAAAAGTACATTGAAGTAAATATACATGTCTGTTTTGCACCCACGGGTGATGCTAACCAACTACTTAGTGGAGATGATATTGATGTGGAAGAGATTGAGACGAAGCTTTTGTTAACTCAGATTGTAGCTCGTCGGGTACATCAAATTACATCAGGCACTTCAAATTTGTTTTGTTGGAAAACTTATGTTATTTCCTCATGTCCTTCTGTCTAACTTTGCGAGGAAGAAACCTTAAACTGGCCATGACCACCGATCGCATTATTGGTTTTCCAGTGGTCAATGATTGGTGACTTTAGCTACATATAAAGAGGAGTTTATCGGACGTTACTTGATATATAGATTTGATTGAATATTCACATTACCTTTACTATAACATCGAAACGATTGCGTGATAATATTTAATTTATTGTGAGAATAACAATTTATTCCGTACAACAAAAAATCAAATAACAAATAATTAATATTGTGAGACCCACTCTTTCAAGAATTTGTGACTTGCAATAAATTGTTATTCCCACAATACCCCAAAGATTGTTATGCTAATAAAACCCCCATAATATCCATGCTTACAATGTGTGCATGCTATATATAGATTCGTTTCCATTTGTGCCTCTAAGCAAAAGTATAGACAACAAATAATTATGGCGTACGAGTGATCACCAAACTATCTAGTATACAAATTTCACTAAGGATGTGTATGTTTTATTGAAAATTTCTTGATAAATGAAGATATTTTCTCTAGAAATCATTTTATATGAAAATTAGTAGTTTTCATTTGTTTTATAGTTTAAGGAAAGTGATTTCTCTCTTACCAGAAGGGAAAATTATTTTCCCCCCAATCTAAATTCATTATTTCTAGTTAATGGAAAACATTTTCGACAGATCGATTAGTTTTTTATCATTTGAACAATGGAGAGTTAGAAAATAATTTTTTGAAAATAGTTTTCCTTCAAACAAATGGATCCTGAATTTGTTTTGATACAACGCAGAGTATACATGCTAGGACGAATTCTCTCTGCATTAGATTCTTCTGAAAACACAACAAGATAATCCTCCATTTGTCCACAGAAATCTTGGGTGAGAGTGAAGTGCACGATCAGATCTCTTGTTTGACTTAGGAAGGTTGTGGGTCGGCCATTTAGATTTGCCAGGCTTTAGCGCAATTTCCATGGGCATGATGAGGTTTCGAACCGAGACCAATAATGCGCTAGCTTGGAATTATTTGTCAAGGGAGATCATGATTATTCATCTAAGAACCCCTAAGGTCCCCACTCTCTAAAGCCTGCGTTTTTCTTACGGCCACACCGGAGTTGCAGCTTTACATGTTGAGAGATATTGCATGGTGGGAAGTACTGATATATCAAGAAGTTCGTTTCGATGGACATTTTTACGCATGTTTTGCACTTTTTAACAAGTTCAAAATTATGGGGAAGGACCGTGGTTTGAGATGATATGTATGGCGTGTAGGGACGGCTGAGAAATAATGCTTCGCATGCAAATGATAAGCCATTATTACAAGTTGAACCATGTTTTATGGGTCCATCGAATTTCGTGACATTCGTTGATTATATTGAGGACGATGGGTCGCGTGTTCTATATCATAAGATGGAGTGGTATATGCATCTACCTTTTCATGTTGATATTTCTCTAGAAGAAATTTTTTTTCTCGATTTCCATCTTTTAATTTATTTCTCTTGAACGTAATGATAATTTAGATCAATTTATTTCCCATGGCGTCGAGCTCGTTCCCCTCGTTGTTATCCAAAAGAAAAATTACAAAAATCACTCTCTTCCATTCATTTGTATATATTGTTTTAATTTCCTCTTTAACTTTTCTACTTGATAAATAGTGAACTAAACTCCCAACGATAGAGGGAGAGACGGAAGTGCATACAAAGCCCAACGAACGGAAACTAAAAACTAAAATAATAGGTCAATTAAAGTCCACCGAACCATAATAATACATCAACTAATATGATGCATCTAACCCTTTCCTATAAACTTCACACTTGTATTAGAAAAAGAAAAATTACAAACCTATCATACATATATCAATTCAATCATAAATCTTTCCATTAACTTATTTAGTTTTAAACATTTTAAAATGTTAATATTGGTCGAAAATTAGTGATGTAGACATGGATTGTCTTAGCACAATCAATACTAAGATGAATAACTTTTTAATTTTTTCCTTTTTTCCTTTTTTCCTTTATTTCTTTCAGTTTTTTTGTTTTGCCTATGGGTAAGTGAGAGTCATCAGCCGACCCTGCCCAGATTGTATAAAATGCTTAGTACTAACAAAGTCAAATTAAAATGTCTATAAAACTGCATCCGTACGAGTTTTTGGCTTATTTTACTAATCATCCCCTTTCTCAACACTAGACCTAAACAGGGATTGATTACGGTCCAACACAGCATGCCGCTTTTTGGCCGACCTCGGATGATGCTTGAGATGCAAGAAGATCAGCGACATCCACGTGAGATACCCCCCGACTTCGGTTCAGGTCGGTCCATGCAAAACAAAGAACGAATCATCTGCTCACACACGTGCTCGCTACATACATACAGACAGATAGCACGTTCGCTATTTATTGATGACTTCCCATACCAAAATTCAAACTCTCCAATTATAATTCACATTAATATCAAAGATTCAATAATTACAACCCCTCCCCAAAAAAAAAAAAAAAAAAAAAAAAACACTTTAATGCCACTGCACGTTACTTGAAACCAAAAAAAAAAAAAAAAACCATTTTTTAGTTAAACTGAAATTTAATCCGCCTCACGAGATTACAGAAGCAATCTTCTCACCTGTTCGTACCAAACTGCATTTCTTTAGCGTCTTTCCATATGCTTGACCATCAAGGACAGCGAAATGACGGCGATGCCCGCGCTCCGAAGCGAGCGGGAGGCTCCGCCGAGGAGGGAGGTGGCGGGGTAGAACCGGGCATTCCGCTCTCTCCCTCTCTCTCTTTCTCCCTCACGAAGCGCCCCTGTTCAGCTTCTCCTTGAAGCGCATGATCGAGTCGAGCCTCTCCAGCTTCGGGTCCCGCTCGAACCGGTTGATGAAGGCGTCAGCTTTCGCGTTGATCTCGTCTTCTTCCTCGGGCGCCGGCACCGGCGCCGCCGCGGTGTCGCTCTTTTTCCTGCCCTCTCTCGCCGTCTCGGGCCTCCGGCGTTCCACCTGGTCCTCCTCCTCGTCCTCGAACTGCCCGACTGCCGACCTATCGCTGGCTGACTTCTTCATCTTGGCGGGGAGCCGCCGCGCCGGACCCTCGCCGGGGGTGGTCGTCTTCTGGTCTGACCTGACCCTCCTCACTTGACGGTCGTTCTAACGGGCCAGGCCCGCGTCGGCGTAGGGAAACGAGTCGTCGTCTTCGGAATCGGAGTCGACTCCGAGGTGGTGAGGCGCGTCCTCATCCGGGTCGGGCTCGCTCGATCTGTAGAACGAAGAAAACTTGATGGACTTGACACGCTCGAGGAGAGACGGGGCGCGGGCGAGCGGGGGCGCGTCGACATGGCCGGCGTAACCGTGATCCGGGTAAGAGTGCTGCTCGTACCCGGCGTGCTCGTGCGCCGCCTCCGGCTCCAGCTCGGGGTATCCGCCGCCGTGGTGGCCGAACTTGTAGAGGGAGAAGTCGATGGACCTGACGAGCTCGAGGAGGGAAGGAGTGCGGGCGAGCGGGGGGAGTGGTCGGGGCCGAGATGGTCGTGGTAGTGGGGCGCGGCTTCCTGGAGGAGGAGCTGAGGCGGGAGGTGAGGAAGATGGTGCCGATCATGATGTTGAGGACGATGAAGAGGGAACTGGGGATGAGCCAGCTCTCCATGAAAGCCCACATGGCCTCAGAACGCCGTTACTTTTCTGCACCTTCTTCTTCGCCGCTGCGCTTCTGGATTTTCTAGGGTTTCGTATGGAAGGGGAAGAGAGAGAGAGAGAGAGGGATGGTTTGCAGACGACGGTGGAGGAGATGGCGACACTGCCGAGACGTATTTATGCGCGTGTGAAAGCGAAGAGGATGGGCCGGAGGAGCAACGATGATATCTCGGTTTGGCCGTCCGTTTCCGGAAATTTCCTCTTTTTTTTTTTTTTTATTATTGTGGGAAAGGAAAAAGGACACATCAGGGTCAGCCACGTTGGATATTTTAGGTTCCGAAAAATCAAATGTTTTCTTTGGACAAAGGAGACAAAGACTTCGACGGTTGAGTCAAGCCATACACAGAGACATGCATCATTTGCACAGTGAAATCTAGTTCGGCCTTTCGAAAAAAAAAAAATAAAGAAGGAATAATTACACAAACTATCTCTCAATTTTAACATAACACGTAATATATTATTTGAATTTTTAATTTATTCCCTTCAGTCTCCAAACTTTAACGTAGTTTCTAAAATTTTAATATATTTAATTTTTGATAGTTGAATTTTTATATATATTCAATTTAATCTTTAAATTAATATTATCCTAATATTTGATATTGACCCCGAACTTAAATTAATGCAAAAATAAACAACGATCATCATCTACAAAATAGTTAACATAATTTATTTTTTTTCATGTGCAGTACATTAAATTATTAGAGCGAACGCAAGAAGGTGGTGTTGGGCTAATTGATTAAACCACCAAGAAAAAATAAAACTTTAGACCTGAACTTCTACAAATAACCAAAGAGACCGAGAACGCAATTGCTGCTGCCAACGAGCAACGTCAACGTCAGGCCACCGCCGTCAGATTCAGCGGTAAATATCAGACTGTTGCACGTCACGGATACGCCAAACACAGGAACCCAACATACGCCTAAGCCAAGCCTACGAGCGGAGGTCAAGACGACGTCGACCCTCACTTCACCACGCTCCAAACCCGACACGAGACTCTTAATAGAGAGCTCGTTCGCCCTGGGCATGTCGGAGTGAAAATGAGCTCGGACGTTCATGTGGCTCGCAGCCTTCTGGATGAAAGAACCGATCTCGGCATGTGCCAGAGGAGCGGAGTCCAGGACGATGGTGGCTTTCATGTGGGAGTACTTCACCGGGATGAGCTTGCTAGGGTTCTCAATGGAGAAGACCAGGGTCCATTGGGCAGCGACCCGAGAGTGGGAGACGTTGAAGGAAGAGAGAGAGGAGGCTGGGTCGAGGGTGAACGTGGGGGAAATGGTGGCGGGGATCACCAGGAAGATGATGATGGGAAGGCAGAGAGAGAGTACCGCGGTCACGAGGCACGGATGGATCACATTGGGACACCAACGAGAACGGCGGCTTTGGGCCTCTTGCTCGATACCGGGAAGGGCGGACATGGCTTGCTTGCTGTACGATTCTGGCTTCTAAGGAGGGAGAAGGTTCTACTACTGCGACGGGCGGAGATTCGGTTCCGTAGCTTGAGCGCAGCGGAAGCGCTTTAATACATAATATTGTGAGTCTGTGACCAACTCGTGAGGCGTTGGGACAGTTCCGTCTGGGATTGAATCTCTTTTCCCGTTTTCCCCCTGGGAAGGTTCCTCGAAGGAGAACCTCAAGTCAAGGTCCACTTTGGGCTTTGCCCGGCGCGAGGGTGGTAAACCTTTACAAAATTTAATCACTGTAGATACTTTTTTTAATACAATCACTTACAAAATTTCACTTTTATTGTGCATATTACTACCGGATCCTTTCTTGTTAATTGTCTTTTACACACACACATACATAGATATATACTTACATAATTGAATGATTGGATGAAACAAAAAAAAAACTCTATAAAGATTATCTAAAGTAAAATGGCAGTCACACTCTTTAACGTGACACTTTAAAACATGAAATTTAATCAAATAAAAAAATTAAATAATATAAGAGTGCTTTTTAATGCTAGTGAAATCTTATCATTTTTTATTGACAAAAATTAATATCATTAGCGAAATGTTTACAAAAAAAAAATATCAAGATAAAAGGGGTTTGATGATAATATGCATAACTAAAGTAAAAGTTTATAAACATATCATCCTGTTAAAAAATTGTCTATACTAAAAAAATTTCTAGATTCTACTTGACATAAATACATAAATTTGCTTGACAACATAGAAAAATTAGGTTTCTAAAAAATTTCTCATTTCAACAAAACTTATTCCTATGAAAGAAAAATCTAGAAAAGAAAAAGAAAGAAAATGTAGTACCTTTAATATTATATATATATATATATATATATATATATATATATATGTGTGTGTGTGTGTGTGGGATTCTCACAATAAATAAAAAATAAAACACGAGACTTGTTTAATTAGGGCATCTAGATTTTAAATAGAAACGAAAAAAAAAATAACAAAGAAGGAAACTAAATAAATGGAGTCGCCACTTTAAATTGTGATTAAATGATTGAGAACAGCATTGTCTTTTTAGCGAAAAATGGGGATGTTTTTAATTGTATTGTAAATAGAAATAGTTTCATATAATAAATGGAAATTAGGGGTGATTGGCTCCTCAAGTGGTTCGGTTCTTGCCCGGAACTGGGAATCGGGCCATCTCATCCTGGGGTTGGACCAAATTGACCCAGTTCCCAGGTGGTCATTGGGTTTGGTCCAATGAAACCGGTGAAACACTTTGGGCTCAGCCCAAAACAAAGCAAAACAGGGGCAGCTTGAGAAAACTGAGAACGGCGGTGATGCAGGCTTTGAGGGGGCCGTAGTGGCTGGCTGCTAGTGGACGTTGGAAGACTTGGGCACGGCAGTTGGAGCTGCACGTCAAGAATGATGGGCAACCACGACGAGGCATAGGCGGCGACGGGGAAGGCTAAACGCAACGGCGCCATGGAGGGCATGTTGACAAGGTTTCGGGAACCATCAGACTTGCTGAGTTGCTTTGTTGGTGTAGGTGGAGTGGCAGCGGCGGCGGCGGCGGCGTTGCAGTGAGGCTTCGAGACACAAAGCAGCAGCGGTAGAAATTCGACCGAACACCCGGAGTGTTGATTGAGGATGATGAATGGGAGCAGGTGGGAGACGGTGGTTGTGCAGTGGCTGTGGGTGGAATAGTGAAGGTTGTGCAACGAGTTTTCAATAAGAGTGATTGGTTCTAGGATGATCAAGTTCTAGAGCTGGAATCTAGAACCTACGTTCCCAATTCTTTGACCTTGAAACCTACCTTGTTTGCTTGGAACCGATTCTTGAACATACCATTTTTTTTCAGACTGATTTTAGGGCTTACTAGAGAACCTGTTTTATTTTTTTGTTCATTTTAACAACAAAATCATATGAGGTTATGAGTAACGAAACGATTCAAAGTAAAAGACAAACAATAGAAATCCTAATCTATCAAAAACAATAATTCATAAGATAAATACATAGTCATGTACAATATAACTAATAAAAAATTCAAACATGTAGTATAAAACATGAATTTTAAAATTATATTTCTCACTCATCCATTAAAATTTAAGGGAAGAGGAAAATGGGAAAAGTATAAAAAAAAAAAAAGTCTTAAATCTTATGTATTAGTATTAATTCAGTCCTAAACTCTTTTATTGAACCAATTTAGTCTTAAACCTTTTCACATTGGTACAAATTCAATCTATCCAACTAATTTAAGTCGGAAATTGTTGATATGGTAGCCAGTGGTCTTATGTGGTGCCACGTGGACAAATTATATATATATATAATTTTTTTCATATTTTAATTTTTTTTTCTTTTTTTCTTTCTCCTCACCCCTTCGTCGGCAAGGTCACCGACCGACCATTGCTAGTCGGGGCGAGGGATATCGAGCCCTCACTGGCCACAGGCTAGTCGAGTGAGGGACTCGCGCCCTCACCGACCACACGAGGGCGTCGGCCCCCACCCAAATCCAAGCAAGGGCCGAAACCTCGCCTCGTTGGTTGACGAGGTCCTCTGCGCCCTCATTGGCCACGGGGAGAGGGCATGGCAGCCCTCGCCGGCGAAGGGCGATGGCCTCTACATTCTCGACGAGGGTCACTGCGTCCTCGTCAACCATAGGCGAGGCGCGAAGGCCCACGCCGTGGCGGGTGAGAGCTATGACGCCACGAGAGAGGTTGCCATGGCCTCGCCTAGATCTAGGCGAGGGCCCGATGCCCTTGCTCGTGGTGGGCGAGGGTGTCATACCTCGCTTGGATTTGGGCGAGGGCCGCCGCACTCTCGTTGGCCAACAGGCGAGGATTTTGGCCCTTGACTGAATCTAGGCGAGAGCTAATGCCCTTGCTTGTGGCCGGCGAGGGCGCAGGGCCCCTCGCCTCGACCAACCTTTGGCCGACCAAGAGGTAAGGAAATAGGTTGAATAATGAAATCGGATCGAGTAAAACAACTCGGACTTTGAAGCGTGATATTACTATCTTTAAGGATTTATTTACCCCACAACGTTGCTAATGGTCACCGACAAAAATCCTCCATGATACAATAAAGTCTCGGATGAGAATGCTAGATAGCAATTCTAGTATTTCTCTAAGGTCTCTCTAGGAAATAATCAAAAAATTAGCTGCAGTTTTTTAGAAAGAATACTCGAAAATGACCACCTTTTTTTTTTCCAAAAATTGACAAGTATATATATGAAACAGTCTTGCAACTCTTCGTGAAAATTGCCAAAGAATGAACAAACACGTCCTTTAGAAAATTGTTCGGATAAACAAATGCGACTCTTCGGAAGAAGTCGAAAACGAACAATTGCAACCCTTCGGGAAAAGTTGCAAAACCGAATAAGTAATTTTTCCAAAGGTTGTCATGAAAAGACACAAACAAAATTAGGAATAATAATTAATTAATTTTTTAAAAATATAAAATTTCGAATTTTCATTTTTATATTTAATTTCCGAAAATTCTCAAAATACAAGGCAACCTTTGAATTGACTAAAAAAAAAAATAATAATAATAATAAATAAATAAATAATGGATTAGTGCTAATTAATCCGCTGGCGCGCCAAGTGCTAAGTGCGCCAATTATTCGCGCACCCACACGCGGGTATGGTGGGGTCTAGCTCTACCCAATCATTCCTTTACCTACAAAAAGAAAATTTCACATTTTTAAATTTGCTCACTTCCTCCCACTTTTTCTACGTGGGACAAAGTAAAAAGCACTCATTTTGTTTTAATAAGCTCAAAGGACCTTTAAGATGACATCGGTCGAACCATAGGGAAATTGAGAGTCCATTGCCAACCTTCCAAAGAAAAGACAGCCGAAATTCCTTCCTAAGATGAAGGATCTTCTTCCACGCCCAGGAGCAAATAGAGGGTGTGGAAGAAGTCCAAAAAAATTTCCATTTTAAAAAGTTAGAGTGAATCCAGTGACACCAGAGCGATTCCTTATCAATAAATAGAATCCAAATGTACTTGAGTATTGCAGCTTTGTTGCAATCTTTCAACCTACGGATACCAAGTCCCCCCTCCTCCTTTGGAAGACAAACTTCATCCCAGGAGACTTTAGCACCACCCCGACCAAGGGTGGTACCCTTCTACAAAAATTGTCTAAAAATCCTCTCAATACAATCCAAAACCGAAGATGGCAAGGTAAATATGCTAGCCCAAAAGGCTTGGATGGAGTGGAGGACTAACCTGATTAACTAGAGCCTGCTAGCGAACAAAAGAAATCGCTGGGCCCAAGATTAAACTCTTGCGGTGATACAGTAGATTAGGGTAATACAATCCGCTTTCCCAAGCCTGGACGATATAATAGGGACACTGAGATACCTTACAGGGAGCTTGCCTTCGTGGAAACCAAACACCATTAGAATGTTGTTTTGCAAGGAAGATGGACCACCCGAAAGGAAAATTTCACTCTTGTTTTTATTCGGGAGTAGCTCACTCCAAGAAGAGAAGATATCCAAGCCTATTTTCAGTAGCGACATCGAGGCCCAATCAGCCTGACAAAATAAAAATACATCATCGGCAAAAAAGAGGTGGGAGAGCTTTACCATTTTGCACCTCCAAAAGTACTTGAACTCCTTGAGAGAATTACGAGCGTTGAGAATACCATAGAAGATCTCCATAACTAGGGTGAAAAGATAAGGAGACATAGGATCTCCCTGTCGAAGGCCTCTCCCTCCTAAGAAAAAACCATGTAGCTCACCGTTAATAGAAACAGAGTACTTAGGAGTATGAACACACACCATAATGTGCTGAATCAGCCACAGGGGAAAACCAAAAGCCGAGAGAGTCAACTCAAGGAACTCCCAGTCCACTGTGTCATAGGCCTTCTGGAAGTCCACATTTATTGCACATTTAGGCAAATAGGGATCACAGTGGAAGCCGGCAAATAGATGAATAAATGTGTCCATTCGAAAGAAGTTGAAAAATGAACAAATGCAATCCTTCGGAGTCCACTGTGTCATAGGCCTTTTGGAAGTCCACATTTATTGCACATTTAGGCAAATAGGGATCACGGTGGAAGCCGGCAAATAGATGAATAAATGTGTCCATTCGAAAGAAGTTGAAAATGAACAAATGCAATCCTTCGGAGTCCACTGTGTCATAGGCCTTCGGGAAGTCCACATTTATTGCACATTTAGGCAAATAGGGATCACGGTGGAAGCCGGCAAATAGATGAATAAATGTGTCCATTCGAAAGAAGTTGAAAAATGAACAAATGCAATCCTTCGGGAAATGTTGTAAACTGAACAAATATTATTTTCAAAAGTTGTCTTGAAAAGACGCAAATTAAAAATTCGGAATAATAAATAAATAATAATAAATTATTCTTTTGTTAATAAATAAAATTTCGAATTTTCATAAATTCCGAAAATTCTCAATAAACAAAAACAACCTTTGAACTAATTAAAGTTAATAAGATAACCATATGAAATAAAAATAATAATAATAAACAAATGGGTTAGTGCTAATTAAACTGCGGGTGCACAAAGTACGCATAATAATTGCGCACCCGCACGCTAGTATGATGGGATTTAGCTCACATCCAATATTTTCTTTAAATACATTAAAGAAACCCCACACTCATTCTACTGCTATTTAAAGTTGTGACCCGAATTTATTTACTTTCCTTTTTTTTTTATAGTTTTCCAAAGATTTTACTTCTCTAGAAATTAATTTTATCAAAAGAGAAATTTCCAAGAAATCTAATTCCTTTCTAGATTGTCGAGCACATTCACGGATTTATTGTCTAGTAAAACTTAGAAAAAAATTTACTATAGATGTTGGACTTCATATGGCTTCGAAAATGGGTTGAATAATGAAATCGGATCGAGTAAAACAACTCGGACTTTGAAGCGTGATATTATTATCTTTAAGGATTTATTTACCCCACAACGTTGCTAATGGTCACCGACAAAATCCTCCATGATACAATAAAGTCTCGGATGAGAATGCTTTGATAAAGAATTCTAGTATTTCTTTAGGGTCTCTCTAGGAAATAATCAAAAATTAGCTGCAGTCTTTTAGAAAGAATACTCGAAAATGACCACCTTTTTTTTTTTTTTTCCAAAAATTGACAAGCATATATATGAAACAGTCTTGCAACTCTTCGTGAAAATTGCCAAAGAATGAACAAACACGTCATTTAGAAAATTGTTCGGATAAACAAATGCGACTCTTCGGAAGAAGTCGAAAGCGAACAATTGCAACCCTTCGGGAAAAGTTGCAAAACCGAATAAGTAATTTTCCAAAGGTTGTCATGAAAAGACACAAACAAAATTAGGAATAATAATTAATTAATTTTTTAAAAATATAAAATTTCGAATTTTCATTTTTATATTTCATTTCCGAAAATTCTCAAAATAAAAGGCAACCTTTGAATTGACTAAAAAAAATAATAATAACAAAAATAAAATAAATAAATAACAAATGGATTAGTGCTAATTAATCCGCGGGCGCGCCAAGTGCTAAGTGCGCCAATTATTCGCGCACCCACACGCGGGTATGGTGGGGTCTAGCTCTACCCAATCATTCCTTTAACTACAAAAAGAAAATTTCATATTTTTAAATTTGCTCACTTCCTCCCACTTTTTCTACGTGGGGACAAAGTAAAAAGACTTATTTTGTTTTAATAAACAAAACTCCAACAATAGACACTTCTCTGACATAGTCACTTGTTTACGAATTTTCATTTTTGTTGTACATATCACCATCAAGCCCTTTTTTTTATCAATTGTCTTTTATACACATGTACATATAATCGAATGATTGATTGAAATAAAAGAAAAAACCCCTCTTTAAAGATTATCTAAAGTAAAATAACAATTACATTTTCTAACATGAAACTTTAAAAGATGAAATTTAATCAAATAAAAAAAGCATAAAATAAGAGTTCTTTTTAAAGCCAATGAAATCTCATCATTTTGGATTGACAAAGATTAATATCATCTGTGAAATGTTTACTTAAAAAAAATCGAGATAAGAAAATGTTTGATGATGATATACATAACTGAAGTAAAAGTTAATAGACGTACAATCACGACAAAAAATTGTCTATGCTAAAATTTTTCTAGATTCTACTGACATATATATAAATTTTATAAAAAAATTAGATTTCTCAGGAATTTCTGTGTTCGAAAGAACTTACTTTTACGGGAGTAAAATTTCAAAAGAAAAGGAGAAGAAAACATAGTTCCTTTAATACATGTGAGATTTCCACATAAAAAAAAATTAAAAAATGAGAAATTTTTAATTGTGACAAATTTATTTTAAATAGAAACACAAAAATTAACAAAGAAAAAAATTAAACAAATGGAGTCGCCACTCTAAATTGTGATTAAAGGATAAATTGTATTTTTAGCGAAAATGGGGGCTTTTTAGTCGTATCGTAAATGGAAATATCTCCGCCTTAATAATAACAATGAGAATAATAATAGTCATAATAAATCTTCTAACTCCTTCCAGTTCGAGGACCACGCCCTCTCTCCTTCATCATCAGCGGAGAAGCCACTTCCCTCGCCATGGTAAAGTCGATGAATCGGCCCTTCAACTCCATTCTTTTCAATTCCCGCTTTACCAGAGAAATGGAAACCACCCGGAGATGGAGAGTTGAAATTGAACGTGGATGCTTCATGGGTATCAGGCGAATTCATATGTTCTGTAGCCGGCATCGTCAGAAATAAAAAGGGCGTCGTTGTCGATGGATTTGCAGCGGAGGCTAGGGTTTCTTCAGCAGAACAAGCGGAAGCAGAAGCGCTTTTGCACGGGCTCTTCTTTATCTCTGAATGGTCGAAGTCTCACGTGCAGGAGTCTTCAAGTCAAACAGTTCACTTCTTATGCGAAAGTGATAGTTCAGTGGTAGTGGACTCTGTTCTGGGCCGGGCCGAGATCCCATGGAACTTGAGAAATATTATACCAAGGTGCCAACAGGAGCTTCGAATGGGCCGCCATGTCTCTGTTTCTTACTGTCCCCGGGAGGTAAATCAGGCCGCTGATTGGCTGGTACGTGCACATCGCTTAAAGCAACTTCCTTTAGATTGGGTGCATAGACCCCCTCTATCCTTATTGAATATTTTAATTTCCAAATGTAACGCTCCAATGTATTCCAAGACTTCTTAAGCTAATATATCGGTAGCATTTTCGACCAAAAAAAAAAAAAAATTCCCGCTTGAATCACTGTCATCCCCTCTTCCCGATTTCCCGGATTCATTTCTCGTCCTTCGTTTCGTGACGTATCTTCTCGTGTTTATACAATGCAGGCTCCAAAAGGGATTGCCAGTCCAGTGCCGATCTCGTGGTACCCGACGCTGTCTGTGTTGATGCTCGCCATCGGACTCGTCATCGCGGCTTCTTTCTTCATGTACGCTCCCATCTGATCCCGGGCGCTTTCCCAAGAAAAGGGTTCTCTGTTTTTTTCTATTTCTTGGGCGTAATTGCGTTGAGCTCTTTGCTGTCCGGATCAAATGAAGGACGTTTTTTTTTTATTTTTTTTTATGAGTCGAGTGCTTTCTTGAGTTGATGATGTTGATGATCAGATGATTGCATATTTAACTAAAATTCAGATACGGTGATGATGATAATAATAATAGAACCTCTAAGTTCTACCTCATTCCAATTTGGGAACCGTGCTCTCGTCATCGGAAGAGAGGTCACCCGCCCTAGTTCTGGGGGGAGGGTTGGGTTGGGTTGGGGATGGGGATGGAGGGTAGGCCCCTCGGAAAGACGAGGACGGTCGACACTCTCCATCCCCCTATGTGTCGATTTTCCATTGGCGGTTAGGAATTCAGGACCACCTGTGCTTGGAAGCATGGGATCACTGCACCCGCTCTGAAGGGAATGTCGCGTGGCTTGTCTGTTCTTTTTGTTTTGTCGAGTGGATCTTCCGTTTTTGACCATGTTTCCACGGACGCCTCGATCAATTTAATTATCCGACTTTATATGCAAGTGAGATCGCTTGTCCACCTACTTCATAAATTAAATTAATCATTTCCTTTTGGTATTAGGGACTATTGACGAATACATTAATTTTCGCGTAAGATAAAAAATTACAAAGCCAAAGCGTCCATTTTTCGCTGCTCGAATCATACTAAACCAATTCTTATTATGGAATATGATATCTTTTAAAATTTAACGGGCAAGCCCGTACCAAAGCGTGGGATAAGTGGAGCCAAAATGAGGGTAGAGAATGAACTGGTGCAGGTAGCGTTTGATAAGTGTGAACTCCACGAGGGAATCGCTTGACTTTTGATAAATTGAGTCTGGGGATGATCTTATCATCCTGGGTTGGGTCATAAATGGAATTTCTCAAATCAAGCCATCGTCCACTTTAATCCCTAATGAACAGCCCTTCCCTTTGACAATTACTCGAGAGATGGATGCATTTTTGGTCATTTTGGGGCAAGTTACTCCTGATACGGAGGGTCCATATCCTTTTAACTTTATGCATGCATCGCTAGTTCAAGATTCGGTTGCTGCTATTCTTGTAACACACGAAAACTCACGTATTGCAATCCATAATTTCTTATACATACATGATTAGTTAGATATAAGGAAACAACGATCATCATCCACAAAATAGTCAACATAATTTATTTATTTCAATGTGCAGTACATTAAATTTTCAGCGCGAACGCTAAGAAGGTGGTGTTTAGCTTCTGGTTATCGTGAAAACTGACAGCTCATACACCATCTAATTGCTCAAACCACCAAGAAAAAATAAAGCTATAAACCTGAACTTCAGCATCTATACATAACCGAAGAAACCGAGAACACAATAGCTGCTGCCAACGAGCAACGTCAGGCCACCACCGTCAGATTCAGCAGTAAATATCAGGCTGTTGCATGTCACAGATACGTCAAACACAGGGACCCAACCTACGCCTAAGCCAAGCCTCCGACCGGAGCTCAAGACGACGTCGACCCTCACTTCACCACGCTCAAACCCGACACGAGACTCTTAACAGAGAGCTCGTTCGCCCTGGGCATGTCGGAGTGAAAATGGGCTCGAACGTTCATGTGGCTCGCAGCCTTCTGGATGAAAGAGCCGATCTTGGTGTGAGCCAAAAGAGCGGAGTCCAGGACGATGGTGGCTTTCATGTGGGAGTACTTCACCGGAATGAGCTTGCTCGGGTTCTCAATGGAGAAGACGAGGGTCCATTCGGCAGCGACCCGAGAGTCGGAGACGTTGAAGGAAGAGAGAGAAGAGGCTGGGTCGAGGGTGAACGTGGGGGACATGGTGGAGGGGATCACCAGGAAGATGATGATGGGAAGGCAGAGAGAGAGTACCGCAGTCACGAGGCACGGTTGGATCACCTTGCGACACCAACGAGAACGGCGGCTTTGGGTCTCTTTGCTCGATCCCGGGAAGGAGGACATGGCTTGCTGTACGACTCTGGCTTTACTGGTTCTACTGCGACAGGTGGAAGATGGGTTCCGCAACCTGAGCGCAGACGGTGGGGGAAGCGTTCTTATATATACATATATACTTTTAGGCCTGCGATGGCGTGATGGTTAGTCTCGGATGGTTTGTCTTATCTTTGTTGTGGGGGGGAGTGTTTTCCTCGAAGGAGAACTTTTTGATCGCGGTCTTTGATGGCGGTCGTTGCGCATTGTGAAGGTCCTTTTCTGTCTTCGATTGGTGGACATCATGGGATTTGTTCGGGGCGGGGGGGGAGGGAGGGAGTGTTTTCCTCGAAGAACTTTTTGGTCTTTGATCGCGGTCGTTGCCCATTGTGAAGGTCCTTTTCTGTCTTCGATTGGTGGACATCATGGGATTTGTTCGGGGCGCTCGGGGAGGGGAGGGGGTTGGGGAGTGTTTTCCTCGAAGAACTTTTCGATCTTTGATCGCGGTCGTTGCCCATTGTGAAGGTCCTTTTCTGTCTTCGATTGGTGGACATCATGGGATTTGTTCAGGGCGGGGGGAGGGAGGGGAGTGTTTTCCTCGAAGAACTCTTTCATCGCGGTCTTTGATCGCGGTCGTTGCCCATTGTGAAGGTCCTTTTCTGTCTTCGATTGGTGGACATCATGGGATGTCTCGAACACGTATGTAACCCAAATCACTAAATCCTTAGTTCCACTCGGGGCAGCCCATACCACTCCAAGAAAATGCATATGTACAGTTAGAGAGACTCAAAACCTTATAAGCTAATCCAAAACTCCCCTCTAAGCGATGTGGGATAAGAGACATGCTCTTAGCCTTGCCTGCATACTGTCAAGGCGATTTTAGTCTCTCTCCGTACTGTCCTAGTCTAGGTCGTCATATAATCGAGAGAAACTAAATCAACGAAAAATACAGGTGTTTCGCCTTCAAATGGAAGAGGGGAGTTCTTCCCTCGACAGAGACCCAGCGAAGGTTGTCTCGAAAGAATAGTCATATCCCATGGTGATGATCCAAATGTTTTTCACTTTCACGTGGAGTTGAGTTGAACCCGTGCTCACTCAAGGCGCGCATAATAAAATTTATACTTTTCAATTTCTCGAATAGGTTTGGAACTGAAATCCGTTTAATAACACAATTTAATTTTTCTATTTCTTGAATATATTTCTATTCCAGAAATAGATTTGAAGAATAAATTAGAAGTTAAAATTTTTAATTCCTCAATTTCTATCAATTTCTGCCAGAAATTTTGTCATGCGCACCAGTGTCCCGGTTCACACATCACCGAAATAAGTGCGGACTTATGTTTTGGGCAACAAAGCCCACGCTTATTTCTAACTCGCCTCCGTCTAGTAAATTATAAGGAAAATGACACTAATAATTCCGGAATTTTAGCTCAATGTGCAATATGATTCCTAAAATTTTACTTTATTCAATGTGGTCTCGAATTATAATCTAACATACAATGTGGTCCTAAGCTTTCAATATGTTCAATTAATCCATAAAATTTTAATACACATTTAATTAGTCTTTGGACTATATAAAAATATTCAATATTATCCCCAAACTTAAATTACTATTAAAAAAAAAAACATTGGATCTTTTTATATAGTTCGGGAATTAAGTTAAACATGTACCAAGACTACATCAAATAAATTAAACGTTCATAGACCACATTTTACATTGGGTTATAGTTCATAAATTACGTTGAACAAATTAATAGTTCAGAGACTACATTAAATAAAAATTAACATAAAATAGGATTTCTTTTTTTAATGTCAATGAAATCTCATCATTTTGGATTGACAAAGATTAATGTCATCCATGAAATGTTTACCAAAAAAATCAAGATAAAAAAATGTTTGATGATGATATGCATAACTAAAGCAAAAGTTTTTTTTTTTTTTTTTTTTTTTGTGATTGAGGACTCCACCACATGCTCCCTGTGCCCAAACGGGACCCTATATATCTTGGGAAAGGCAACTCACCGCCATGGCCGCCCACTTAAATCACTAGCAACGCGGGGTTTCAAACTCTCAACCTCGGCGATGAGGAAGGAACTCTCAACTAACTACGCTACTCATGAATGAGCACTAAAACAAAAGTTTATAAACATACAATCGCGAAAAAAAAAAAATCGTCTCTGTTAAAATTTTTCTAGATTCTACTTGACATATATGCATAAATTTTATACAAGAAAATTAGATTTCTTAGGAATTTCTCTTTTAAAAATTTACTTTTATAGGAGTAAAATTTGAGAGAAAAAAAAAAAGGAGAAGGAAACGCAGTCCCTTTAATATATATGAGATTTCCACATAAAAAGTTAAAAATTGAGAAATGTTTAATTATGAAAAATAAATTTTAAATAGAAACACAAAAAAATTAACAAAGAAAAAAAGTAAATAAATGGAGTCGCCACTTTAAATTGTGATTAGAGGACCGACTGTAGAATTGTCTTTTTAGCGAAAATGGGAGCTTTTAGCTGTATCGTAAATGGAAATATCTCCGCCTTAATAATAACAATGAGAATAATAATAATTATAATAAATCTCCTAACCTCTTCCAGTTCGAGGACCACGCTCTCTCTCCTTCATCATCAGCGGAGAAGCCACTTCCCTCGCCATCCCTTCATTTTCTAAAAGAGTACACCGTAATTTGCTGAACTTCAAGCACAGGTCATTGCTGCGTTGTCTCGAATATCTAGTAATTGGATCAGTTTGTGCCAGAAAATTTCTTGTCGTTGATCATTATACAGTTTTAAACATGCTTTCTTGTGTTCAAAGCTATGAAGCGACCTATTCTAGGTGAAATCGTAGCTTAGCCAACGAGCTTTTTATAGGAGCCGTGGCATCCATCTTCCTCGTATTTCGCATCATCTATGGTCTTATGTTGCATAAAATGCTCAAATCCTATTTAAAATTACAGTCCTGAACTTCTGTTACTAACTCTAAATAGCCATCTCCTCATCTTCTTCTATGATCATTGCGTCAATGAATTCTCTTTTGACACTCAAGTGAGCCGTCCTCCCTTTTTTTTCCCCAATTGGACTAGAGGGTTGGGTCATTTGATTGCAAATCATAAAGATCGACTAGGATGATAATAAGAGTAAAACACTGGATCTATTAATGCACAAAAATTTACATGAATTTTGCTGATAACATGTGGTTGCGATGGTGCAGGGTTTTGCGTCATTGTTCTTAATCCTCTCTTGTGGCGTTTACGTCTGATTCTAACCTCTATAGCTTTTGATGCAACATCCTGCGCTGGATAGGCGACTCTCCCGAAGCGGACAATTTAGAAGAATTTCATGATGTGGAATGAGGAAGTTGCCATAGAAGAGGGAGAGCAAACTTGTTAGTAATTTTGCTTTATCTGGATGGCTGTTATCTCTTATCTCTGTTGTTTAAATGTACTCGGTGTGAGTTGCTTCGTCCTATTGATTTTCCAATGTGCAGCCCCTTTATTTTCTAATCTGATTGGAAATCTCGTACAAAATTTCCGATGATCTAATACCCTTCTTAATCCCAATTATATGTACTAGCAAATGGTTTTCCTATTTTTCATGTCATGGACATGAACTGGGACACGATCTCATCTAAAGAATGTAGAAGATGAAGTAGTCGGTAGGATCCAACTTAGCTGAATTTGAGAAGCCTCTCAAGCCTTTTTAATGCTCGAGTTCTTGAAAAACAGCACTCTCATTCTCGTCCTTAAGACACCCTCACTTGCTGGTCTCCATGACAAGCTGAGAACAAACACAGCGCACAACTTGAAAGTTTGACAATCCCGCTCTCTCGGTCAAGATCTTGAATTCGTTTGTTCTTTCCCTCCCTCCGAAATATTGTAAAAGATGCAATTAATTTTATAAAATAAATTAAGAGGTGGAATTAATCGCAAAATATATTAAGTATAGTTGGTTGGTGGGTCGCCAAGAAGATAAGACAAAACTATATGAAAGGTGGAGTTAGGTGAGAAAATATCAAAATCCTTAGCCAAGAAAAGGAGGAATGAAAATCATAGAACCACAAGAGTTTGGGCCGGTCTTGGCCCATTTTGGCTCAAGCTAATAACAAGTCCAATGTATGCATGAACACCACGAAATAGAGAAACCAATTGTTGGGAGCAAGCGCAAAAGCCAATTCCCTTAAAAGGAGGAATGACCAAGAGAGATTTCAACTCCGAGCTCATCAATATATCAAGTTGAACCAACATTCACGAGTGAGTCTCAAAATCAATAGTCTCCTCATGAAACTCAAGTTCAAGTTTGTTAATATATCAAATTAGATTAACATTTACTCAAAAGCTTAAATCAATGAGTTATAGGTCATTAAAGATATATTATCTACTACAAGAAAAATATGGCTTCGAATTAATAGAATAATCAAGTCAAACTTTAACACGTAATATCACATTCTTTAAGAATTTATTTACCCCACAATGTTGCTAATGATCACCTATAAATATTCTCAAAGAAACAACAAAATTTTAAATGAGAATACCATATAGCAATTTTAGTAATTTTCTAAGATTTCTCTAGAAAGCAATTGAAAAGATGGCTATAGTTTTGGAATGAAGACTCCCAAATGATTACATAATGTTCATCCAAAAACTAAAATATGTATAAAAATCAGTCTTAAAGAACATGTGCAACTTTTCGTGAAATGTTGCAAAGTAAACAAAGGTATCTCTTCGGAAGAAGTTGCAAAATGAATAAACACAAAAATTCGAAAAATGTTGTAAATTAAACAAGTATAATTTCCAAAAGTTGTCTTGAAAAGACACATATAAAAATTCGGAATAATAAAAATAATAAATAAAAATAATTCTTCTAATAAATAAAATTATGAATTTTCATAATTTCAAAAAATACTTAATGAATAAAAAACAACCTTTAGACTAACAAATGTTAATAAGATAATTGTACAAAATAAAATAAAAATAAAGCGGTTAGTGCTAGTTAAACCATAATGTTGCAAAGTAAATAGAGGTATCTCTTCGGAAGAAGTTGCAAAATGAACAAATACAACCCTCCAAGAAATGTTGCAAACTGAACAAATATAATTTTTAAAAGTTGTCTTGAAAAGACACATATAAAAATTCGGAATAATAAAAATAATAATTCTTATAAAAAATAAAATTCTGAATTTTCATAATTTCCAAAAATAAATATGAATAAAAAACAACCTTTCAACTAATGAAGGTTAATAAGATAAATGTAAATAAATAAATAAATAAATAAATAAAGTGGTTAGTACTAATTAAACCATGGGTGCGTCGTTCTAAGTGCGCTTAATAATCGCGCAATTATTCGTGCACTCACATAGGTATTGTGAGGTATATAGCCCACACCGCAACCTTCTCTTTATACATGTTAGAGAAAGGTCACACTTATAAATTAGCCCATCTCTTCTCAACTTTCCTATGTAGAATAAGGAGAAGCGCATTTTGTTTGTTTAACAAACAAACTTCCAACACATATTACACCAATTCTTCAATGTTGAACTTTTTCTAACACACTCCACTTGTGCGTTTCAACATAGATAATTTCTCAATTTTTTGCTATTTTAAGTAATAAAAATTTTGTTAATACAAACTAAAAACATGAAAACTAATTCGAATTATGAACCTCGCATTTGAATCCTCCAGTTTGTACAATCTTCATACTATGATGGTCAATCACAACTTTCTATGTTTATCATGGGAGCTTAATCTATACTTTTTTCGTACTTCAACTAGATGAAACCCTTATGTTGCGTCGAATTGATATGTTGGATAGATAATCAAAACCACCTTAACCCTTCCTCCTCGTACGAAGTCCCGTCTTACGAAAAAATTTGAAAAGTTGATTGATTATAATGTAAAAAAAAAAAAAAAAAAAATGACTAGCTTGCGGTCTTTATTCTCTTAAACAAATTATAATCATTACAGGATATATGGATTGCATGATTTTTTTTTTTTTTTGTTTTTGGTCGAATATGGATTGCATGAATTGACAAAGCTGCGCATAGGATGCATTTCTCAATATCAACTTTCTTGCTAATAAATTTCTTTAGACTTGGAAGATTTCTGGGAAATGAAATTGGAAAAGGAAGTGTGCAAAGAAAAATGAATAAGAAAGAGAAATAGCAATTGACTCTGGTGATGGATCTTGTAATCCTGGGTTAGGTCATAGATGGAATTTCTCAAATCAAGCCACCGTGTCCCCCTCGTACTGGTGCAGGAAGTTTTTGGCAGGTGTGATCTTCACAAGCAAGTCGGTCAATTTCTGTGACAAATTGGAATCTGGTGTTGGATCTTATAATCCTGGGTTAGGTCACAAATGGAATTTCTCAAACAAAGCCGTCGTCCACTTTGAACCCAAACCCAAGGACCAGCCCTTTGCTTCGACAATTACTCGAGATGGAGGCATTTTTGGTCATTTTGGGATCGGTTACTCCTGCTACAGAGGATCCATATCCTTTGAACTCTATGGTCGCTTGCTGCTATTCTTGTATCATGCGAAAACTTGTGTATTGCAATCCGTAGTTTCATATACATACATGATTAATTATACATAAGGAAACAACAAATATCATCCACAAAATAGCTAACATAATTTATTTATTTCCACGTGCTAAACTATTAGTGCAAAAGTGCTAAGAAAGCGGTGTTTGGCTCAGATGATAAGACAGTCTGCTCCTCACATTTTGTGGCCATTACAAAACCGACGGCTCAGACACAATCTAATTGCTTAAATCAACAAGAAAAAGAAAATTATAAGCCTGAACTTCAGCATCTATAGACTATATATAACCGAAGAAACCGAGAACGCAATAGCTACTGCCAACGAGCAACGTCAGGCCACCGCCGTTAGACTCAGCAGTAAATATCAGACTGTTGCATGTCACAGATACGTCAAACACAGGAACCCAACATGCGCCTAAGCCAAGCCTCCGACCGGAGCTCAAGACGACATCTACCTCACTTCACCACGCTCCAAACCCGACACGAGACTCTTAACAGAGAACTCATTCGCCCTAGGCAAGTCGGAGTGAAAATGAGCTCGAACATTCGTGTGGTTCGCGGCTTTCTGGATGAAAGAACTGATCTTGGCGTGAGCCAAAGGAGTGGAGTCCAGGATGATGGTGGCTTTCATGTGGGAGTACTTGACCGGGATAAGCTTGCTCGGGTTCTCAATGCAGAAAACAAGGGTCCATTCGGTGGTGACGCGAGAGTCGGAGACGTTGAAGGAAGAGAGCGATGAGGCCGAGTCGAGGGAGAACGTTGGGGACATGGTGGCGGGGATGGCTAGGAAGATGACGATGGGGAAGCAGAGAGACAATACCGCAGTCACGAGGCACGGTTGAATCACCTGCGACACCAACGAGAACCGCGACGGTGGGTCTCTTCCTCGATCACGGGAATGGAGGACGCAGGTTGCTGCATGACTGGCTTGTTCTTTGTTCTGCATACGACAGGGTGAAGTTGGGTTTCTAACCTAAGAGCACCCTCTGGTATTTCGGTCTGAAAATTGAGAGTGGATGAAGCTTTCTATACGGTCTTCCTTTGAAGTAGCTGTCGTCTTAAGTAATTGCGGCCGCTCATTTGGAAATTAGTCGTGCCGGCATATGAATCAAGATCAAGAAACTGGAAAGAAGCTAGAAATTAGCGCGAAAGGGTCAAAGTAAAGCGGCTGGGGCTGGGGAATGATGTCCAACGTCGTTTTTTTCCACGATTGCGGCAACGTAGAAAGGAGGACCCACCGAGAAGAATTGCAAAGCGGGCGCTGGATAGAATCCTAAGGTGCAGAATATACAATTACATGACGCGTCGATCGAGTTTCAATCTATGATGGTTGTTTCCTCGAAGGTACTCATCTAGAGTAGTTACCCCATTAGAGCCAACGGCGGATGTGCTTGAAATTTCGGACCCAAGAAGGGTCATCCGTCCCTTGTGCCTCCAATGGTGACGACCCAATGGTGACGACAGAGATTTCCTTTCTTTTCTTTTCTTTTTTGGGGGAATTGGGCTCATCGCTTGTTCACGCTATCGAAACGTTTGCTTCTAACGCGTTCCCAGTCAAATGATCATAATATTACTGACATCAATAATAATAATAATAATAATAATAATAATAATAATAATAATAATAACAACAACAACAACAACAACAACAACAACAACAACAACAACAACAACAACAGCAACAATAATAATAATAATAATTAGATTTTATGACACCACAATCAACTTTTCTAAAAATTTGGCTATCGATAAAGATGTGGTTTAATATTTAATTACTTTAACACTTCCCCTCACATTTAGTCTAGTTTTTTTGACTAACACAAGTGTGGACATATTTAATTGAAGAAATAAATAGAGCCCAAAAAAAATTAAATTTAGGATCTCTAGCTCTGACACTATATTAGACTTTGTGGGATCACAATCAATTATTCAAAAAACTTAAACTATTAGATAAATGCATAGTTTAATATTTAATTACGCTAACAACAATAATGACTTAGTCTTTTAAAAAAACCAAACTTTAGATTCAATCCTAATTTTGTTTTAAAATTTTCTTTATTTAAAAAAATCACAGACTTTCATTATAACCTCAATTTGCTCTACATCCAAAAATGGTTAGTGGTTATTTCAAACTTACCATTCATTATTACAATCAATGACTTCACCGACACCATCATATGAAACAACAACACCATCCTCTTGATGTTAATAATTTTAAAGAAATCGGTTGTAGAGTTTGGACATGGAGAAGATTTGGGATTAGATTGAAAGTTATTTTTTTAGTTGAAAAAAATTGAGGTAGAATTGAGGTTGGACCTAATTGAAGGGTTTTTAAAGGAAATTAAGGCTTATAATAATTATTAGGGAAAATTATAAATAAAGGCTTGAGGTTGAGTTGTTTTCTCAAAAAGGATCCAAATTCAATATTATATTAAATAATGGTATGGAGTGACCAAATTAATATCAAGACTAACCAAATCTTAATATGCCAAGGAGCATTTTTATCCAAAAGCTTTTTTCTTTTTTGTATTTTCTTTCTCTATCTCTTTTTTTTTTTTTTTTTTTTTGGCCCTCTTCTTCTATTTTCTTCTTCCTTCCGCAACCTCACCGCACAAGAACATCCCATTTCTCTTCCCTTCTTTCCTTTGTTTTTCCTCTCTTTTATCTTATATAAATCGATTTCCCTCTTTAATATTTAATCAAGTACTCTCTCTCACAATCAGTCTAGTCTTTTCGTTTAGTACTAGGCATGTAATTATGTAATTGGTGAGGCAAATAAGGGTCTGAACACTCCATCTCACGCATAGTCTAGTCTTTTCACTTAAGTGTTTAAAATATATAATTGGGGAGACTAATAGAGACTTGGGAAGATTCGAATTCAGGATCTCCTGCTTTGATACCATGTGAGATTTTTGTGGGATTATTATAAACTATTTTCAAAATTTAAGCTGTTAGATTAAGACGTGATAATATTTAATTATTCTAACATTCTTCTCCATCCCACAATTAGGAATTATCCACGAGCTGGGACCGAGGCATTAGTTGGCTTTCCTCTTCTAAGTTGTCGTTTGGAGGATATTTGAGGCAGACTCTATTGATTGAGGCTAAAAAATGACCGCCCCCGCAGGTAGAATTCTGAGTTGCGCCATTGATGCTAAAGCCACTGATCACCATTGTCTCAACAACGTATAGAGCTTCGTTGAGGCAAACGAGACAAAGAGCGAGTAATGAGCACGTCAAAGGCGTTTTTGTGGTGGAAGTCGCGGTCAAGGTTGGAGAGGGCGCAGAGGATGTGATCCCGGGCTAAGAGGGAGGTCTTGAAGGAGTAGAAAGAAAAAGAAAATGAAAGAAGAGAAAACGTAATTTAAGAGTGAGAAAAGAAAAGTGAAAGAGAAAGAAAAGAAGAAAAGAAAAAAAAAAAAAAAGACTTTGGACAAAAATGACCTTGGGTATACGTAGAATTAAGTGATTCATGAACTTAGGCCCTTATTTGAGGTTAATTTATGACTTTGATTCTTTTTTGAAATTACGTTTGCACTGAGTCATCTATTAAGAAAACCACTTCACTGCTTCAAGTGTTCTTTGAAATTTTCCCTAATCATTAATAAAACTTCTAAGTCGTTGATCACCAGTTGGAGACGGCGGTGTCTCCTGCTTCACTAAAATAGAGACACCACTCCCTTGGCATGGTTAAGTCAATGAATCGACCCTTCAAGTTCAGCCTTTGAATTCCCACTTGTTCTGCTAGCGAATCACCATCAATCTCTTCTCCAAATTTTCTTGTATTCATTTCTCCGTCCTTCGTTTTGTGAATTTTCTCCTTATATGTATATTGTTGGAAAATATGACTTCAAATCGATAGAGCAATCAAGTCGAACTTTAAAGTGTGGTATCATTTTTTTTAAGAATTTATTTGGCCCACAAAATTACTAATGGTCATAAGCAAATATCCTCCAAAATACAACAAAGTCTTAAAATGAGAATACTAGATAACAATTCTATTTTTACTTCAAAGTTTCTCTTGGAAACAATTGAAAAGATAACTATAATTTTGGAAAGAAGACTAGAAAAAAAATAATCTCAAAATCATTCCTCTGGAAAACTGACATGTATATATAAATAAGTCTAAAAGAATATAAGCAACTCTTTGTGAAAAATTGCAAAATGAATGAATGAAAAAAGTTGCCTAGATGAATAAAGGTGTCCATTCGAAAGAAGTTTAAAAATGAACAAAGGCAATCCTTTGAGAAATGTTGCAAACTGAACAATATTATTTTCAAAAGTTGTCTTGAAAAGACACAAATAAAAAATTCGGAATAAATAATAATAATAATAATAATAATAATAATAATAATAATAATAATAATAATAATAATAATAATAATAATAATAATAATAATAATAATAATAATAATAATAATAATAATCAATTATTCTTTTTTAATAAATGAAATTTCGAATTTTCATAAATTCCGAAAATTCTCAATAAACAAAAACAACCTTGAACTAATTAAAGTGAATAAGATAACCATATGGAATAATAATAAAATAATAATAATAATAAACAAATGGGTTAGTGCTAATTAAACCGTGAGCGTGCAAAGTGCGCATAATAATCACGCACCCGCACGTGAGTATGGTGGGTCAGCTCACATCCAATCTTTTCTTTAAATACATTAAAGAAACCCCACACTCATTCTACTGCTATTTAAAGTTGTGACCCGAATTTATTTACTTTCCTTTTTTTATAGTTTTCCCAAGATTTTACTTCTTTAGAAATTAATTTTATCGAAAAGAGAAATTTCCAAGAAATCTAGTTCCTTTCTAGATTGTCGAGCACATTCACAAATTTAATGTCTAGTAAAAGTTAGAAAAAAATTTACTATAGACACTTTTCTGACATAGTCACTTGTTTACGAATTTTCATTTTTGTTGTGCATATCACCATCAAGTCTTTTTTTTTTTATCAATTGTCTTTTATACACATGTACATATAATCGAATGATTGATTGAAACAAAAGATTCTTTAAATATTATCTAAAGTAAAAATGACAATTACATTTTCTAACATGAAACTTTAAAAGATGAAATTTAATCAAATAAAAAAAGCATAAAATAAGAGTTCTTTAATGCCAATGAAATCTTATCATTTTGGATTGACAAAGATTAATATCATCCGTGAAATGTTTACGAAAAAAAAAAAATCGAGATAAGAAAATGTTTGATGATGATATACATAACTAAAGTAAAAGTTTATAGCCATACAATCACGACAAAAATTGTCTATGCTAAAAATTTTCTAGATTCTACTTGGCATATATATAATAATTATAATAAATCTTCTAACTCCTTCCAGTTCGAGGACCACGCTCTCTCTCCTTCATCATCAGCGGAGAAGCCACTTCCCTCGCCATGGTAAAGTCGATGAATCGGCCCTTCAACTCCATTTTTCAATTCCCACTTGAATCACTGTCATCCCCTCTTCCTGATTTCCCGGATTCATTTCTCCGTCCTTCGTTTTTCGTGACGTTTCTTCTCGTGTTTATACAATGCAGGCTCCAAAGGGATTGCCAGTCCAGTGCCGATCTCGTGGTACCCGACGCTGTCTGTGTTCATGCTCGCTATTGGACTTGTCATCACGGCTTCTTTCTTCATGTAAGCTCCCATCTGATCCCCGAGCGCTTTCCCAAGAAAAGGGTTCTCTGTTTTTTCTGTTTCTTGGGCGTAATTGCGTTGAGCTCTTTGCTGTCCGGATCAAATGAAGGACTTTTTATTTTTATTTTTATGAGTCGAGTGCTTTCTTGAGTTGATGATGTTAATGATCAGATGATTGCATATTTAACCAAAATTCAGATATGGTGATGATGATGATAATAATAAACTCTAAGTTCTACCTCATTCCAATTTGAGAACCGTGCTCTCGTCATCGGAAGAGAGGTCGCTCGCCCTAGTTCTGGACTGCACCCGCTCTGAAGGGAATGTCGCGTGGCTTGTCTATTCTTTTTGTTTTGTCGAGTGGATCTTCCGTTTTTGACCATGTTTCCATGGACGCCTCGATCAATTTAATCATTTCCTTTTGGTATTGGGGACTATTGACGAATACATTAATTTTCACGTGAGATAAAAAATTACAAAGCCAAAGCGTCCATTTTTCACTGTTCAAATCATGCTAAACCAGTTCTTATTATGGAACATGATATCTTTTAAAATTTAACGGGCAAGCCCGTACTAAAGCGTGGGATAAGTGGAGCCAAAATGAGGGGAGAGAATGAACTGGTGCAGGTAGCGTTTGAAAAGTATAATCTCCACGAGGGAATTGCTGACTTTTTGATAAATTGAGTCTGGTGATGATCTTATTATCCTGGCGTGGTTCATAAATGGAATTTTCCAAATCAAGCCATTGTCCACTTTTACCCCTTAGCCTTCCCTTTGACAATTACTCGAGAGATGGGGGCATTTTCGGTCATTTTGGGGCGAGTTACTCCTGATACGGGGGGTCCATATCCTTCTAACTTTATGCATCCGTCGCTAGTTCAAGATTCGGTTGCTGCTATTCTTGTAACATACGAAAATTCACGTATTGCAATCCATAATTTCTTATATATACATGATTAGTTAGGTGTAAGGAAACAACGATCATCATCCACAAAATAGTCAACATAATTTATTTATTTTCATGTGCAGTACATTAAATTCTTAGCGCGAACGCTAAGAAGGTGGTGTTTAGCTTCTGGTTATCGTGAAAATTGATAGCTCATACACCATCTAATTGCTCAAACCACCAAGAAAAAATAAAGCTATAAACCTGAACTTCAGCTTCTATACATAACCGAAGAAACCGAGAACGCAATAGCTGCTGCCAACGAGCAATGTCAGGCCACCACCGTCAGATTCAGCAGTAAATATCAGGCTGTTGCACGTCACAGATACGTCAAACACAGGAACCCAACCTACGCCTAAGCCAAGCCTCCGACCGGAGCTCAAGACGACGTCGACCCTCACTTCACCACGCTCCAAACCTAACACAAGACTCTTAACAGAGAGCTCGTTCGCCCGGGGCATGTCGGAGTGAAAATGGGCTCGAACGTTCATGTGACTCGCAGCCTTCTGGATGAAAGAACCGATCTTGGCGTGAGCCAAAGGAGCGGAGTCCAGGACGATGGTGGCTTTCATATGGGAGTACTTCACCGGGATTAGCTTGCTCGGGTTCTCAATGGAGAAGACGAGGGTCCATTCGGCAGCGACCCGAGAGTCGGAGACGTTGAAGGAAGAGAGAGAAGAGGCTGGGTCGAGGGTGAACGTGGGGGAAATGGTGGCGGGGATCACCAGGAAGATGATGATGGGAAGGGAGAGAGAGTACCGCAGTCACGAGGCACGGTTGGATCACCTTGCGGCACCAACGAGAACGGCGGCTTTGGGTCTCTTGCTCGATTTTGGGAAGGGAGGACATGGCTTGCTGCACGACTCTGGCTTGACTCGTTCTACCGGTGGAGAGTGGGTTCCTCAACCTGAGAGCAGCTCTGGGCTTCGACGTTAAAACAAGCGGCTATATATAATTTTAGGCCTGCGATTGGTGGGTCCCATCATTGCCGTGCAATAAGGGCTGCGATGGTCCCGTCTCGGATGGAATGTAGGGGCAGGGGGTGGAGTTGGGGGCGGGGGAGGGGGTTCCTCGAAGAAGAGCCTAAGAAGAGCCTATGAAGATTAGTAAGAGTCATCTCCCAGGGAAAGACCGAGAATTCTGGTCATTTTTTGTGCAACTGAGCACGTTGGGCGCTCGATGTTGACATCGTCGAAATGTTTTATGGTTGGATGGAACGTCGAGGCGCGAAGGAGGGGTTCCTCGAAGGAGCGCGCCTGGGAAGGTTATCTAAGAAGTTAAAGTCGTCTCCCCAGGTGAAGATCAAGAATTCTGGTCTTCTTTTCATACCGAGCACGTCGGTCGCTCGATGTTGACATCGTCGAAATGTTTTTGGGCCGCAAAGCCCACATTTATTTCTAACTCGTCCCGGGGAAGTAAATAATAATAATAACATATACGGAGTGGCGCTATTTAAAGTCATGACCCCAAATTTGTATAACTAAATCCATTGAATTTCCATAGAGAGATAAAGTTGCCGCAAATCCTTTGACTACTATTTAAAGTCGCGACCCCAAATTTATTTACTTTCATTTTTTTTTAAAGTTTTCCAAGGATTTTATTTCTGTCAAAATTAATTTTGTTGAAAAAGAGAGATTTCCGAGAAACCTAATTCTTTTCTAGGTTGTCGAGCAAATTCATGGATTTATTGTCAAGTAAAAGTTAGAGGGAAAATTTCAAATAAAGGCTTGAAGTGGAATTTTTTTCTCAAAAAATGACCAAAAGTGGACACTGTTACTTAGTCTCAAATAAGGACCCAAATTCCAATCTTATTCACAACCAGGGGTATTTTTGTCCGAGTACACACACACACACACACACACACACACACATATTTCGTTTCTTCATCTTCTTCATGCCTCCTCCTTCACTCTACATTAGGCTCCCCACCAGCAAGCTCGTGAGCTTCACGTTGTCATGTAGACTATCGTCAATCTTAGTGACTAGAAGTCAGATCGGAGTTATTTGCTGCTAGCCGCCTTCTCAAACAATAAAATCCTCAGTTCCTCAAGATGCATTAGGTCTTGGCTTGCTTGTGCTCAATCTAAGGCTTGAATTGACCTCCATCTGAAAAGGAAGATACTGAAATTTCTGTCGAGGGCGGAGGTCGATGAGGTTGAGAGCTTGAATAGGACTTGTCAATGGCGGTAATGGGGAGACTGAATATAGCAGCTTCTACAGTTAATGATGTGAGATGGATTGATGATTAATCTGAGGATGGGGTATCGGTTAAGGAGAAGAGCTATGTCGATGACAATGACAAGAGTGTGAGCGGGGTGTCTCCATACTAGGGATTATTGAAAAGAGCCATTGGCATTGCAAAGGGGAAGGGGGATCTTTAAAAGATCGAATTCACAGCAAAACCGAATTTGAAATTGATAAGGCAAAACTGTTGCTGAGGTTGAAATAGTCGCCTACTGCCATGACATTGTTCTTTGGCGTGAAATTGTTGATCACGAAGCGTTAACTAAGTAAAGGCAACAATTATCAAACAAGATGATCTGCCGATGCTTGGATATTGTTGCTTCTGTTGTTGGAGAGTAGGACCAAAAATAAAGCAATAAATGGCATGATCACTCTCGAGGTGAGAGAACGTATGTTTTTTTGAGAGTTGGACAAGAAGTTGAGTCTTGGCAAAAGCATATTCATGTTATGGCCTTGAGATCAGAATTTGCAATGAATGATGGAATAAAGGAAACCTATTTTTGTAAGCTCATTTAGGCTTTGTTGAAATGTCTGCAAACCATTTCGAGGAGCAAAATTTAAAATCTTCAACATTAGACTATGTTATAATGGCTTGCGCTGAAGAAAAGCCAATCTTGTTCATACAATAAGATGACAGAGAGATAGAAGGGTTGATGATGGTGTTGAAGGTGAAGGTGATGTAAAGCGAAGGAGACGGCGTGAGGAAGATGAAGAAAGAAAAAATATCTTGGACAAAAATATCCTTGGGTGTGAATAAGATTGGAACTTTGGGTCCTTATTTGAGACTAAGTTAGCCACTTCAGGTTCTTATTTGAGAAAATGGCTTCATTTTAAACCCTTATTTGAAATTGAAGTTAGATACCGTAGATACTTTTTTAACACGATCATTTATTTACAAAATTTTACTTTGGTTTTGCATATTACGATCAGATCCTTTCTTATTAATTGTCCTTTACACACACACACACACACACACACACACACACACACACACACATATATATATATATATATATAATTGAATGATTGGATGAAACAAAAGAAAAAACCCTCTGTAAAGATTAGCTAAAGGAAAATGGCAGTCACCTTCTTTAACGTGAAACTTTAAAAGATGAAATTTAACCAAATAAAAAGATTACATAATATAAGACTGCTTTTTAATTCTAGTGAAATCTCATGATTTTCAATTGACAAAAATTAATATCATTTGTGAAATGTTTACAATATATATAGATATATCAAGATAAGAAAGGGTTTGATGATAATATGCATAACTAAAGTAAAAGTTTATAAACATATTATTGTGTTGACAAATTTTTTTATTCTAAAATTTTTCCAGATTCTACTTGACAGAAATACATAAATTTGCTCGACAACATAAAAAACTAGGTTTCTTAAAAATTTCTCATTTCAACAAAACTTATTTCTGTGAAAGTAAAATCTAGAAAAAAAGAAAAAGAAAAAGAAAGAAAATGCAGTACCTTTAATACTTATGGGATTCTCACAATAAATAAAAAAAAAATAAAACATCAGAAATGTTTAATTAGGGCATCTAGATTTTAAATAGAAACAAAAAAAAAAAAAAAAAAATAACAAAGAAGGAAACTATGGAGCCGCCACTTTAAATTGTGATTAAATGATTGAGAGCAGCATCGTCTTTTTAGCAAAAATAGGGATGTTTTTAGTTATATTGTAAGTAGAAATAGTTTCATATAGTAAATGGAAATTGGGGGTGATTGGCTCTTCAAGCAGTTCAGTTCTTGCCTGGAACTAGGAACCGGACCATCTCATCTCAGGTAAGACCAAATTGTTCCTGAGTGGTTATCCGGTCTGATCAAATGAAACCGGTGAAACACTTCAGGCTTAGCCAAAAAACAAAGCAAAACAAGAGCAGCTTGAGAAAACTGAGAACGGCGGTGATGAAGGCTTCTTGTGGGCCGTAGTGGCTACGAGTGAGCGATGGGAGACTTGAGCATGGCGGTAGGAGCTGCACGTCAAGAATGATGGGCAACCATGACGAGGCGTAGGCGGCGATGGGGAAGGCTAAACGCAGCTGCGTCATAGAGGGCACGTTGACAAGGTTACGAGAACCACCGGACTTGCTGAGTTGCTTTGTTGGTGTAGGCGGAGTGGCAGCGGCGTCGTTGCAATGAGGCTTCGAGACAAAAAGCAGCGGCGATAAAGATTGGACCGAATGCTCGTCGGAGCAGCAAGAGTCTTAGCTAAAGATGATGAATAGGAGCAGGTGGGGGACAATGGTTGTGCAGTGGCTGTGGGTGGATTAGTGAAGGTCGTGCAATGAGTTTTCTATAGGAGTGACCAGTTCCGAGGTGGATAAGATATAAAGCTGGAACTTGGAACCTACCTTGCTATAATTGATTCCTAATTTTTCACCGCTAAAATCTATCATGTTTGCTTGGAACCGGTTTTGGAATTTGCCATGTTTTTTCAATTCGATTTTAGGGTCTACTAAATAACCTGTTTAATTTTTTCATTCCTTTTTTTGGTTCTTTTTTTATAACAAAATTATATAAGGTTATAAATAATAAAATAATTCAAAGTAAAAGATGAACAGTAGAAATCTTAATCCACCAAAAAGAACAATCTATAAAATGAATATATAGTTATGTACAATTATAAATAATAAATTGTTCAGACATGTAATATAAAATATAAAATATAAAATTTCATTTCCCACGCATCCATAAAAATTTAAGAGAAAAGGAAAAATTGACGAGGAGTTCTAAGGAATACAAAGGACGAAGGAGTGTTAGGTTAGAATTTAAGGGAAAAAAAAATTAGAATTTTGAATTTTTAGCTAATAAACTAGTTTTGAAACTTCTTCCAAAATAGGGCAATTTGGTCCAATTCCTGAGTGGGTTACATCAGAACCTATTTCCAGACTAGTTACAATTGATTCCAAATATTTAAAACTTGCTGCTGCACCAATTTTTCAATGAGAATCGATTTTTGAACATGTATTCCAAGCTGTCAGGTTCAATTCATGAGTAAAATCGATTTGGTTGCATACTCTTAGTTTTCTACCTCCTTACTCTCGGTTCTTGTCCCCAATGAACATGGGGTGAGGAAAATGTGTATGCGTGGGTGATTATGCCGTTCTTTTAGAAATAAAAAATTAAAAATAAAATTAGTCCAATTTTTATTTGGGACCGGGAACTGGACTAACATCCTCGTGATTTTGGTGATTCTATATGCTCGTCCCGGATGGAAATAGCTCCCCTAATAATAATAAATCTTCCAAGTTCTAATTCATTCCAGTTTGAGGACCGCACGCTTCCTCCTTCTTCATCAGCGGAAAGGCCACCTCCCTCGCCATGGTAGAGTCGATAAATCGGCCCTTCAAGTCCATTCTCATCAATTTTCACTTGAATCACTGTCATCCCCTCTTCCCGATTTTCTGTATTCATTCCTGCTTCCTTCGTTTTGTGACGTTTCTTCTTGTATCTATACAATGCAGGCTCCAAAGGCGATTACCAGTCCAGTGCCGATCTCGTGGTACCCGACACTGTCTGTGCTGATGCTCACCATCGGACTGGTCATCACGGCTTCTTTCTTCAAGTGAGCTCCCATCTGATCCCCAAGCGCTCTCCCAAAAAAATGGGTTCTCTTTTTTTTTTTTTCTTGGGCGTAATTGCGTTGAGCTCTTTGCTGTCCGGATCAAATGAAGAACATTTTTTTTTTTTTATGAGTAGTGTTTTCTTGAGTTTTTTTTTTTTTTGAGCAAAAGTGTTTTCTTGAGTTGACGATCTTAATGATCAGATGATTGCATACTGGGCCGATGGAATGCGATAAGGGTTTTTCATACGACCCTTTTTGGAGGAGTAATTTTGGCAACTCTAATGTGGGACATAAAACTCTAGGAAGAGGAGCTTTTTGATATGTGCATATGAGCCACCATTTACTTGCACTTATGAGGAAGTGGCACTTACTGTGCTTAATCCTCGAGCTGATCCTTTCTCCAGGCAAAGGTCGATGATATTGCCATTGTTGGCTATTCTTCTTGAAGCCGTTTGATGACGGCGTTGCCATTTAGGCATTCTCTGTGAAGAAAGGTCAATTGGAATCCGGGTCGGTCTTCTACGGGTCAACTTAACCGCGGCTTTTAAGGATCAGTGAAATGATTATTAGTTTTGAGTTTGTGAGGGATCTGGTGTTTCTTATCTTCTCCTAGAGGTGGAAAGTAAGATTTGCTATTTTCATTTTCCATGGATAGGAATTAATGGCTTTTGTATCACATAACCGCCGTTTAGGTTTTTCCATGCATATTGCAAAACACCTCTGTATCAATTCTATTGTTTAATTTTATAATAGTTGCCAGATGCCTACATCTTCCACATCTCCTGTCTTTGTTAGAGATAGGATTCTTCAGAACTTGAGCAGACAAGGCTTGTTAGTCTGAGCCTCGAGCATCACTATTGGGTAACTGTGATGTGGTGTTTCATTTTTTATTTATTTATTAAAAGGCATACAAAACGCCTTTTAAATGGACTTAGATATGAATGTGAGAAAGCAACTCAATATGAATTGAACAGAAAGTGAGCAAACATATCCTATTCGGTTCCTTCAAGGTCATGGAGGCGAACTGGTATCTAGATATAGTTGTGAACTTGCGAGAAGGTCCCTTTATAAGAGCTGGTGCCTATTGGTACAAAGCATGGTTATAGATTCCCAAATGCCCTTGGTTTAAGGTTATTTGACATGGGCTTCGATTGAACCAATCATTACTGTTGGGAATAACAGATCCCCGAAAACCGGATTCGACACTAAATCGAACCCCTAAAGCAATGCGGAAGACGAAGCCCGGGAAAAACACGTATCACCGATCGTAAAGCACACCACGGATTCGAGCGTACCTTGTTAGCCACAGATTAGACACCAATGCCGAAGATCGAGGAAGAAATTCTGATCCGATGATGTCAATTCGCCTTGAAAGGGAAACGGTGTCGCCTTAAGCGTTTGGAGGGAAAGAGAGAGTGAGGAACGTACGTTAAAGTGACCAAAGGGTGCGTTCTCTCTCTCTCTCATCCCTTTTATACGTTCCCTTATCAACGGGCCCTATTCCTGTGGGCCGGGCTTTTGGGCCAAACATGAGTGGACGGGCCTTAAGCCCATCACTAATAAAACCATCATCTCCCACTCGCACATGGTGGTTCGAACAGAATTCTCTTTACCTCTCTTCAACATTCATACCGGTGAATAATCCGTGCGACCAGCATACTTTGAGAGCTCGTTGCCATACATCTGTTAGGAATATATAACAGTTCATAATGGACATCACACTCCGAGTAGATTTAGTATACAGTATCCTAGATCGATCAATCACATTTATATCTCTCTTGATCTCTTTTAAACAATGATATATATATTGTATTCACAATTATGATTATCCCAAAGACAATCATAATTGGTTAATCGGTGAATACAAAACTACAATGTGATTCTCCAAATTCGATTTTCCTCTTCCCTTCAAACTCTCAATTTTAGTTCAGCTTGCTTTTCTAGAAACGCCCCATTAGATCGAATCAACTCATGACCATTGGCAACATCCTAAGATAGCAAACACTAAATAGAAATCTTGAGAATAAGTAAGAGTCATGAGGGGACTAAAAATTGAGGAACTCTTTTCCTCAAGAGTCTCACACGACATAAAAGTTGAGATCAAACTTTGCCACTCTTATTGGTCGTTTCATGCATACGTAGTATGAAATATGTATTACGGTATTAACTCATTTCCCATGGAGCGTATGTCTACACCTTTCAATACCATACAGATGATAGTTCAGACATACCCAATGTCTAACTTGAGTTCACGTATCTACTCATTCACAAAATTCATCAGAACTCACATCTGGCATCATAAACAGATAAAGTAAAATATGTGGGGTATTTTACTTTCGGACATAGTAAGTATTATGTCCTCATCTTAACACCCAGTTAAGACGACATACGTATTTTAAGCTTGAGCTCTCGATTATCACCTAAATAATAAGCTTAAAAACAATCACATCTCTATTTATCACACAGTAAATAGAGGCGATTACCCGTGTGAGTGGGCTAATCTTATATTTGTCCGACATACTTTCTCAACTTAAAATAATACACTAAGCATTAAGATGTATAAAGATCAAACAAAGATACATAGGTATCAATGATGAAACACAAATTCATCAAATGTGAATACTTAGGGAAATTACAATATTCAGTACATCAGCCTCTACGCAATCCTAGAGATTTCATATGGCCACAAAACACATCTCTAGATTTTGGCTTTGTCATAGGATCTGCTACCATTCTATGCGTAACATGTACGTAAGTTCACATCTTTTCGTGCAATCATATTCTTGACAAAATTATACTTTGTATCTATATGTTTGGTCTTGCCATGATATTTTGGATCTTTGGTGTACGCTTTTGCTGCTTGGCTATCACAATTAACCAACAATTGAATCTGCATCACTTCAAATAACACCTAAATGATCCAATAATCTCTTAAACCAAACATCTTCTTTTATTGCTGCTGATAATGCCACGAACTCAGTTTCCATCGTGGACAAGGCTATACACTTTTGTTTCTTACTGCTCCAACATATGGTGCCATTATTCGGTAAGAAAACAAACCTAGAGGTAGATTTTCTTTCATCTAAATCTCCTCTCCAATCAGCATCAGAATAGCATTTGAGTTGCAGATCCTTTCCATAATAACTCAACGTATAATCAGCAGTTCCCTTTAGATACCTTAGTATTCATTTAACGGCTTTCCAACGTGCTTGTCCTGGATTGGATTGGTATCTACTCATCATTCCAACTGCATAACATTTGTCAGGTCTTGTACACATCATAGCGTACATCAAGCTCCCAATGTAACTAACATAAGGAACATGTTTCATTTGTTCATTCTCTTGTGGAGTCCTTGGACACAGTCTATGGCACAATTATTCACCTTTTGCAATATGAGTGTCTATGGGTTTACAATCCCATATCATTCATCTCAAAGTTGGAAGACAACCAACTTTTGACAGTATGAACAAACTCCATATTACTTCCGGCAATTAGTATATCATCAACATATAATGATATGATCACAAATTGATCCTTGAATCTTTTGATATATACACAATGATCATCATCAATCATTATAAAATCATATGCCATCACGGCATTATGAAAACGTATATACCATTGTCTCGATGACTGCTTAAGGCCATATACCGATCTTAAAAGTTGACATACATTTTCTTCTTGGCCTTTCACTATGAAACCAGCAGGTTGTTCCATATATATTTCTTCCTCTAATTCTCCATTGAGGAAAGCAGTCTTTACATCCATCTGATGTAACTCAAGATCTATACTAGATACTATTGTCAGAATAATGCGAATCGAGGTAAATCTCACTATAGGAGAAAACGTATCTTCATAATCAATTCATTTCTGTTGATTATACCCCTTCGCCACAAGGCGGGCCTTATGCCTTTCTATCGAGCCGTCAGCCTTTCGCTTTATTTTGAGAACCCACTTGTTCCCAATAGCTTTCCGTCCTTTTGGAAGATCAACCAATTCCCAGACTTGGTTTGATTTCATTGACTCCATCTCCTCTTTCATTGCATAAATCCATTTTTCCTTACTAGGCATTTCAGAGCCTCATTAATATTTTTTGGCTCATCCTTATCTCGTGAGCAATTATAAAAGTTTCCCTTCAATGTCAAAACGTCGACGGGAATACTTTGGCAACTTGTTCGTATGGGAGATTGTATACTTAGCACATCATTTCCCATTATGCTCCCACTTGGATTAGATAATGATGACGTCGTCTCATCATGTGATTGCAATTGAGAATGAGTTGAATCCAATTCATCACTTCTCATATTACTCCCACTTGGACGAACTCCACTAATATCATTATCTTGATCCAAGGTTTCAAATAGGGAGTGATCTTCTCCTATTTCACCATTCTTAGGAAATTCATCCATTAAGAATGTGACATCCTGTGATTCAAATTCAGTTATACTCTCACTTTCCTGCTCACCTATGAACACATACCCTTTCGAGTATTTAGAGTATCTCATGAAAATACTCTTATTTCCTTTGGGACCCAATTTCCCAAACTTATGAGAAGACTCATGAGTATAGGCAGCACAACCCCATGGCTTAAGAAAACTTAAGTCCAATTTTCTACCTATCCATAACTCATATGGAGTGGAAATAACTGATTTGGAAGGCACCCGGTTAAGTATATAGGCATCAGTTAACAACGTATCACTCCAAAAAGTAATAGGTAAGTTAGCATGCGCCATCATGGACCTAACCATCTCTAGTAGGGTTCTGTTTCTTCTCTCTGCAACACCATTTTGTTGAGGAGCATATGGAATAGACAACTGTCTTTCTATTCCTTTTTCATCACATAATTTTCTGAACTCATCAGATAAATATTCTCGACCTCAATCGGATCTCAATACTTTTATTTTCTTGTCTAATTGATTTTCTTCCAAGTTCATAAACCTTTTGAAACAACATAATGCTTCAGATTTATGAGAAATCAAATAGACATATCTGAATCGAGTATAATCATCTATAAAAGTGATAAAGTAAATAGCCGCATGCCTTCTTCTTACAGTCATTGAACCAAAGACGTCAGAATGGATTAAATGCAAAGGAAATTCAGCTCTTTTATCTTTTTCAAATGGTTTCCTTGTCGTTTTCCCTACTAGGCAATGCTCACATATAGGCAAATCGACTTTTTCAATGTTGCCCAACTAGCTCTCTTTGGCTAGTCTATTCATACATTATTGGCCAATATGACAAAGTCTAGCATGCCACACATTCACATCATTATCATATGAAGTAGAAGATGTGAAACAAGGGAATAACAAACATTGACATCACTACAGTCAACATTTAGTACAATAAAACCATCCAGAAAGTGACCATAACTATAGTAGTTTGTATCCAAAATACAAATCTACACCGCTATTACAGAAGTTCACACTAAAACCAAGCTTAACCAACATCAAAACAGACACTTAAATTTCGACAAATCTCCAGAGCATATAGAACATCATGTAGGAACAAGGTGCGTCCACCACGCATGTTCAATTGGCAGGTGCCAATCCCTTTAACTTCATCTCTGGAGTTATTTCCTACATAGATCCACTTAGTTCCAGTTGGTACTCGTCGGAATTCCATGAAGGATCCTCTATCCTTCGCTATATCGTTTGTTGCTCCTGAATCTACAGTCCACAAAGGATTGGATTCAGCTAATAATGCAGTTCTTGACACATAAGCAAAGTTCTCAAATGTACAAGAGGTGTTTACTTTGTTTGGCTCACGACAGTCGCGAGCATAGTGACCCTTCTTGTCACAATTGTAACACCTCACCCTTGACATTTTCTTCACTTGAGGACCTTTTCCTCTCTTGTGTTGGTTAACTCTTGATCTCTTGCAATAATGACTTGATCCTTTGCATTCCCACATATTAAACGGATCAATACGTTTGCGCTTAGAGCTCAAAGCCCTTTCTGAGCTAGAACCAGCATTGCTAATATCTATTTTCGGCTCACATGCCGTCAAGCGGTCCTCTACCAGCTCAAGGTGGCGCACAACATCCTCAAGATCTTCCATAACATGGTCAAGAGCTTCTAGTGCTTCTTGCTTTTCCAGCACATATTGAATCTTCATATTTAATATTTCACAATTGTTGCCATTCACATCAGCAATTGCGTTCTTAGTTGCTGAATCCATTAATCTGAACACATCAGACATATATGCACGAATAATTAATGCCTATCATTTATGCATCCACTTTGCACAAACCCATCATATCAATGAATAATTTCAAGTAAGGTTTCAGAATCAAAAGGTCACTACGTTTCCAATCATCCTCCAAAATTCTAACTTAAAACTACTATTAATATAATTGTCTTATGCAAAATAAATTATATGAAGTTACAAAAACTTCTATGAACTACCCAAAGCTAACTACCCACAGCAATCAGCAATAACATAAAGTAACAGATAATTGACATCCAATAAAAATGATAATGCTTTCAACTAATACAACTATCCATCACACTAAGCAATATATCCAAAAAGAAATATCAACATAGAAAGAGATATTCAACACTCAAAAACATCTCAAACTAATCTAAGAAATAAATAGGAAAGTCCATTCTAATCTATCACCAAAGTATCTCGAGAAATTTGAAGGCACATTTGTCAACCATGGAAAAAACTTTTGGAGAGCTTTCATGTCGCCACCAAGGCGCATTTACTCTACACCATGTGGCGCTTAATCTAAGGGTTAAAGTTTTGGCCAACTCAATCCTATAATACTCTCTTACAAAAGCTTCCACTAGCCTCCTATAATCCGGGACCACGTTGACCTCCCATAGCCGATCTAACACCGCTTGCCATTCAGGTGGAAGAGTGTTCATCAAAGCCGGCACCTTCTCAAAATCCCAAGCATAAGATAACCATTGCAGATGATTTCCTGTATTATCTGATTCACCCTGACCACGTGTGATACTAAATCACCGTCATGCCATCGATAATCAGCTAAACCTTTAATCAGCCTTTTAAGTCTAGCTCTTCCTTCGTTCGTTCTCGGGATTGCAGGTATCCGTGCATAACGCATCATAGTTCCTGCAACAAATGTAGAACCAATAAATTGATCACTTATAATCCATAATAAACAAAATGGAAAATACATAATTTTCCATGATTCATGCAACAAATGCAGAATAAAAATGGATTACCTCTAATCCACATGCATAATTGAAAAAAATAAACAATTTTTTTTTCTCAATCTGGCCAACGGTCAACGGTTAGGTCGTTGGTCATCGGACTGGTCAGACCGGACAGACCTGTCGGACCGGTAGGGCCGGGTCGGACGAACCGACCGCACATGCCACGCGCGTGCGCGGGCTGACGCCACGCAGACGCCGCCCGGCACGTGCCGCGCGTGCCAGCGCTCGCGGGTCTGGATCGGGCCGGGTGTGACCCGCCAATCGGCCGTTGCCGGGCCGACGCCGCCGATGACGCCATCCCAGCCGGTTACCGATCGTTGGATGACGTCATGCCGACGCCAGCACGCGTTGGTCCGCCAATCGGCGCGTGTCGGCTCGCCGCACGCGCGCACGTGCCGGCCGACCGGCGCTGGGCGCACGCGCTGGCCGATGCCGCTCGGGCGCGTGCGGCGTCGCCGCCGGTGCACGACATGTCGCCGGGACTCGCTCGACGAGTCCTTTCACCCTATGCCTTCAGAATCGATTTCGAGTCATAAAACTCGAAAAAATGGACGAACAACGCCGGGTGTCGTGGGATTTTCGCCCGATCCATACGGCCGAAAATTTTTGCGAAAAATCAATCAAAAAACATCAAATAGGTCAGGAAAACATGAACCTGGCTCTGATACCAATGTTGGGAATAACATATCCCCGAAGACCGGATTCGACACTAAATCGAACCCCTAAAGCAATGCGGAAGATGAAGCCCGGGAAAAACACGTATCACCGATCGTAAAGCACACCACGGATTCGAGCGTACCTTGTTAGCCAGCATTAGACACCAATGCCGAAGATCGAGGAAGAAATTCCTGATCCGATGATGTCAATTCGCCTTGAAAGGGAAACGGTGTCGCCTAAGCGTTGGAGGGAAAGAGAGTGAGAAACGTACGCTAAAGTGGCCAAATGGTGCTTCTCTCTCTCTCTCATCCCTTTTAGACGTTCCCTTATCAACGGGCCCTATTCCTGTGGGCCGGGCTTTTGGGCCAAACATGGGCGGACGGGCCTTAAGCCCATCACTAATAAAACCATCAATTACAATTTCAATGGCCTATGGTGTAGTTGTTTTCACTCCTGCACAAACTGAAGAATTCCATGATCATGACAAGAGTCTATGTTGCCTGATTCTTACTGCGAAGTTTTCTAATTTTTTTTTTTTTTTTTTTTTTTTTTATGTGGATGGGCTGGCCATCCGTTCATTTTCTAACAAGAGTACACTGTAATATGCTGAACTTCAAGCACAGGTATTTGTTGTATTTTCACGAATATCTAGTAATCGGATCGGTTTATGCCAGAAACTTTCTTGTTGTTGATCATTATACAGTTTTAAACATGCTTTCTTGTTTTTGAAGCTATGAAGCGACCTCTTCTAGGCGAAATCATAGCCTAGCCAAGGAGCTTTTCACGGGGCCGTGGCATCCATCTTCCTGGTATTTCACTTCATCTATCATCTTAAATTGCATAAAATTTCCCATATCCTATTCAAAATTACAGTCCTGAGCTTCAGTTACTAACTCTGAATAGCCATCACCATCTTCTTCTGTGATCCTTGCGTCAATGGATTCTCTTTTGACACTCAAGTGAGCCATTTTTTTTTTCCAATTGGATTAGAGGGTTGGATCATTTGATTGCAAATCACAAAGATTGACTAATATGATTATAACAGTAAAACACTGGATCTATTAATGCACAAAAATTGACATGAATTTATTCTTGATAACATGCTTTTGCGATGGTGCAGAGTTTTGGATCATTGTTCTTACTCCTCTCTTGCGGCGTTTACGTCTGATTCTAAGCTCTATAGCTTTTTATGCAACATCTTGTGCTAGATTTCCTGAAGCGGACAATTTAGCATGATTTCACGATTTGAAATGAGGAACTTACCATGGAAGAGGAGAGCATACTTATTAGTAATTTTGCTGTATATGGATGGCTATTATTTCTATTGTTCAAAGGTATTCGGTGTGAATTGCTTCGTCCTATTGATTTCCAATGCGC